>NW_027361708.1:14787500-14875000 GCF_039654945.1 Dendrobates tinctorius | reverse complement strand
CACCATCTTGCTGGAAAAACTCAGGGAACGTGCTATCTTCAGTGCATAAAGAGGGCAACACATCATCATGTAGCAATTTTAGATATCCAGTGGCATTGAGGTTTCCATTGATGAAGAATGGTCCCACTATCTTTGTACCCCATATACCACACCATACCATCAATTATGGGTGTCAGGTCTGAGCATTCCTACATGAACAGTTTCCTGGAAAGTGGATTGGTCGTCGTGGGCTAGTTGAATGGCCACCAAGGTCTCCCTATCTGACCCCCTTAGACTTTTATCTTTGGGATCATCTGAAGGCAATTGTCTATGCTGTGAAGATACAAGATGTGCAGCATCTGAAACAATGGATACTAGAAGCCTGTGCTAGCAATTCGTCTGTGGTGTTGCTATCAGTGTGTCAAGAGTGGGAGAAGAGGGTTTCATTGACAATCCAACACAATGGGCAGCACTTTGACCACATTTTATAAGTGGTCATAAACTTGTAAATAACTCATGAAAGATGAAAAGTTATGTTAAAACCAAGTACACCATTCATTTTCTTGTGAAATTCTCAATAAGTTTGATGTGTCACATGACCCTGTTCCCATTGAAAAAAATGTGCCACAAACAGGAAGTTGATATCACCAACCATTTCCATTTTATTTAGATGTATCCATATAAATGGCCCACCCTGTAGTTGTGAAGAAGAGTAAAGCAGGGTTAGTTTATAAAAATAGTTGAAGCTCTGAATATCTCACAGAGCACTGTTCAATCCATGATCCAAAAATGAAAGTAGTTTGGTACAACTGCAAACATACCAAGACAAGGCCGTCCACCTAAACTGGCATCTCAAGCAAGGAGAGCACTAATTAGTGAAGCAGCCAAGAGCATGTTGTCACTATGGAGGAGCTGCAGAGATCCATAGGTCAGGTGGGAGAATTTGTCCGTAGGACAACTATTATTTGAAAACTCCATAAATCTGGCCTTTGTGGATCAGTGGCAAGATGAAAGACATTTTTGAAAGCAAGACACAAGAAATCCTGTTTTCAGTTAGCAGAAAGCCATGGGGTCACAGCTAGCATGCGGAAGAAAGTGCTGTGGTCAGATGAGAATAAAGTAGAACTTTTTTGACCAAAGTGGAAAACTCTATGTGTGGTGGAAAATTTAAACTGCACATCACCCTAAAAATACCATCACCACTGTCAAACATGGTGGCGGCAGCATCATGCTGTGGTTATGCTTTTCTTCAGCAGTGACAGGGAAGCTGGTCAGAGTTTATGGAAAGTGGATGGAGCTATACACAAGACAATCCTGGAGGAAAACTTGTTAGAAGCTGCAAAAGACTTGACACGGGAGAGTAGGCTCACCTTCCAGAAGGACCCTGAACAGGTGTGTAAATGGCCCAGTCATAGTCAAGGCCTAAAGCTCACTGAGAATCTATGGCAAGACTTAAAAACTGCTGTTCACAAACACTTTCCGTCCAATCTCACTGAGCTAGAGCTGGTTTGCTAATATGAATGGTTAAAAATTCCAGCCTCTAGATGTGCAAAGCTGGTAGAGATATACCTCAAAAGACTTCAGAAGTAACTGCAGCAAATTGTTGTCCTACAAAGTATTGATCCAGGCTGCTGAATTCAAAGGCACGTCACAATTTTCAGATTTATATTTTTGAACTATTTAAAAAGCCATGTATCTGTGAAGGGTTAAAACTAAAATCAGAGCTGAAGTTTCATTTTATCCATTCTCTGGAGGTTTCGTTTCTCCCTTTTTGCTGCTGTAAGATACAATTTTGTAATTGGGATGGGCTGTCATGAAACCAGACTGTTCCCATCAGGTGCAAGATAAGGGAACTGGGGGTGTACTACTCTGAAGAATATGCCATTATACTACTTTTGGATATGGACATATATGTAGTTTCCGGTTTTCTTGCAATATTATTGGCTTATAAAGTGAAATGATGCTTTTGGTAGTTGAGAACATTGCATAATTAAGCAAAAGATTATAAAAGAAGTGACTAAAATAAAGGGGACTAGTGATCTGTCTCTATTCTCCCATACAGAGACCCCCGTCTCCGTGTGGTCATTTGAGTTGCTAGCAACACTCTGTGGATTAATTTGGGAATTACTGGCTCAACCGTGAAGGGTTAATTTAGCCCTCCCTCAATAGCTACCCTGACATATCATTTCCATTTAAACTTCACAAAAAAAATTGCTACATAGTGTTGGTATATCACATAAAATCCAAATAAAATATATTTACGTTTGTGTGTGTAACATGAAAAAATAGGTGAAAAGTTTTTGGGGTATGAATACTTTTTCAAGAAACTGCATTCCTCCTAAAAAGGTATTTTTTTATGACTAGGACTGTGTAGTGGCAAAACCCTCTGTCAAGGGGAGGGGTAACACTCTGTTGTCAATTAACTCCTTCCCACAAATGGAAGCAATAGTGCTTCCAGATTACAGATGATTTCCTGCAGTTGGATGTTCAGTTATGTTTGCTGATTGGCACAAGCTCAGGAATTGTGAATTGCCATCAGCAACAGGAACAAATTGTTACACATGTCCAGGTTCCTGCTGCAAATGTTGAGACCAGATGTAGCGCACCAATCCCAGCTCTTTAACCCCCCCAAATTTCACTGTCAGTAGTTACACTGGCATATGAGAAATCTGACAAAAAAGATTGTTCCACTTGTTAATCCATATACTGTGATCACAAAGTGCCCTCAGCCACTCGACTCCTGCCAGGGGTGGGGCCTGATTGACTAACCATCAAACAAAGACTGACGGTGAAGAAAATGAACTGTACTGAAGTACAGTTACTACATTGTATTATCAATGAGGTCAAATAATTGCAAATCCAAGTCCCTTTGTGGGAATAGAAACTACTGTAACTACGGTAAAAAGAAAAAAAATGCAAGTATTATAATAAAAATCAGAAAATTACAGTTTTAGTATTAAAAAATAACCTCCATGAAAACACCACATATTTAAATTAGCTGCATTGGGAACGGCACGTACAAAAAAAACTCTATAAATTTTTATCCTATAAATATAAAAACATGATCAAGTAAAAGAAAAAAATTAAAAACAAATATAGATTTGCTGTTTTTTTGTTTGTTTTTACTAATAAAGAGTTAAAAAAGTGATCAACAAGTCACATATACCACAAAATGGCATCAATGAAAACTACATCTTATCCAACAAAAAGTAGTCCCTGATATATCTAAGCATCTAAACGGATCCGTCCAAAAACGGATGCAGTGGACGACCATCAGTCAAAATCCACTGCTAATGCAAGTCTATGGGGAAAAAAACGGATCTGCCCAAAAAATGGCGGATCCGCTTTTTTATAAAAACGGTGGATTTTGACTGACGTCAAACAACTGAAGTGTGAAACGGGCCTAACCCACAGAATAAAAATAACACTATATTTATGCAGTATGATGAGTAGCATAAAATGTAAAAAGTAAAAACATAGTGGCTGAATTGTTTTTTGTATATGTATTCCAACCTATACCAGCAAGTATAGAAAATAAAGTAGCTTTATTAAAAAGCATCAAAACGAGTTAAAAAGGCATGTAAAAAACGCATTCAAAAGCGCAATGAATAAACACAAGTAACCTAATTTACCTAATAGGTGAAGAAAATCTGCAACATGAAAAACTCACCAAAAAGCTCATTGTGGGAATATAGCCTTAAGGAACTCGAGCCTGCGATCAAAATCACATTCTCCAATGAATCCTAGAAACACTGTAATGGCAGGCGCTGGATTTAATGAAGACCTCCTGCTTCCATAACAACTCATTGGCACCCAAGATTGATAGTGGTATTTAAACAGTTAAACCCACCACCCACTGCTGTTAGAAGCAGAAACATGGCTGAATAATGCAAGACATCATCATCTGTTGCCAATGATGCAGGTTTAGCTTCTGAATACCTAATTGACCAAAACTATCAAGTGCTCTCCCATATCATAAATCACAAAAACCTATAGAAACACAGGAGTATAAGCCATACGTAAAAGACAAATCTTTATTGAATAAATTTCAAAGTATATAAAAAAGATTATTAAGAGAGTATCAGACAAAGGCAAAGGCACACAAAGGCCTCCCTCTGAGAAAGCTGTAAGCTAGACGCGCGTCAGATGAGCTCATTTGGTTGCCACACAGGTCTATTTTACCTCCCTTTACCTTCTACTCTGTTACTTCAATTTAGGTTTACAGCTCTCATATAGTCCAACTCAGGATTGTATGTATTCTTCTCCATTCTTATGCCTCACTATGGCAAGATTCTCTATTTGAGTGATTCACTTTGATTTTATGCGTTGCCTTTCCGGATCAGTGGTCACAATCCTGTGACTAATGCAGAACATTCTTTTCAGCAGACCTTTGCTCGGGTGATACATAATACATTTTCTATCTTCAGCAAAGTTTTTGTCATAACCTTACTTGCTTAATATTCTACTGCATCTATTTATTTCTTGGTAGGATTCTGTTTCGCTGTTTATTTGTTCAATTTTGATGCATACTTCTGAAGATTGACTATAATATTACTGCTATATATAATATTTTAGGTATGCACCTGTAAGCAGGTTGCGGGATGCAGTGACACAAGGGAGGCAGCCAGAGGAGATCACAACTTTGTGTTCTGCAGCTGCCCTTGTTTCCCAGCGCGAGCACGGTCTCGCTTTTAGCCAGGTGCATGGTGCTCTCCAATCTCACCGTCCCACCCGAGTGTCCAGGAGAGGTCGGCTGCAGCACGTTGCGGCACTGCTACACTCTCCTTGATGGCAGGAAACTGACTGCAGCTTTGTGCGCTTTCAGCTCTGTTTCCGGTTTAAACACGACCCATCGTCCCGAGTCATGGGGCCTGTCCGGTCCCCTATTTCTTTCTCCGGGCAACATGGGATGCAGCCTTGACAGTTCCGGTCCCGGCTCAATCAGGTACCCGCATCTCAGTCCGCCTCCTTCCCCCTCCCCTTTTCATTATTAGGCCGGAGTCACACTACCAAAGAATAAGGGCGAGTGCTATGCGAGAAAACATCGCATAGCACTCGGAGCAGTGTTAGTCTATGGGACAGTTCACATCACTGTATTTTTTCTCAGGCGTATTCGATATGCGTGTGAAATCACAGCATGCTGCGACTGTCACCGAGACTCGCCAATGCAAGCCTACGGGTGTGAGAAAAACTCGGACGCCACACGGACCATCCATGTAGCCTGCGACAAATACGCACACATTTTCCTCATTTCAGCCCATTGCCATTTAATTTAAGGGGGAAAGTCAGTGAGAAATGTTAAGGCATACAATGTCATACTCTTACAGATACATAGGTGCGAGAAAATCGCATCATCGCATTGCAAACACATTACACACGGATGACCATATGGATAACGCTTGTACAACTCTCAGCAGGAAGACTCGAACTGATTTTCCATCCGTTTTGTGTTGGCTGTATTTATAGGCCTTTGTGTGGCTTTGCCCATGTCCAGTACTCTCTTTTTAAACTTTTTTTTTTAGATGCTTTGAAATTTGTTAAATAAAGATTTGTCTTTAACGTATTGCACTTACTGTGTTTCTATGGGTTTTTGAGGCTAAGCTTTTAAGTCTGCTTCAAAAATCGGGTTGAAATCAGAAAATCAGTTATGTGCTAATACAGACATATTAGTAAGTTGTATGAATTTATATCAGACACAAACAAGTGGAATAAATGAAATTGAAAACAGAGCTAAAAAAAAGCTAGCGTAGGTTAACAGAAAATAACTTCTGACAGAATGAGCCTCTGTATTTTTTCTTACTTGTCCTTAAAGGCGTGGATATTTGGTTCCTAAACTATTGAACACTTTGGTCTTTGGCTACATAAATGTTTGTAATGACATTATTGGTAATTATTCACAATAATTAGTGTTACTGAAGTCTTCTCATATGTTCAATATAAAAAAGGTGCATCTACCATAGAGGCAGTGTCAATTAAATTATACAGCTTGCAGAAAATCCCAGAATCCAAAATGTTCACCACTAAAAACATTTATCCTAAATCTTGGAATCGAATGCTTGAAATCTCTTACCCTACTAAGATTACTCATTAAACGAATTGTCTTTTGTAGTAGAAAAGTAAAATAAATTAAACAAATAATTAAACAAATGCGGGTTCAGAGCCTGATGCAACCATGCCGTGGGGGAGTCTGACTGGAGCAGCAGTGAAGCTTGTACACTTTTTTTCATTTGGAGTAAATGAGACTGATGAAGATAGCTGAGTAAAGGACTTTGCTGTTTTCAATCAGTCCCAAGGACACTAAATGGTGGGACAAGACGCTTGCTTGGTTACTGCTCCATTCATGTTCCTCCTCACTGCAGTTGTGCTGTGTGAGGAAAGTGGGGCTTGGGACATCTGCTCTGTAGTTAGATAAATGTCAGTTGTAGGAAATCCCCTTCAACAGATAACATAAAATAACGATGAACCTGTTCAATAGCATTACAATTGTATTGTACACGCAATGGTGCTTGAACAGTTGTGAACCCTAATTTTCCATATTGCGAGATAAATTTAACCTAAACCTACACCACATTTTCACACAAGTCCTAAAAGTAGGTGAAGAGATCCGAATAAAACAAATAGGCCAAAATATTACACTGATATATATAAGAAAATGTCTGATAGTGGCAAAATTATTTGAACTTTAAGGATTAACAAATAATTTGACTGTAAATTAGACTCTGGTGTTTTTAATCAATAGGATGACAATCAGGTGTTAGTGGGCCACCTGTTTTATTTAATGAAGAGGGAGCTATAAAAGTCTGATCTTCACAACACATGGTTTTATAAGTGTAACATTTTTGATGCTCATCAAGCTGGGAAAGATTACAAAACCATGTCTAAAAAATATGGACTCCTCAGTCAGATAGACTGTGCACAAATGAAGGAAATTCAAGAACAATGTTACCGTCCTCAGGAGTCGTCCATCAACAAGAAACCACTCCAAGAGTAGAGCATAAAAGTCATTGAGGGGAACCTGTCACCAGTAATAAAATTGTTAACCTTAAGACATTGGGATAATCAGCAGGTTAACAGCATTATGCAACGGGGGAAAATTATCTTTATTTTCAATGCCAGCATTCGGCATTCAATCATAGGGGAGGGGACGGCGCCGGTTCAGTCACCGTTCTGAGTATACAGAGCAGCCACTGTAACTGCATTCCTGGCCCAGACTGTCAGTCGGCCTCAATGTAGTGCCAGTGTTAGTCAGGGCTGGTGGCGTGGTTACAGTGGCTGTTCTGTACACTCAGAGTATAACTGAACCAGCACTGGTGCTACCCCATGACTGAATACCGAATGCTAAATGCAAAAAAACTTCGGCACTCAATGCAAGAATTTTATTTGTCTGGTTACATGAGAGGCAAAAAAAACAAAATAGAAAAAAGAAACAACTCAACCCTTAAGGATACAATTCAGTACTGCTGAAAAAACGGAAAATCCATGATTAAGACTCTTTTGAGTTGAAACGCGTTGGATTTTTTACCATCCACTACCTGTAACATGTTCTTTTAACGAAAAGAAATAAAGGAATATTTTTTATAACTACCTTCCTGCCTGAGATCGCTGGAGATTACTGTGTGTTAAAATGGAAAAAAAGGGATCCTTTTGAAATACAGATAAATATCAATATGACGTTTCGGCTTAACTAAGCCTTCTTCAAGTGTAAATCTGTATAAACATATAAAGATACATACAAAATCTTTAGTACATATTATAATGATATAATGGCAGCATACTTTCAATTGACTGTGGTAGATAATAGTATATAATAAAAAAGCATAACACAGCCTAATCTGAACAAAGAAAGGATAAGCACGAGTTTGTATAAAAAAGAAAAGGAAAAATATGAACAAAATAACAAATCACTTATAGAAATTTCATCAGGTAAAAGAAATGCAAAATTATATATATATATATATATATATATATATATATATATATCTTGAAAACAGAATATAATACATGTATGTTGAAGGATCAGTGTAAGCTGATGTCCGCTAATCATTGTAATCATTTTGTATTTTTTTACCTAATGAAGTTTCTATAAGTGATTTGCTATTGTGTTCATATTTTCCCTTTTCTTTTTTATACAAGCTCTCGCTTATCCTTTCATTGTTTAGATTAGGCTGTGTTATGCTTTTTTATTATATACCATTATCTACCACAGTCAATTAAAAGTATATACTTCTGCTGTTATATCATTATAATATGTAGTAAAGATTTTGTATGTGTCTTTACAGCTTTATAAAGATTTATACTTGAAAAAGGCTTAGTTAAGCCGAAATGTCGTATTGATATTTATCTGTATTTCAAAAGGATCCCTTTTTTTCTGTTTTTTTTGTTTTTTCAGCAGAAACACTGAATTGTATCCATAAGGGTTGAGTCGTTTTTTTTTCTTTTTTGTATTTTTGCCTCTCATGTAACCAGACAAATAATATTCTTGCATTGAGTGCCGAAGATTTTTTTGTATTTTCTATGGTATTACTTCTGAACACCAACATTCTCCTACAGTGAGCACCCCTTTGCCCTCCATTTTCTGAATACCGAATGCTGTCTGGGAGAAAAAAGATAATTTTCTCCCCACTGCATTCAGCTGCATGCAGGTGCCGGACAGCATCATACCTCTGTTATCCTGCAGATTAACCACATACCTGCAGGTTAACAGTGTTATTCCTGGTGACAGGTTCCCTTTAAGGACACAAAGTAATGCAAAGTATTTCTAAGCAACAAAAGGAATCTCTAAATTTAGCTAATGTTAATGTTCATGACTCCATCCTTGAGAGGATACTGACCAACAAAGCTATGCATGGCAGGATTGCAAGGAGAAAGCCACTATCCTCTAAAAACAACATTGCTGCCTGTCTGCAGTTTGCTATATCACATGAACAAGCAAGAAGGCTATTGTAACATAGTAACATAGCAGCATATTTAGCAAGGCCGAAAAAATACATTTGTCCATCCAGTTCAGCCTATATTTTGTCAGAATAAATCCCCAGATCTACGTCCTTCTAAAGAACCTAATAATAGTAAGATACAATATTGTTACACCCCAGGAAGACATCCAGGCCTCTCTTGAACCCCTCGACTGAGTTTGCCATCACCACCTCCTCAGGCAAGGAATTCCAGATTCTCACTGCCCTATCAGTAAAGAATCCTTTTCTATGTTGAAGTAAAAACCTTCTCTCCTCCAGACGCAGAGAAAGCCCCCTTGTGACAGCCACATTCCTAGGTATAAACAGTTCTTCTGAGAGATATTTGTTTTGTCCCCTTATATACTTATACATGGTTATTAGATCGCCCCTCAGTCGTCTTTTTTCTTGACTAAATAATCTCTCTGGGTATTGTAGTTCCCCGATTCCCTTTATTAATTTTGTTACCCTCCTTTGTACTCACTCTAGTTCCATTATATCCTTCCTGAGCACCGGTGCCCAAAATTGTACACAGTACTCCATGTGCGGTCTAACCAGGGATTTGTACAGAGGCAGTATAATGCTCTCATCATGTGTATCCAGACTTCTTTTAATGCAACCCATGATCCTGTTTGCCTTTGCAGCTGCTGCCTGGCACTGGCTGCTCCAGGTAAGTTTATCATTAAAGGGGTTGTCCGTGCTTTTCACATAATCTCAGTGCATATCTGGGCTGCAGAATTATGACAATAAGTAATTTACTTTATGTCACCACTTTGCACTGTTTTCTAGATATTCTGAACAGAACGTCCAAAGGGGGGGTGTTATGGCATTGAAATGAGAACTGGTCGTTTCCTCCTACTCTACTGAAAACATGCCGTCTGTAGCAACAACCCCACCCTCCATAGCTACAGGCCCTCCCCGTCCACATAAAGAAGCCCTCCTCACACAGTAACAAATCATCCCCGCCGCTCCATTCCCCCCTTCCCCCCGGTGCCATTCCCCCCCTCCTTGTTGTTCCATTCCCCCCCACCACGCCGGTCCGTCTCACCCGGTCTTCACATTGCCGGTGAAAACTGCAGCAGGGAAGGAGCGGGTCTTGTGACAGGCTCTGTGCACGTCACTTCAGCCCGCCTGTTCCTCCATAAAAATCCCTGTTCCTCGATAAAAATCTCAACAGTAGCAACTGTCATCTCCTATCTCAGTAATGGGAAAGTCTGTTTTTACTGAATACAGATTTTACACGAGAATTGAGAATTTTGAGAATGAATAGTCCTGACTGAAAAAGGATCAGATCTCTCTGATGAGATATAATACACATTTGCCTATTTTAATGTGAACTACTGATTAATTAAATTAAAATTAAAACAACAGTTACTCTTTAAAGAAGAGGAGAGTTAATGTTTTGGAAGGACCAAGTCAAAGTGTTGACCTTAATCCTATAGAAATGTTATGAAAGGCTCTGAAGTGAGAAGGTTATGGCAAAAAAAACACCAACACAATAGATCTGAAGCAGTTGAAGCAGTTTTGCAGGGAGGAATAGGCTCAAATTCTTCCAAGCTGATGTGAAGGACTAATCAACAATTACTGCAAACTTTGAGATCCAATTATTGCTGCACAGGGCCTTAAGGTAGTGTCACACTTAGCGATGTAGCGATGTACCAGCGATCCTGACAAGCGATATGACACGGTCAGGATCGCTGGTACATCGCTAAGTGGTCGCTAGTGAGCTGCCACACAGGCAGATCTCACCAGCGACATCGCAGGGGTCGCTACTTCCATGTCAGACGAGGCGATGAAGACGTCCTTCTGCCCGCGTCCACGCGTCGTTCCGTCATCACAGCAGGAAGCCCCAGCAGGAAGCTGACGACGAGAAACGGTCCAGGATGCTCTCGCGCGATCAGCGATAACCAGCGGGGGAGCGGTTGGAGGTAAGCAGACATAGCGATATCGCTAGCAATATCGCTATAACGTCACAAAAACCAGTGACATTATAGCGATATTGCTAGCAATATCGCTTAGTGTGACAGGCCCTTTACACCAGATACTGAAAACAATGGTTCACATACCATTGCCTCTCACTGACATGTAATATTAGATAGTTTTCCTTAAAAAAAAAAGAGTCTAATATTTTGAACCATTTATTTGATTTAATTCTCTTGATCTACTTTTAAGACTTGTGAGATAATCTGATGCAGTTTTAGATCAGTTATTCAGACATATTGAAAATTCAGAAAGGTCCACAAATTGTCAAGCACAACTTTGCATATATACACTCACTGGCCACTTTATTAGGTACACCTGTCCAACTGTGTGTTAAGACTTAATTTCTAATCAGCCAATCACATGGCGGCAACTCAGTGCATTTAGGCATGTAGACATGGTCAAGACAATCTCCTGCAGTTCAAACCGAGCATCAGTATGGGGAAGAAAGGTGATTTGAGTGCCTTTGAACGTGGCATGATTGTTGGTGCCAGAAGGGCTGGTCTGAGAATTTCAGAAACTGCTGATCTCCTGGGATTTTCACGCACAACCATCTCTAGGGTTTACAGAGAATGGTCCGAAAAAGAAAAAAAATCCAGTGAGCGGCAGTTCTGTGGCCGGAAATGCCATGTTGATGCCAGAGGTCAGAGGAGAATGGGCAGACTGGTTCGAGCTGATAGAAAAGCAACAGTGACTCAAATTGCCACCCGTTACAACCAAGGTAGGCAGAAGAGCATCTCTGAACGCACAGTGCGTCGAACTTTGAGGCAGATGGGCTACAGCAGCAGAAGACCACACTGGGTACCACTCCTCTCAGCTAAGAACAGGAAACTGAGGCTACAATTTGCACAAGCTCATCGAAATTGGACAGTAGAAGATTGGAAAAACGTTGCCTGGTCTGATGAGTCTCGATTTCTGCTGCGACATTCGGATGGTAGGGTCAGAATTTGGCGTAAACAACATGAAAGCATGGATCCATCCTGCCTTGTATCAACGGTTCAGGCTGGTGGTGGTGGTGTCATGGTGTGGGGAATTTTTTCTGGGCACTCTTTGGGCCCCTTGGTACCAATTGAGCATCGTTGCAACGCCACAGCCTACCTGAGTATTGTTGCTGACCATGTCCATCCCTTTATGACCACAATGTACCCAACATCTGATGGCTACTTTCAGCAGGATAATGCGCCATGTCATAAAGCTCGAATCATCTCAGATTGGTTTCTTGAACATGACAATGAGTTTACTGTACTCAAATGGCCTCCTCAGTCACCAGATCTCAATCCAATAGAGCATCTTTGGGATGTGGTGGAACGGGAGATTCGCATCAGGGATGTGCAGCCGACAAATCTGCGCCAACTGTGTGATGCCATCATGTCAATATGGTCCAAAATCTCTGAGGAATGCTTCCAGCACCTTGTTGAATCTCTGCCACGAAGAATTGAGGCAGTTCTGAAGGCAAAAGGGGGTCCAACCCGTTACTAGCATGGTGTACCTAATAAAGTGGCCAGTGAGTGTATATCTTATATGTATGTACAGTATATAGATAAATATATACATCTGTGTATACAGTATATATATATATACACACACAATACATGCAACATCATTATCAAACATATATTACTATCCGAGACTTACCTCTTCAGTAACATCGATCTTGACTACTGCGGTGGTACTAAATGATGGAGAGCCTTTGTCTTTTGCCTGTACAACCACAGACCACTTGCAGTTTTTGTTACGGGTTATATTCTGTATAACATCCAAAGACCTAATATAGGACTTGAGCTTTATCTCACCAGTGTTTTGGTCTATATCAAATACATTAACTGGATCAGCTTGCATAATGGAATAATTTACCACATTGTTTGGTTCTTCCGCATCCTGGTCTGTTGCCTAAAAATAACATTGTTTTCAGTGATGAAGATAATTAAAAGAAAACTTCTGATATATATCTTGTTGATCATCTTCACAGTGTTTCATGATACATCTAATGCCTTAGAATTAAATTAAATTATATTTTTTTTCCATTCCCCTAACTGGTAATTTTCACCAATTAGGTACCTTTGTTTTGTTGTAAGCTGTTTATGGACCGTGGCTTTTACTGTAAAATGCAACTGAGGAAATGTCAGGAAGACCATACTAGAACTTCTAAATGATACATGGGATTAATCAGAATCACTTTAAATAATGGCAGTGTGTCCTGACAAATATTTAACATGAGTGTAAATGTGATTGGTTAATTTTAAACATAAACAAAATATTATTTTAGTTTTATATTTGTTTTAGCCTTCAAAATGATTTACGTTTGTTTCTCAATGGATTTGTACAGACTATAAGTGACATTAACCTCTTAAAGGAGCTGTCTGGTCCAAATCGACTCTGTGTGACCACAGATTATGACGTCACCTAGCGTATGCACTTACATTGGGGTTTTCATCTAAATCTATGAAATATGCAATTAAAATAAAACCCTCAAAGCATCCATTCACTACTGATGCAGCAGAGTTATGCTGGACTCTGTGGCCTTTGTCTGGCAGTATCCAGCATTTAAGAGATTCACAAAACTGAGACTGACCGTGCTATTATGCATGCCTAAAAAGACAAGCAGGGATGTATCGCAGGTCAGATATAGTCCAAAGTGTCCCCATCTGCCTCATTGTAGGGAATATTTCACAATCCGACACAATCATGTATTTCAGAGATTTACATTGAAACCCCAGTGTAAGCGCTAAGCGTGGAGAGCAGCATAAATCTGAGCCGAGCCTTATTGCAATTTTCAGGAGGCAAAATAAACAAATCAACAGCATGTAAAGAATTGGTTTTATTTATTTTGTATGATGTTCCTTGTGCGCTATAATTAGTAAGATGGCTTTATTTTTTGGGTTAGTGTGATTACAGAGATATATTTTTTATGTTTGGCTATTATCACACATTTAAAAAAACAACATTTTTTTTACAAAAAAACAAGGTTTTGCAATGCCATATTTTGATGGCTGTAATTTTTCTAATTTCTGCTTACAGAGTCATGTGAGGGCTTGTTTTTTTGTGGGATGAGTTGGTATTTTTATTGATACCATTTTGGGGCATATAATATATTTTTATCGCCTTCTATTTTGATTTTTGGGAGGAACAATTAACCAAAACCAGCAAATCACAGGTTGTTTTGTGGGGTTTTTGTTAATGTCGTTCACTGTGTCATAAAAGTGATAAGACAGCTTAATTTTTCAGGTCAGTACAATTACAACGGTCAGCACAATTTATATAATTTTTTTATGTTTTGCCGCTTCTACACATTACAAACTAATTTCTAGAAAAAAATATGTAATAATTTTTAAATCGCTGTATTCTGAGAGCTGCAGGTTTCTATTTTTCTACTGATGGAGCTCTATGGTGTCTTGTTTTTTGATGACATTTTCAGCAATACCATTTTCATTTACATTTGACTTTTTGATCTTGTTTTATTCCACTTTTTTTCCAGCAGTATGATGAACAACCATAATTTTTTTGCTGTGTTATTTATCCACTTTTTTACTGTATTCACTAGCGTGACAGTTTTACGGATCGGGTTGTTCTGGACTCGGCAAATATTTGTACTGCAAATGGGTGATGCCCATGAGATTATATAGGCAGAACGCCTGTTAAGCCCTGCCTATGGATGGGTCTAACAGGCCACCAAACCTGGCACATCAGGAGGTCATTGTTTGATCTCCGTGTGCCATGACAACTATTGGTTCCCCGTGACTTTGTTGCCGAGTCTGACAGCAGTAAGAAAGGGAGATCGCTCTCTCTCACAACCTTCTAAATGCCAGAATCACTATCGATAGTGGCATCTGGAGGGATAAATCAGCCAGGGGCAGTGCAGGCACAGGCACTGGCTGTTACTGCAGAAGCTCAGCTGTCAGCTAAGCCGAGCTCCCGGCAGTGATCATGCAGAGAAGTGCTGATGTTTCAGCATTTCCTGTCAGTTAGTTAGACTGACTGACGGATCACAATGATCAGAGAGAAGGGACCACTGAAATGGGTCCCTGCATCTCTAGCCATCTCTAATATCAGCTGTCTGTGACTGCTGCTGTCCCTGAGTTGTCACTGTGTTTTCACACAGTGAAAGTTAAAGTACATGATGGGCATAGCTTCTCATGATGCAGGAATTGAAACCTTATTATGACGTGTTTATGCATCAAGGGATTAAAGGTGACCAAAGTTCTGAATTGATTTTATTATATAATTTTTTTACATAACAAAACCTGCCAATTTAATAGGGATGTGTAGACTTTTATATCTATTATACAGTTGTGGCCAAAAGTATTGACACCCCTGCAATTCTGTCAGATAATACTCAGTTTCTTCCTGAAAATGATTGCAAGCACAAATTCTTTGGTATTATTATCTTCATTTAATTTGTCTTAAATGAAAAAACACAAAAAGAATTGTCCTAAAGCCAAATTGGATATAATTCCACACCAAACATAAAAAAGAGGGTGGACAAAAGTATGGGCACTGTTTGAAAAATCATGTGATGCGTCTCTAATTTGTGTAATTAACAGCACCTGTAACTTACCTGTGGCACATAACAGGTGTTGACAATAACTAATTCACACTTGCAGCCAGTTGACATGGATTAAAGTTGACTCAACCTCTGTCCTGTGTCCTTGTGTGTACCACATTGAGCATGGAGAAAAGAAAGAAGACCAAAGAACTGTCTGAGGACTTGAGAAACCAAATTGTGAGGAAGCATGAGCAATCTCAAGGCTACAAGTCCATCTCCAAAGACCTGAATGTTCCTGTGTCTACCGTGCGCAGTGTCATCAAGAAGTTTAAAGCCCATGGCACTGTGGCTAACCTCCCTAGATGTGAACGGAAAAGAAAAACTGACAAGAGATTTCAACGCAAGATTGTGCGGATGTTGGATAAAGAACCTCGACTAACATCCAAACAAGTTCAAGCTGCCCTGCAGTCCGAGGGTACAATAGTGCCAACCCGTACTATCCGTCGGCGTCTGAATGAAAAGGGACTGTATGGTAGAAGACCCAGGAAGACCCCCACTTCTTACCCCGAGACATAAAAAAGCCAGCCTGGAGTTTGCCAAAACTTACCTGAGAAAGCCTAAAACGTTTTGGAAGAATGTTCTCTGGTCAGATGAGACAAAAGTAGAGCTTTTTGGACAAAGGCATCAACATAGAGTTTACAGGAGAAAAAAAGAGGCATTCAAAGAAAAGAACACGGTCCCTACAGTCAAACATGGCGGAGGTTCCCTGATGTTTTGGGGTTGCTTTGTTGCCTCTGGCACTGGACTGCTTGACCGTGTGCATGGCATTATGAAGTCAGAAGACTACCAACAAATTTTGCAGCATAATGTAGGGCCCAGTGTGAGAAAGCTGGGTCTCCCTCAGAGGTCATGGGTCTTCCAGCAGGACAGTGACCCAAAACACACTTCAAAAAGCACTAGAAAATGGTTTGAGAGAAAGCACTGGAGACTTCTAAGGTGGCCAGCAATGAGTCCAGAACTGAATCCCATAGAACACCGGTGGAGAGATCTAAAAATGGCAGTTTGGAGAAGGTACCCTTCAAATATCAGGGACCTGGAGCAGTTTGCCAAAGAAGAATGGTCTAAAATAACAGCAGAGCATTGTAAGAAACTCATTGATGGTTACCGGAAGCGGTTGGTCGCAGTTATTTTGGCTATACTTTTGTCTGGCCCATTTTTGGAGTTTGTGTGAAATGATCAATGTTTTGCTTTTTGCTTCATTCTCTTTTGTGTTTTTTCATTTAAGACAAATTACATGAAGATAATAATACCAAAGAATTTGTGTTTGCAATCATTTTCAGGAAGAAACTGAGTATTATCTGACAGAATTGCAGAGGTGTCAATACTTTTGGCCACAACTGTATATACTAACAGGTCCTCTACACATGTTATAAAGGCTTGCAGAGAAATCCTGTTAAGACTAAGTTCACATTTATACAGTGCATTTCACTGGACATATATACCTGAATGGAAACATATCGCTGTATATTTCAATATATCTAAATATACAGGTTTTCCTGTCTTCACCATTAAACACAAGTTGACAAAACAATAAAAAAAGTTTCATGTATGAAAAATACAAAAACATATATAGACATAGATAGAAGTATATGTCAAAATTCAGACAGGCATAGTTCGTCATTTGGCAAACGCTTGCATAAATTTTTTACGCCTACCATAACTGTGATCTAAAAGATTTTATCATGCGCAGTATTGACCATACTTACCTAGGCATCATAGGCAGCGATTTAAAGTGTTAACTTTATTTTCTTCATTTTAGTGTTTATATTATATCATATTATAATATAATAATAATAATAATATATTATAATATTATATTATATTATTTTGTGATCAGATTGTTCAATGCATTATTTATTACTTTTTCACTTTTATCACTAGCTATTTTTACCATTATTATTTTAATATTTGTTTGTTGTTATCATTTTCTTTTGTTTTTCTACTTTTTTTAAGTTTTTTATCATTTCATGTGATCTTTTTTATGTATTTCTGTTGTGAAATATTCATACATGTTTATCACTTGGGTTTATGATTTTAATAAATTATCAAAATATTTTAGTTCTTTTCACTTACACAGTTCATTCATATCTGTTGCAACTTCACACATTCTTTCAGCACTGACACTCTCCCTGCATGTGGTGCTTAGCTACTGATGTGGACGTGTGGAGGCTGGTTGCCGTGTGGTTGTAGGGGATGACTTTCGTCTGACCTCCTATCTCATGAGGGGCAACCCGTCCGCATTGCCATAGGGGTGGAGCATCATGTGAAACACTCACCGATTCGCTGCACTCCCACTTAGCTCTCATGTGCCCTATCATTATGGTATGGGTTTGATTCTCCCTGCTGGCACGGCATTGCTCGCTGTTGTGATGGGACGGCAGTCATCCTTCCATTCCCATCATGTGCTGTGTGCATTGTCCAAGTCATCACATGGAGTCGCATGCACACCAGCCTTGGGTCATTTCTAATTCATTCACTATTCTTTGTCCTGTAAAAAGTGCCAATTTTAAACCTATCTATGCCTCCAGACGAAGCCCAGTATGATGAAACGCATGTTGTGGTGCTTGTATGCCCCCCCCTCCTGTGCCTCTCTCCCTGGTGTCCATTACTGGCCCCACCATGTCCTTAGGTACGAAAAGGAAAGGATATGTTTCTGACACACCGACCGATTGAAATGAAAAAAAAGTTTATTTGGACACGATTAAAAATAGAACAATGAAAAGAACCTGGCGCGATTCTGGCGCAGCAGTGCGCTCTTAGTCATAGGATATAGTGAGAACATACAGACAGACATAAAAAAGGAACAAGCACCAATCAGAGCAAAGAGAAATAATTGATTAATGAAATGCAGCAGCTGTAACACAAAACAAATGAGGACTGAAGATTAAAAGGTTAATAAAATCAAAAGATGTCGAACTAGTCGCTTTTATGATTCATTCCCTTGGGGAATTTCAGATCTAGGTGCAATATCTAAAAAGCCTCCCTCATCAATAAATGTTTATGCCAGTCCCCAACTCTTCTAGGACAACTGACTTTTTCTATGGCAAAACATGTAAAATTAGTAGGTCCCCCTTATGGATAGAAACAAAATGTTTTGCTGCTCCAGAGTGGGAGCTATTGTTGACCTTGATATTAGCGATATTTTCAGCGATCCAATTTTTAAATTTACAGATCATGCAACCAATGTATTTGACTTGGTATGAAGAGCAGTGAATGCAGTACACCACATGTTTGGTATCACAGTGATGAGCAAATATCCTCGGTACTCGAGATTTCCCCAGCATGCTTGGGTGATCTCCGAATATTTGGATGAGCTGGGAGATTTAGTTTATGTCGCCATAGCTGCATGATTTGTGGCTGCTAGACAGCCTTAATACATGTGGGGATTTCCTAACAAGCAGGCAACTCCCACATGTCGTCAGGCTGGCTATCAGCCACAAATCATGCAGCTGCGGCCACAGAAACTAAATCTCTGAGCACATCCAAATACTCGGAGATCACCTGAGCATGCTGGGGAAATCTTGAGTAATGAGGATACTCGCTCATCACTAATCACAATTGATAAAAGTGAATATCTGATGAATTATTGTGGGGGATATTGGAAATGTTTTTTGAGGTCCAACGCAAAGGGGCATACATTACACCTAATACCTCCATACTTGTTGAAGCCTTTTACTGTTAACCAATTAACCAATTAGAGGTGGAATCAAAACATCTGGGAAAGCTGGGTGACAACATGTTGCCAAGGATGATGACTCGCCTGGCAACACATTTATATCCACCATCAATTATGTTGTGCAGTGTATCGTCACTATTTACAACAGGTAAGTACTTACAGATATGTGCAGTATCTTATTTCTGAAAACTGTGGGCTGTACAGAGTCGAAAATGTGATAGAGGATCGATTATCTTGAGGGAAAGAAAAGTCAATTTTATTAGGTAAAGAGGGTCTAGGTTCGATTAATGAAGTTTTAAAAGTGTTTTTAACCTGCAGGTTGCTATACTAATGATCGAACCTTCTTTAATAAATGCATCATTCATGAACAGATACGTTTTGCATCCCAAAAAATCTCCATACGGTATAGAATGCATAGTGTGGTTTGGATGTGAACTGGATCAATGTAATAGGGTGTTGCCACTAATTTTCTTCTTAAAAACTGTTGTATCCATTTTTTTGGTGTGTGAATTGCCGAACAAGAAAATGTCCAGGGAATAAATCTCCATGCAGGGAGATACTAACAGTGAATTTTAGATTGAGATTATTTGAATTTATGTAGGCTGAAAAATGATCTACTTTAAGAGGGTCTCCTTGCCAAACTACAATCAGGTTGACCAGATACCTGCCAAACCATTTGATATCATGAAAGAAATGGTTGCTACTGGAAAATAAGAAAGCTTCTTCCCACCAGGACATATAAAGTATAGCTAAAGAAAGAGAGAATCTCGAGATCATCGGGGTGCCCAGAACCTGGAGAAAGTATTTGGTGTCAATCGTAAAAAAAATTGTGGCATAGCAAATACTGGAGAACCATAATAATAAATTCCTTTAAATTAACAGAATAGTTGCTGTACTTGTCCAAATGGTGTCTAATAGCTAAAACAGCTAGATTGTGAGGGATGGTAGAGTGAAGGTTCACCACGTTGCACATAATGAACCAATAGTCGTCCATCCATGTAAAATGTTCAAAAACACCCAGTACAGTAATAGTGTCTTTCAAATAACCAGGGATCCTGATCACTAGTGGCTGGAGATGCTCATCCAGCCATTGGCTTAAATTCTAAAAAAAAAAAAAAAAAATTGACAACAAGTACCGTACATATATTTATGTAAATAATAAAAAAAATAAATAAAAGTACACATATTTAGTATGTGTAAGTAACGAACCGCTCTATAAAACTGTCCCACTAGTTAAGCCATTCAGTGACCACTGTAAAAAAAAAGGAAAAAAAAGAAGGCAAAAAACAATGTATATGATCACATCACTGAACAAAAAGTGCAATAAAATGCAATCAAAAAGAAGGAATGTAAAAAAAATTGTACCGCTGAAAACATCATCTTGTCCCACAAAATACATGTCGCCATACAGCTCCATCAGCAGAAAAATAAAAAAGTTATAGCTCTCAGAATAAAGCGATACAAAATAATTATTTTTTCTGTAAAATAGTTTTTATTGAGTAAAAGCGCCCAAAACATTAAAAAAATATATAAATGAGATATCGCTGTAATCGTACTGACCCGAAGAATAAAGCTGTCTTACCAATTTTACCACATGCAGAACAGTATAAAAAAAACAATTCCTGAATTGCTGTTTTTTGTTCATTCTCTCTCTCAAAAATCAGAATAGAAAGCGATCAAAAAATGTCACGTACTTGAAAATTCCCTCCAAAAACAATTCCTCACATGACTCTGTTAGCTGAAATATAAAAAAATTATAGCTCACAAAATATGGTGAGGCAAAAACTGTTTTTTGCAATAAAAAAGCGTATTTTAGTGTGAGACATCAGCCAAACATTATATAAATCTGGTATCGCTGTAATAGCACCAACCGAAAGAATAAAGTCGCATAATCACTTATACCACATGAGGAACGACATAAAAAATAAATAAAACCAATTCTTCACATTCTGTTGTTTTTTTCATTCTGCCTCTCAAAGATCGCAGTAAGGATAGGTACACATTTATCCTGCGCTCTGAGCTGAGTGCTTACACCGGTGTTTCCATGTAAATATCTGAAATACGTGATTCAGACAAGAACACCCAGAGAAAATCTGCTGCTTCATTATAGTGAATGGATGCCTCGGGGATTTCATCTGAATCAGGTCACTCAGAAGTTTAGATGGAAACCCCAAACTAAGTGCTCAGTGTAGAGTGCCAGATAAATGAGATCCCAAACATCATGTAAAATTTTCTCAATAAAAGTTTCAACTCAATCCACAAAACAAGCAAGTCCCCACTCAGATCTGTCATCTGTTAACGTAAATATATGGGGCTTCCATGTTATTGGTAGCACAAAAGCTCTGGAAAAGCTATATGGCTCCACAATCCCCTTAAGAAATTCAGCAAACTCTCTCTGCTCCCAAATCCAAATGCCCCCCTGCATTCTGAGACCCAGTGTGCCTAAGCAACATTTAGTGCCAACATGTCTGGCATTTCTGTAGTGATAAGAGCCTGCCTAATTTACAGGTTCGTGTCTCCAGAAGAACGGGCTGGGCATAATGTATCGGTGACTGCAACATACTGGTCTCTACAGCATACTAATCACTAGAGTTGAGCGACTTTTGGTTTTTTAGGGTCGCGTTTCGTTTCGTGAAACCCGACTTTTCCAAAAGTCGGGTCGAGCAAGATCGTCCGATTATAGGGAAAAGTTGGGGTCGTCCCGAAACACGAAACCCAATGTAAGTCAATGGGGAATAAAAGTCGGCAGTGAGAGAAGGACAGGAAACACACCTACAGTGCCCATTTGAATGCCAAAAGCATCAATTCTTCTTACTTAAGCTTGTCAACCTTAATTAACTTCATAATACAAGTTACGCACTGAAAAATGGGGGTTATTTGGCTAAAGTTGTGGGGGGGTAGGGCTGGCTCCAGGTTTTCATGTGCCCTGGGCGAAAGAGCGCCCCTTTAACACATACCACAACTCATCATGCTCCGATACAGCAGAGAAATAGCGGTATAGTACAATGAAAAATACTTCACTTTTTACATCTCATGACGAGGCCCATCTATTTCTCCATACAGAATCATTGGTCCCATATAATGTTTGAAACAGTATATGATGAGCTCCACATAATGCTACAGTATATGTTGGTCCCCATGGATGAAGCTCCACTGTCTTATGGGCCCAAATAATGCTCCAAACATAATGGGCCCCATTTCTAATGCTCTAGTGTATAATGGGCCCTGTAAATGCTGCTCCAGTGTCTGATGTCCACCTTTGGAATGTTCCAGTGTATGGTGGGCACCATCTATCATTCTCCAGAGTATAGTGCTCCCCAAAAATTGCTGTCCCAACATTGAAAACAATCAAATAACTCTCCTCGCTAGGGAATCCCTGTACTTGTGATCCTGAGCAAGCAGGGGAGGCCCACTCATTGGCGACGGCACTGGCACAAGGCCCCTGATAGTACGGTGGTGTGTCTGATGGCGGGTGGGCCGAACCTGCACTTTCATCTGCAGCTTCCTCTTTGTCACCGTGTAAGATGGAACTGTATATGGGAAGGGTAACCTGAGTTTCATCAGGGTCAGATTCAGGCCGTGTAGCGTGCGAGGGGAATGTAGTGGTCTGGGTCAATGTACCAGCAGATTCATCGAGCAGTGGCTGGGCATCAGTGCACTTGTGTCGCCCCCAGGAGTACGGTCGCCACAGTGGCATTACCTTCTTCCTAGGGAGTGTAATGTCATGCTTGGGAGCCACGAACGATCTCTCTAGCAGGTTAACTGATTGGGCGGCGTTATTCCCACGAGTCATGACCCTCCAAACAGCGTTCATGAAGGCAAAGTGTTTGTTTTACGTGGGCAGTATGGTTGCAAAGCTGAACCTTAAAGGAATGTCCAGAAGGGCACCACCAGGAGTGGAGCCTACGGTTAAATTCGACTCCACCTGGGAAAACCTCAACCATGCCAGCTACAGAACAGATGAACACATTGCAAGCTTAATTCCGTTAACGAACGAGACTCCGTCATGCCCCGCGGTCCGAGTCCGGCTTACTAGAGGGACACGTGAGGCTCTGGCACATGAGATTGGCCAATAACTGGTGTGTCATGCCATTACATGTCCGTGGCTGCATGTGCGCTACACTGAAAAGGCCAGCGTTTGTCTCTTACAGGTGCAGATAACCCGCTGAACAACGTTAGTGATGGGGATCACTGATGACAATTATTACCCGCGAACAATGATTTCCCAGTAAGTGCAGGTCAACCGCAGTTCCGGAATTAGGCCTAACCGTCATTCCTGAAAAAATGAAAAACTTACGTGTGCAAACCACAGGTGCTGTAGCTTGCTTAACAGCTCGCCAGCCGTTCTCACGCCCAGTATGGATTGCACGTGATTGCACAAAGGTTAGAAAGGGTACCGTATCCCCGGATAACATGTATGGATAGCGTATACATTCAAAATATATGTCTGTACATCAGGAGGCAGGCTCAGACGGTGTTAGGCCCAGTATGGATTGCACGTGATTGCACAAAGGTTAGAAAGGGTACCGTATCCCCGGATAACATGTATGGATAGCGTACACATTCAAAATATATGTCTTGACATCAGGAGGCAGGCTCAGACGGTGTTAGGCCCAGTATGGATTGCACGTGATTGCACAAAGGTTAGAAAGGGTACCGTATCCCCAGATAACATGTATGGATAGCGTACACATTCAAAATATATGTCTATACATCAGGAGGCAGGCTCAGACGGTGTTAGGCCCAGTATGGATTGCACGTGATTGCACAAAGGTTAGAAAGGGTACCGTATCCCCGGATAACATGTATGGATAGTGTACACATTCAAAATATATGTCTGTACATCAGGAGGCAGGCTCAGACGGTGTCAGGCACAGTATGGATTTGACGGCCCAGATTACACAGCGGAGGAGCAGGGAGAGGTAAAGATTGCAAATGCTGGGGCCCTGCCCAAGCAAGGGGTGCCCACTCGTGGGCGTCGGTACTGGCACTGGGCCCCTCATAGTACGGCGGTGTGTCTGACAGCAGGTGTGCACCACCACCGTCAGAGACACTTGATTGTACTATGAGGGACCCTGTGCCAGTGCCCGCACCCAAGAGTCTGCCTACCCACCTGTTCAGGGCCACGGCACTCGCACGGTGTCGTGCGCTAGGTGGTGACCCCGGTCATGGGGGGGAGGCAGCACAGTTAGGGAGTTTTAGAAAGTGGCATATGTTGATGTTGGACATTCAGCTGATGCAAAAGGCGAAATAGGTGAAGTCCCAGGAAGAGGTGGACCAAAGCAAGCCATTTTTCTGTCACCCTATGTGTCATCAGGGGAAGGTGGGACAAAATCCTTGGAAACCCATGCATGGTTCATTTTAATGAAGGTTAGATCATCCACATTTTGGGTTGACAGACGGGTCCTTTTTTCTGTCAGGATTGATCCAGCTGCACTGAAGACTCTTTCCGATAGCACACTTGCAGCTGGGCAAGCGAGCTCCTGTAAGGCATATTGGGCCAATTCAGGCCAGGTGTCCAGTTTAGCGGCCCAATAGTCAAAGGGGAATGACCTGTGTGGGAGAACATCGATATGGGAGGAAAAGTAGTTTGTAACCATAGTTGACAACTGCTGTCTCCTGTCACTTTTCATCGATGCAGTATTATCAGTTGTGTGAGCGGTATTTGAAAAATCAGTCCACAACATTGTCATGAAACCCCTGTCTCCAACGCCACTTCTGCTGTGTGCACCACGAACACCTCTGCCAAGCTGCCCCCGGCCCAAACGGCTCGTGTGAGAACCATCACCGCTGCTGTGTGCTGGGAATGCCTCAAGCAACCGATTTACCAGAGTTGCTTGTTTATTAGCCAATACTAGGTCAAGGTTCTCCTGTGGCATGATGTTTTGTAATTTGCCTTTATAGCGTGGATCCAGGATGCTGGCCAACCAGTAGTCGTCATCGTTCATCATTTTGGCAATGCGTGGGTCCCTTTTTAGGATCTGCAAGGCATAATCTGACATGTGGGCCAATGTTCCCAGTGTCAATGATGCACTGCGAGTGCTGGTTGGAGGAGCACTTTCTGGCAAATCCACATCCCTCCAGTCACGCACAAACCCTGTACCAGACCTTGCCACGCCAACATTTTCACTTGCCCCACGAGATGCATCCTCCTCCCCTAAGTAATCATCCCCATCATCCTCCTCCTCTTCTTCCTCCACCTCGTCCAGGAGAGGTCCCTAAGCAGACAATGGCTGAATGTCATCAAGGATTCCCTCCTCCTCATCAACATTGGCTGCAGACGCCTGCTCCTTAAGGTGCGTCAAAGTTTGCATGAGCAGACGCATAAGTGGGATGCTCATGCTTAGGATGGCGTCGTCTGCGCTTACCAGCCGTGTGCATTCCTCAAAACACTGAAGGACTTTACAGAGGTCTTTCAGCTTCGACCACTGCACACCTGTCAACTCCATGTCTGCTCTCAAAGTGCCTGGCCGTGTATCCTCCCACAAATGCATTATGGCCTGCCTCTGCTCGCACAGCCGCTCCACCATGTGCAGGGTGGAGTTCCACCTTGTTGCAATGTCGATAATGAGGCGGTGGTTGGGAAGGTGGAGCAATCGCTGCAGCTTCTGCATACGAACGGAGTGTACAGGCGACCGGCGGATGTGCGCGCACAGTCTTCGCACCTTCTGGAGCAGGGCTGTTAACTCCGGATAATTTTTGAGGAAGCACTGCACCACCAGGTTCAAGGTGTGAGCCAAGCAAGGTATATGGCTGAGTTTTGAAAGGGCTATGGCTGCCACAAAATTACGGCCGTTATCACTAACTACCTTGCCTGCCTCAAGATGTACACTGCCCAGCCATGACTCAGTTGGTCGCTTCAAGTACTCGGCCAGCACCTCGGCGGTGTGTCTGTTGCCCAAACACATCATCTGCAACACAGCCTGCTGACGCTTTCCACTAGCTGCTCGATAGGGGGACACATCGTGTGCAACAGTGGCAGCTGCAGATGGAGTGCTCGTATGACTGCGCTCTGTGGACGAGCTTTCGCTTCTGGAGGAGGAGGAGGAGGAGGGTCGAACGCCTACAGCCAACTGTTTCCTATACCGTGGGCTAGGCAGCACTGTCCCACCACTGCTGTCCCCTGTGGACCCTACATCCACCACATTAACCCAGTGCGCAGTGATGGACACGTAACGGCCCTGGCCATGCCGACTGGACCATGCATCAGTTGTGAGGTGCACCTTTCCGCTCACTGACTGCTTGAGTGCATGGACAATGCGGTCTTTCACATGATGGTGGAGGGCTGGGATGGCTTTGCGAGAGAAGAAGTGGCGACTGGGTAGGTCATAGCGTGGTACTGCATAGGCCATGAGTTGGCGGAAAGCTGTGCTTTCCACCAACCGAAAGGGCATCATCTCAAACGAGATTAGTTTGGCAATGTGGGCGTTCAAACCCAGTGTACGCGGATGAGAGACTGAGTACTTTCTTGACCTACTCATAGTGTCTGGGAGGGTGAGCTGGACTTGAGAGCTGCATATGGTGGAAGTAGCGGTGGACAGGGCGGACTGAGAGAGGGTTGATGATGGTGATGGAGTTGGTGTTCTTTCTGATGGCCTAGAATCAGTCTTTCGTTGATATAACAGTGGGATTCCCTGACTGCTGTGTCCTTGCAACGACACCTCAACATTTGCTGCTGTGCTAACCGGTGGGCTTACAGTGGGGGAAACAATGTAGCGTTGCTGACTACCTTCGTTGTGATCAGTTGCACATGTGGCACTTGAGGTTTGGTGTTGTGTCCACGCTTGCAAGTGCATGCTGGTTAAATGTCTAAGCATGCAACTGGTATTCAAATTTTTCAGATTTTTCCCTCGGCTAAAGGTCTTTGCGCACTTCTTACAGATAACCTTGGCCTGATCATGAGGATTTTGGTCAAAAAAGTGCCACACTGCACTCTTCCTACTTTGGCAGACATTTTGCGGCCTAGCACGCTGTGATGTTTTGACCCTCTGGACAAGCTGTCCAGCAACTCTTTTGATGTTTGGAACCTGTCTTTGGAGTGCTCCGGGCCTGCCAGATAACAGCTGTTGCGATGTCGATGTCTGCTGTGGATGCTCCTCATCTGAGCTATTGGAAGCAGCACCCTCTTCCCCCAATGGATGCCAACCTGGGTCAACAACTGGGTCATCCATCACCTCCTCTTCTATGTCATGTGCACCTTCCTCTGTGTCACCGTGTATGGTGGTATAGTGTGCGGGAAGGGGCACCTGAGTCTCATCAGGGTCAGAATCTGGCTCTGTACACTGCGAGACAATGTAGTGCTCTGAGTGAATGTACCA
This sequence comes from Dendrobates tinctorius, assembly GCF_039654945.1. Taxonomy (NCBI): domain Eukaryota; kingdom Metazoa; phylum Chordata; class Amphibia; order Anura; family Dendrobatidae; genus Dendrobates; species Dendrobates tinctorius. Next base: position 14,847,556 of record NW_027361708.1, on the reverse strand, counting down.
GCAGAATCATCCATAAGCGGCTGTGCATCAGTGCACTCCATGTCAGATTCATCTTGGCCTGGGTAATTCACCATTTGACTTGATAATCCAGGCATGGTATGTGAAAACAGCTCCATGGAGTAATCAGTAGTATGGCCTGCGTCATCCTTCAATCTTGGTTGGGGTGAAGGACACAAGGAAAGGTGTGGTTCATGAACATGAGCCTCCAATGACGACTCAGTGCTTTTACTTTTTACAACTGAAGAAGAGGAGGCGATAGAGCTGGAGGCTGAGTCAGCAATGTAAGACAAAACTTTTTCCTGATGCTCTGGCTTTAAAAGCGGTTTGCCAACTCCTAGAAAACTAAGCGTTCGAGGTCTTATGTAGCCAGACGATGACGCAGGCTCAACACCTCTTGCATTCGGTCCTATTTTGCTCTTGTCACTACCATCAGATCCACCACCAACACCATCATTACCAGCTGCCAACCCCCGCCCAATTCCACGGCCTCTTCCACCAGCCTTCCTCATTTTTGGTAGAAATGTAGACAAAATCCAACAAACTATATAGTAATGTAAAACAAGGTACAAGGTGTCTATAGGACAGGGGAGATTTTGAATTTCTGCAGACACTTGTGGACACTGGACACTTTTGGATTGTGTGAGGCCCACTGATATCTGAGCGCTATGTGACAGGCTCGATGGCACAGCTGTGACAAAAGTGACGAGAGGATAAGGGAGATTTTGAATTTCTGCAGACACTTGTGGACACTGGACACTTTTGGATTGTGTGAGGGCCACTGATATCTGAGCGCTATGTCACAGGCTCGATGGCACAGCTGTGACAAAAGTGACGAGAGGATAAGGGAGATTTTGAATTTCTGCAGACACTTGTGGACACTGGACACTTTTGGATTGTGTGAGGCCCACTGATATCTGAGCGCTATGTGACAGGCTCGATGGCACAGCTGTGACAAAAGTGACGAGAGGATAAGGGAGATTTTGAATTTCTGCAGACACTTGTGGACACTGGACACTTTTGGATTGTGTGAGGCCCACTGATATCTGAGCGCTATGTCACTGGCTCGATGGCACAGCTGTGACAAAAGTGACGAGAGGATAAGGGAGATTTTGAATTTCTGCACACACTTGTGGACACTGGACACTTTTGGATTGTGTGAGGCCCAATGAATATCTGAGCGCTATGTGACAGGCTCGATGGCACAGCTGTGACCAAAGTGACTAGAGGATAAAGGAGATTTTGAATTTCTGCACACACTTGTGGACACTGGACACTTTTGGATTGTGTGAGGCCCAATGAATATCTGAGCGCTATGTGACAGGCTCGATGGCACAGCTGTGACAAAAGTGACAAGAGGATATGGGAGATTTTGAATTTCTGCAGACACTTGTGGACACTGGACACTTTTGGATTGTGTGAGGCCCACTGATATCTGAGCGCTATGTCACAGGCTCGATGGCACAGCTGTGACAAAAGTGACGAGAGGATAAGGGAGATTTTGAATTTCTGCACACACTTGTGGACACTGGACACTTTTGGATTGTGTGAGGCCCAATGAATATCTGAGCGCTATGTGACAGGCTCGATGGCACAGCTGTGACCAAAGTGACTAGAGGATAAGGGAGATTTTGAATTTCTGCACACACTTGTGGACACTGGACACTTTTGGATTGTGTGAGGCCCAATGAATATCTGAGCGCTATGTGACAGGCTCGATGGCACAGCTGTGACCAAAGTGACTAGAGGATAAGGGAGATTTTGAATTTCTGCACACACTTGTGGACACTGGACACTTTTGGATTGTGTGAGGCCCAATGAATATCTGAGCGCTATGTGACAGGCTCGATGGCACAGCTGTGACCAAAGTGACTAGAGGATAAGGGAGATTTTGAATTTCTGCAGACACTTGTGGACACTGGACACTTTTGGATTGTGTGAGGGCCACTGATATCTGAGCGCTATGTCACAGGCTCGATGGCACAGCTGTGACAAAAGTGACGAGAGGATAAGGGAGATTTTGAATTTCTGCAGTCACTTGTGGACACTGGACACTTTTGGATTGTGTGAGGCCCACTGATATCTGAGCGTTATGTCACAGGCTCGATGGCACAGCTGTGACAAAAGTGACTATAGGATAAGGGAGATTGGATTGCTTTTAAAAAAGCAGTTTGCAGAGCAGTGGGTAAACAGCAATGCCAGCCTGTCAGGAAGCCTTAATAGGCAGCCCAACAACCAACACCACTGATACACCACAATATAGCCTCCCCTTGCACTGCACACACAGTGACTGGTGTGTTGTGCAGGCCAAATCGCTAGCAGCAGAAGCAGTTTTTTTTTCTTCTCAGCAGGACAAAAAAAAAAAATTGGGATTGCTTTTAAAAAAGCAGTTTGCGGAGCAGTGGGTAAACAGCAATGCAGGAATGTCAGGAAGCCTTAGAAGGCAGCCCAACAACCAACACCACTGATACACCACTATATAGCCTCCCCTTGCACTGCACACACAGTGACTGGTGTGTTGTACAGGCCAAATCGCTAGCAGCAGAAGCAGTTTTTTTTTCTTCTCAGCAGGACAAAAAAAAAAATTGGGATTGCTTTTAAAAAAGCAGTTTGCGGAGCAGTGGGTAAACAGCAATGCAGGAATGTCAGGAAGCCTTAGAAGGCAGCCCAACAACCAACACCACTGATACACCACTATATAGCCTCCCCTTGCACTGCACACACAGTGACTGGTGTGTTGTGCAGGCCAAATCGCTAGCAGCAGAAGCAGTTTTTTTGTCTTTTTCCCTGCCTAACGCTCTCCCTACAGAATCAGCAGCAACCTCTCCCTATACTGAGATCGGCAGAAGTAAGATGGCGGTCGGCGTGCATGCCCTTTTATACCCCCTGTGACGCCCACCAAAGCAAGCCAATCACTTGCATGCCCTTCTGAAAGATGGTGGTGACCCCTGCCTATGTCATCACGTTGCCCACAGTGTCCGTGGATCCTGATTGGCTGAAAAAGAGCGCAAAACAAACTTTTGAAACGCGACTTTGGCGCGTAAGTCGCCGACCTCGTGGCCGACCTCATCCTAGGGTCGGGTTTCGTTTCATGAAACCCGACTTTGCCAAAAGTCGGCGACTTTTGAAATTTTTCGACCCGTTTCGCTCAACTCTACTAATCACAACGGCAGTTTGCAATTTTCACTCAGCAACATTCACTGCTACCTGTTTCTGGAAAACACCCATGGAGTCAAAATTGTCACTACATCTGTAGATAAATTTCCAAAGGCTCATAATTTCCAAAATGTGGTCACTTGAGGGGGGGATTCTGCTTTTATAGCACTTAGAGGATCATTATATGGAATCCGCAAACTAGTCTAGGAAAATTTGTGCACCAGAGGCAAATAGCGCTCCGTCCCTTGTGAGTCTCTCCGTATGGCAAAGTAGTACTGTACAGCCACATATGGGGTATTACCACGTTCAGTAGAAATTGTGGGACAAATTTTGGTGCCACTTTTACCCATTTCCCAGTCTGAATATGTAAAACTTGGGGCTAACACACAATCTTGGTGGTAAAAATGTAAATTATTTTTACTTATCCCCCAATGGTACAAAATTCCTGTGGTGTCAATATAATCACTGCACCCATAGATGTATTCATTGAGAGGTTTAATTGGTAAAATGGGGTCACTTATCTGGGGTTCTGCTGTTCTGGCACCTCAGAGGCTCTGCCAATGTAACATGGCACCCTCAAACAAGTGCAGCAAAATCTGCACTGTAATATGGTGCTACTTCCCTTCTGAGCTTTGCACTGTGCCTCAAAAGCAGTTTTCAACCACATATGGGGTATCGGTGAACTCATATGAAATGGAACAAACAAACTTTGGTGTCCATTTTCTCCTTTTGCCCTAGTGAAAATACATTTGTAGCCAAAAAATATTTTTGTGGGAAACATGTAATTTTTTTTATTTTCACTGCTTAACTGTCATGATCCAGGATGGATGCACAAAGTAACCTTTTTTTCCTTTGGCTGTGTGCCAAAGGTGGTTTTGCCCCCGATGGCCATTAGGGTCATTGCACTGTGGTGATTTCAGTTGTAATTTTTCCCCCGGTGGCCATAAGGGTCACTGCACTCTGGTTACCTTAGTTTGTGCACGTGATTAAGTAACAGGTGTGATTGCTCTATAAAAGAGTATCAGGTGTGTCAATCACTGTTGGTGATAAGTTCCTTATTTGCAAGCAAGCCTGGGTGAAGGATGGAGCTAAATAAGAGTCACAGGCAGCTCAGTGAGAATCCTGGAGTAGCAGCTATGGTGTCTGCAAGGAGGGCTGGCATGGCGTGGTGGAGTCGCAGCTATGGTGTCAGCAAGGAGTTCGTGCATAGATTGGTGGAGGGGCAGCTATGGTGTAGAGCTGCACTCAAAATGCTGGATGTTGTTGCTGAGAGCTGGACTCAAGCATGCTGGACTTTTTGGCAGAAAAGCTGGACTCATTTGTGGGACTCTGTTTCTGGACAGCTGCACGCAGGTGGTGGACTCTGTTTGCTCCAAGGCTGCACTATGGTGTTGAATCCGGTTGGACGAAAAGATGCACGCAGGTGGTGGGCTCTGTTGCTGGGAGCATAAGCAACAGAGCAATGCTAAGTGTCCTTCCCCTGTATTGTCACTTTTCCTTATGTGTGTTTAGTGCAGTGGTGGGATTAGTTTCCGCACCGACCATTTCCCTAGTGAGGGTTTAGGTGCAGGGCGAGTCAGGGTTTTTAGGTTTCTGATCGTCGCCTGGTGCGGAACTGGCCTAGGGAATGTTAGGAGTGCAGAGACATTGGCTCAGGGGAGTTCAGGAGGTCTCCACTTCCCCGTTCCCTATCGCAGGGCCACCATTGTTACCCAGGTTTTCCTTTTTCCCTTTGTGTTATTGTATTAGTTACCGGCCTGCAGGCCGCGTCACATAGGACAATTACACGTGCCGCATCCTGTTGTATCAGTTACCGGCCTGCTGGCCGTGTCACTCAGGATGGGGTCATGTGACATTAACATTATAAACCTGTGAAGCACCTAGGGGTTCAAGGTGCTTAATACAAATTTAGAAAAGGTCCCAAAGTGGTCTAGTTTCCAAAATGGGGTAATTTTTGGGTGGTTTCCACTGTTTAGGCACATCAAGGGCTCTTCAAAAGCAACATGGATCCGTTAATTATTCCATCAAATTTTGCATTCAAAAAGTCAAATGGCGCTCCTTCCCTTCCAAGCCTTGCGGTGCACCCAAACAGTAGTATTCCCCCACATACGGAAAAATTGCACAATAAATTGCATGGAGCAATTTTTCCTGTAACCCTTATGAAAATGCAAAATTTGGAGCTAAAAAAGATTTAACTGGGAAAAATTTGATTTTTTTTTTTCATGGCTCTATGGTATATACTTCTGTGAAGCACCTGTAGGTTCCAGGTGCTTAATACACATCTAGATAAGTTCCATAACGGGTCTAGTTTCCAAAATGGTGTAAGTTGTGGTGGGTTTCCACTGTTTAGGCACATCAGAGGCTCTCCAAATGCGATATGGCAACCGCTAATTATTCCAGCAAATTATACATTCAAAAAAGTCAGCTGGTGCTCCTTCCCTTCCGAGCCCTGCCTTGTGCCCAAATACTAGATTTCCCCCACATATGGGGTATCTGCGCACTCAGGAGAAATTGCACAACAAAGCATATGTAGCAATTTCTTTTTTCACCCTTATGAAAATGCAAAATTTGAGCTAAAAATGATTTATCTGGGAAAAATGTGATTTTTTTTAGCTTAACGTTATAAACTTCTGTGAAGCACCTGTAGGTTCAAGAGGCACAATACACATATAGATAAGTTCTGTAATGCTCTGTAATGGGTCTAGTTTCTAAAATGGTGTCATTTGTTGGGGGTTTCCACTGTTTAGGCACATCAGGGGCTCTCCAAACGCGACAAAGAATCTAATAATTATTCCAGCAAATTTAATATTCAAAAAGTGAAATTGCGCTCCTTCCCTTCCAAGCCCTGCCGTGTGCCCAAACAGTAGATTTCCCCCACATATGGGGTATTGGCATGCTCAGGAGAAATTGCACAACAAAATGTATGGTACATTTTCTCCTGTTACCCTTGCAAAACTAAAAAAAATTAGGTTTAAAAGATATTTTTTGTGAAAGAAAAGTTAAATGTTTATTTTTTCCTTCCACATTCCAAAAATTCCTGTCAAGCACCTGAAGGGTGAATAAACGTTTTGAGAGTGGTTTTGAGTACCTTGTGGGATGCAGTTTTTAGAATGGTGTCATTCTTGGGTATTTTCTCTCATATAGGCCCCTCAAAGTCACTTCAAATGTGAGGTGGTCCCTAAAAAAATGGTTTTGCAAATTTTATTGTAAAAATTAGAAATCGCTGGTCAACTTTTAACCCTTATAACTTCCTAACAAAAGAAAATTATGTTTCAAGAAATGTGCTGATGTAAAGTAGACATATGGAAAATGTTATTTATTAACTATTTTGTGTGATAAGACTCTGATTTAAGAGCATAAAAATTAAAAGTTTGATAATATAAAAATTTTCACCAAATTTCTTTTTTTTCACAAATAAAAGCAAGTCATATCAAAGAAATTTTACCACTATCAAAAAGTATAATATGTCATGAGAACACTATCCCAGAATCAATGGGATACATTGAAGAATTCCAGAGTTATGATCTCATAAAATGACAGTGGTCAGAAACTTCATTAAATAAACCCAGACCCTCTTTATCAAATAAAACAGATTTTTCTCTCCCTAAAGATAATCGATCCTCTTTCACGTTTTCGACTCCGTACAGCCCACAGTTTAAACAAATAAAAGACATGATCTGTAAGTACTTACCTTTTATAAATCAGGACGATACACTGCACAATATAATTGATGGTGGATAAAGATGTGTTGCCAGGCGAGGCATCATCCTTGTCAACATGTTGTCACCCAGCTTTCCCAGATATTCTGATTCTACCTCTAATTGGTTAACAGTAAAAGGCTTCCACAAGTGTGGCGGTATTAGGTATAATGTATGCCCATTTGCGTTGGACCTCAAAAAAACATTTCCGATATCCCCCACAATAAATCATCAGATATCCACTTTTATTAATTGTGATACCAAACACGTGGTGTACTGCATTCACCGCTCTTCATGCCAAGTCAAATACACAGGTTGCACGATCCGTAAATTTAAAAATAGGATCACTGATCATATCGCTAATATCAGCGCCAATAATAGCTCCTACTTTGGAGCAACAAAACATTTTGTTTCTATCCATAAGGGGGACCTCACTTATTTTACATGTTTTGCCATAGAAGTCAGTTGTCCTAGACGAGGTGGGGACTGGCATAAACATTTATTGATGAGGGAGGCTTATTGGATATGATGCCTAGATACGAAATTCCCCAAGGGAAAATGATTTGTTCTATATTTATTGATTCTATTAACCATTCAACATCCAGTCCTCATTTGTTTTGTTCTACAGCTGCTGCATTTCATTAATCAATTTTTTCTCTTTGCTCTGATTGGTGTTTGTTCCTTATTTATTTATATCCGTCTGTATGTTCTTACTATATCCTATGACTAAGGGTGAACTGTTGCACCAGAAACACATCAGGTTGTTTTTTATTGTTTTATTTTTAATCATGTCCAAATAAACTTTTTTCATTTTAACTGGTCGGTGTGCCAGAAACATATCCTTTCCTTTTCCTAAATTTGCTGAATGGACCAGCAGGATCGGCACCTACCAGACACATGCTAGCCAACTCGTTTGGATTCCTGTTGGATACTACTCACGTGGAGACTCCCTGTCCTTCCCTGCCTCATGTCCTTAGGCAATGGATATGTCCTATAGCTATTTTACTTATGCACCTCATGCATTTTATTTAGTTCATGCTTTTTGTGTGCTACTAATTTCGACACCCTATGCATTGTGTTCATAACATATGCTTTGCCTGTTATTTACATGACAGAGTGTCATCTGTCCTTGCCTTACTATAACTTTATATATGGACTTCACTTACTGTATTTTGATAATATGCATGTTATTTTATAGCAATGTTTTTTTAACTTTATCTAGACATGGTTTTTGCACCTAGGTCCATATTATTTTATGATGCCTAGGGATTTTTCTGTATATCGTTATTTTTATTGGCTTACTAAACTATTGGCTAATAATTTGCCAATCTTTTGATGCACAGGTAATGTTATTTACACCAACCATTTTGACATACTAATTGGGGGACCCATTGTCTCTTCTTTCAGGAATTTATTGATCTTGTTTATCAGTTTTTCATCTTTATCCTGATTGGTTTGTTGTTTTAGCAGATCTTCGTTCATGTACAGTATATATACTGTATATTTTTTTTTGATAATTACTTAGTAAAGTTATTATATGTTAATTATTTATCCCTTATATGTCTTTTTATATGACCAATGTTCTATCACTAACACTAATTAACACTATTATTTTGATTTGATAGGCATTTTGTTTGGTTGTACATTTTTGACGCTTACGCCTGCAGACATACAAATCTGATGCTAGCCCAATACTATTTTCTACTCCAACACAGAGAATGTACGGAAAAATATGTGATATGGCAGAGTATGAGTCGAGGAAGCAGAGCTAGCTCTGTAGTTTTTTTTTCAATGAAAATCCTGAATAAAATTGCTATATCCTCCAGCTCAGAGCCTCCTCCTCTCCACATTGTCCTATGCATTGCACAGATAGAGTTGAAAAGGCTTGTTCAAATAAGAGATAGTGCCATGCAATAGCATTCTTTATGAATAAGAGATAGGCTGGTTTCACATTTGGGTCTGTTTGCGCAGCATTTCATCCGCAGCAATCAGCATGTCATGTTTCCCTATCTTTAACATGGTGTATGCAGGGGCATGCGTTTGCATCAGTTCGCATGCATCTATGTACGCATGCGTCGTTCTTTGGTGTGCGGCAGGGTCTGGCGAACACATCATGTTGGATTTTTGGAAGCGGCAAAAATCCATCAAATATGTGCATTCATGCGCATGCGGGTGAGTGCGTCAAATAAACGCATTACTGTCTATGGGAACGCATGCATACGCAAAGACATGAGTATGCATGCATTCAAAACGCATGCGTTTTTCACATAATCATGTCCGGGAAATGAGACACGCCCATTAGGTGTGGCTTGTGTCAAGGAAATTCACCTAACGCATGAGCTGAAAAAACACAAATGCATGCAAAAAACGTATGGAAACGCAGCATTTGTTTGCCGTCATGCGTAAGCTAATGCGAATAAAAAACTCGGTGTAAACATGCGTTTGTATGTGTTTTGACATACGTTTGCGCATGCAGACAAAAGCACACAAATGCTAATGTGAACCTAGCCTTAGACAACACCCAAAATGAGGGAAGTTTTATAATGAAATTCTTACCTCTATTTTTACTGGGCTGCCAATAACCATAGTCCTTTCCTGAATATTCTCATTAAACTCTGGGCAATGGTCGTTAATGTCTAAAACAGTAACAAAGACTTCAGCTAAGCTATATTTTCCTTCTGTGTCTTCAGCTTTGACATAAAAGTTATACTTTGAGTTTTCCTCAGCATCCAGGATGGCCCAAGGTTGGGTGTAAATAATTCCAGTTGAAGGATGAATAAGAAAGCTGCAGGGCAAAAAATAGATAATTTATTTAATCTGCCAATTGTGATTTCTAGAAGTAATGTTAATCTAGTATAGCAATTTATCAGCATTGTTTTGCTCAGGCATAAACCTCTTAGTTTCGAAGTATGTAGCGGTAATATTTGTCCAGGTGCAAGCATAGCTAAGAATTATTGCACACTAATAGCATTTGCATCAATATCATCTCATGAGAACTTTTCAGTACATTTTTCTGTAAAATAGACCTGGAAATTCTTTTAAAGAAAGAAAATATTTGGTAGGGTCGTTCTTTTACACCAGACTTTTATTTGTGGCTGATTTGATTATTGTTTAAGGGGTTTTCCAGGCTATATAACATAATAGTGATAGAGTATAACATTGGAAATCCTAAGAATCTGTATGAATAAAGCAATAATAAAAGCAGAAGAGAAACCTACTATTACATATTCTTCCACATACCATGTACAGGACACAGCTAGCATGTGGTAGAATTTGTACCAATAGCTTTCTCTTCTGCTTCTCTTATTGCTTCATTCATACACAGTCTAAGAGGGCATGTGGAAGAAGGTGCTTTGATCAGAGGAGACCAAAGTAGAACTTATGGGCTAAATATAAAATGCTATAGGTGGTGGAAAATTAACCCTGCACATAACCTTGAAAATATCATCCCCACTGGCAAACATGGTGGTTGCAGCATCATGCTGTGCAAACGTTTTTCTTCAGAAGGACAAGGAAGCTGCTCAGGGTTGATGGGAAGATAGATAGAGCTAAATACAGGCCAGTTCTGAAGGAAAACCAGCTATTGGCTGCAAAAGACGAGAGTGGGGAGTAGGCTCACCTTCCAGAAGAACAACGACCCTAAACAAACTGCTAGTGGTACAGTAGAATGGTTAAATTAACACTGCACATCACCCTAAAAATACCATCACCACCATCAAACTTGGTGATTGCAGCATTATGCTGTGGGGATGCTTTTCTTCAGCAGGGACAGGGAAGCTGGTCACAGATTATGGAAAGCGGATGGAGCTATATACAGGATAATAATGGAGGAAAACATGTTAGAAGCTGCAAAAGACTGAGGCTTAGGTTCACCTTCTAACAGGACAAAGACCCTAAACATACTGCCAGACCTAGGTTTAGAACAAAGCATATTCATGTGTTTGATTGGCCCAATTAAAATCCAGTCCTAAATACCACTAAGAATCTGTGGCAAGACTTGAAAATTGCTGTTCCCAGACGCTGTCCATCCAATCTCACTGAGATAAAGCTGGTTTGCGAAGAAGAATGGGCAAAAATTTCAGCTTCTAAAAGTACAAAGCAGGTAGAGACATACCCAAAAAAACTTGCACCAGTAATTGCAGCAAAAGGTGATCCTACAAAGTATAAACTCTAGGGGAGCTGATTAGAAATGCACTTAACAATTTTCAAATTTATATTTTTTAAATATTTAGAAAACCATGTATAATTTATTTTACATTTCACAAACACGTGCTACATAGTGTTGGTATATCAGATACTGTACAATCCCAATAAAAAAAAAAAAAGTTTGTAGGTATAACATGAAATTATGTAGAAAAGTTCATGTAGTATGAATACTTTTTAAGGCAATGTACCAGACATGTAGCAGACCAGAGCACCCGCTGAACCCCCATGTCTGCACATTTAGTGGTAGCGATGGGATACTACTCAGCCCTCCAGATCTGTGGTAGCTAGAGGGAATAGATGTTCGTAGACACCATCCTGGGCTCCACAACCAGGGAGGCGTCCAACCCCACCAACTCTGCCTTGGGAAGAGGACTAGAGTGGATGTATAACCACAGCAAAATATGGCAACTACAGGAGCTGTACCAGCTTCAACGGATTGAATACCAGGCCATCGACACTCTATTGGATTTAATCCAGGGACCATAGGGTGTGGAGGACACCATGTGTGGACACAATGGATATGAGTCGGTTCACGTCAATTATGTGTGGAGTTTATTCTCAAGTAAAACCTGGAATATGCTCTGAGGAAACCGGATGATACAAAGGTTTGTTCTCATGAAGGAGAGACCTCATACATTCATGACTGTGCTTGAAGACATGCATATGGACTGCCCCAATAAGTGGAGAAGGATAATCGAAAGCCTATCACATCTGGCTAATTAAGATGGGGGAGCAATGTGATGACACAGCATTTAATATTAATTATCTAGGCATATGTTTCAGTTGTCAAGAACCACAGACTTTTGTCATATGAGTCTTAAACGTTGATTTTTCATATTTTTGAATGGCTGTCTCTTATATAAGCTCCTACAGCTTATTGTCTGCTATCTTTGCAAGACAGGGATACAGGATCATTAAAGAATTGATGTGGGACCCTGTGGCCCCCTGACCTCCGGATGATGACCTGAAACACAGATGGGGGTATAAAAAGGATTTCTATCATTCTGCAAGGAGAACCAGAGACTCTTTACAAAACCATAGCAAGGAACACTCTACAGGACAGCAGCCAGGATATCATGGCTCCATCACGAGGGGCACAGATTTGGCATTCTACAGGATGCCAGCTTAGGGGACCATGGCCTGAGCTGAAAGAATACAGATCTGCTCCACTGAGTGACAACCACTGAACCGATGGAAGTCTGAGGAAGCCACCAGTCACCTGGCTCTATGGAGATGTTCATAAAAACCAAGTTGTGACCCTTAAAAATCACAGAAAAAAGGCAGAGATGCTTACCTGCCCAGGTCTCCAAACAAATGCACTGTCAGGGTGCAGTGGACCTGATTAAATATGGTGACACCTGTTCACACAGGATACATCTTGGTTAGCACTGGGCAGCCCGACTGAGCTAGAAGTATGAGCATCATTAATAAGCTGTAAGCCAGATGCTATGCATTATCTGTATGTGAATAATGCTGTATACAGATTATTATCTTTTCTGCATTAGTATGTCATACAATCACCCTCTCCATGGATTGGTAGGTTGAGAGTGATTGTCTCGTCGGTATTACTGCACCTGTGTTGTCGCCATCTTTAATCGGGTCCACTGCACCCTGAAAGTGCATTTGTTTGGAGGCCTGGGCAGGTAAGCATCTCTGCCTTTTTTCTACAGGAAAGATGTATATCTTTGTACCGTGTTAGCCAGTAGATAGAAAAATATTCAGGATTGAGAGTCCTCAGTAGTTGATATCTTTTAATGGCTAACTGAAAAGATGGTAATACATTGCAAGCTTTCGAGACTACTCAGCCTGATGAAGAGACCTGAGTAGTCTTGAAAGCTTGCAATGTATTACCATCTTTTCAGTGAGCCATTAAAAGGTATCAACTACTGAGGACTCTCAATCCTGAATATTTTGCCTTTTTTCTGTGATTTTAACAAATTTGGGGGGATTTCTAAGTCCTCTTTTTGTGTTGGTGAGCCCAGGTTGTGACCTTCCGGTCAGCTAGCCATGTACCTCAATGGACTGTCAGCTTCCTAAGCTTGTTGTTACTGCCTCTCTGTACGTAAATCAACAACACCAAAACAATAACGTTTTTTGCACATATAGTACAGTCATGGCCAAAAGTTTAGAGAATGAAACAAATATTATATTTTCACATGATCTGCTGCCCTCTGGTTTTTATGTGTGTTTGTCAGATGTTTTTATCACATACAGAAATATAATTGCAATCATATTATGAGTAGCAAAAGGTTATATTGACAGTTAGAATGAGTTAATGCAGCAAGTCAATATTTGCAGTGTTGACCCTTCTTCTTCAAGACCTCAGCAATTCTCCCTGGCATGCTCTCAATCAACTTCTGGATCAAATCCTGACTGATAGCAGTCCATTCTTGCAAAATCAATGTTTTTATTTTGTTTGAATTTGAAGGTTTTTGTTTGTCCACCCGTCTCTTGATGATTGACCACAAGTTCTCAATGGGATTAAGATCTGGGGAGTTTCCAGGCCATGGTCCCAAAATCTCAATGTTTTGTTCCCTGAGCCATTTAGTTATAACCTTTGCTTTATGGCAAGGTGCTCCATCATGTTGAAAAAGGCATTGTTGATCGCCAAACTGCTCTTGGACGGTTGGCAGAAGTTGCTCTTGGAGGACATTCTGGTACCTTTCTTTATTCATGGCTGTATTTTTAGGCAAGACTGAGAGAGAGCCCATTCCCTTGGCTGAGAAGCCACCCCACACATGAATGGTTTCAGGATGCTTGACAGTTGGCATGAGACAAGACTGGTGGTAGCGCTCACCTGGTCTTCTCCGAATAAGCCGTTTTCCAGATGTCCCAAACAATCGAAAAGGGGATTCATCAGAAAAAATGACTTTACCCCAGTCCTCAGCAGTCCACTCCCTGTACCTCATGCAGAATATCAGTCTGTCCATGATGTTTTTTCTGGAGAGAAGTGGCTTCTTTGCTGCCCTCCTTGAGACCAGGCCTTGCTCCAAGAGTCTCCACCTCACAGTGCGTGCAGATGCACTCACACCTGCCTGCTGCCATTCCTGAGCAAGCTCTGCACTGCTGGTAGCCCGATCCCGCAGCTGAAACACTTTTAAGAGATGGTCCTGGCGCTTGCTGGTCTTTCTTGGGCGCCCTGGAGCCTTTTTGGCAACAAGGGAACCTCTCTCCTTGAAGTTCTTGATGATGCGATAGATTGTTGACTGAGGTGCAATCTTTCTAGCTGCAATACTCTTCCCTGTTAGGCCATTTTTGTGCAGTGCAATGATGACTGCACATGTTTCTTTAGAGATAACCATGGTTAACAGAAGAGAAACAATGATGCCAAGCACCAGCCTCCTTTTAAAGTGTCCAGTGGTGTCATTCTTACTTAATCATGACAGATTGATCTCCAGCCCTGTCCTCATCAACACCCACACCTGTGTTAATGGAGCAATCACTGAAACGATGTTAGCTGGTCCTTTTAAGGCAGGGCTGCAATGATTTTGAAATGTGTTTTGGGGGATAAAGTTAATTTTCTAGGCAAATATTGACTTTGCAAGTAATTGCTGTTAAGCTGATCACTCTTTATAACATTCTGGAGTATATGCAAATTGCCATTAGAAAAAATGAAGCAATAGACTTTGTAAAAATTAATATTTGTGTCATTCTCTAAACTTTTGGCCATGACTGTATGTGAAAATTCACTGAACAATTGAGCAAACCTTTCTAGAAATGTGAATAAACATCAAAAAAATTTAATAAAAAGATTTTTATTACAACATGGGAATAAAACTGTCTGAGGCAGAGAAGATAAAAGACATATAGAAAACAAACAGTCCTTTATAGAGAAATCACAGCAAAACCTATGGCAAGTGGGTATAATAAACAATTGGTATTATCCCTGCATCATATTATAAGATCAGTATTATGGGTGAAGTCCATATACAAGTGTGCATGTAATAGTAGGTCCAAATTGATTGATAAATAGCTAATCAAATACAAACATCACCATAAAAATATCACTAAAAGTGTATACACTTTTAGCGAATCCTGCTTTTGAGCAGGGGGTTGGACCAGACGGCCCAGTAGGTCCCTTCCAACTCTACGATTCTATGATTCTATGATTCTACATCTATAAAAAGCAGAGTATGTTACCCGATAGGAACACCCAAGAACTCCAATGCACATTTTGCCAGGTGGCTTTCTCATGGAGTATGAGAGGAAAGAGTAAAAGTAGCCAATAGAAAACATCCATAGATAAAATAGTGTAATAATATAAATAAATGTCTCATGTCTCATATGCCAAAAGGAATATATCTAAGGAACGAATTTGTTACTCATCATGAGATTCAGATGAAAAGAATAAACAGAAAATGTGAAATTGGTCAAAGGAGTGATGCGTTCCAGTGTGGAATGCACGCTCAGGTAGCGGTAACCGGAAACGGAAATGACATATGCAAGCCTATGACTCATTGCCTCCAATGAGACAAGAGACGATTTCCAAGGTGGAACACGCAATTGTCGAGCACGAGGACTGGAATGGGCATGTGACCCACATGATGAATATATATAATACAAAATAATATTATAAAAGATAAATGTGAATACAAACAAGTGAAAGTGAGCACATGATTGAGTGAGAAGAGAAATATATCTATAGATAAGTATATATATATACACACACACTACCGTTCGAAAGTTTAGGGTCACCCAGACAATTTTGTGTTTTCCATGAAAACTCATACTTTTATTAATCAAATGAGTTGCCAAATGAATTTAAAATCTAGTCCAGACATTGACAAGGTTCGAAAAAAAGATTTTTATTTGAAATATGAATTTTCTCTTTTAAACTTTGCTTTTGTCAAAGAATGTTCCCTTTGCAGCAATTACAGCATTGCAGACCTTTGGCATTCTAGCAGTTAATTTGCTGAGGTATTCTTTAGAAATTTCACCCCATGCTTCCAGATGCCTCTCCCACAAGTTGGTTTGGCTTGATGGGCACTTTTTGCATACCATACGGTCAAGCTGCTCCCATAGCAGCTCAATGGGGTTGATATCTGGTGACTGGACTGGCCACGCCATTACAGATAGAATACCAGCTGCCTGCTTTTCCCTAAATAGTTCTTGCATAATAAGGAGGTGTGCTTTGGATCATTGTCCTGTTGTAGGATGAAATTGGCTCCAATCAAGCGTTGTCCACAGGGTATGGCATGGCATTGCAAAATGGAGTGATAGCCTTCCTTATTCAAAATCCCTTTTACCTTGTACAAATCTCCCACTTTACCAGCACCAAAGCAACCCCAGACCATCACATTACCTCCACCATTCTTGACAGATGGCGTCAGGCACTCTTCCAGCATCTTTTCAGTTGTTCTGTGTCTCACAAATGATCTTCTGTGTGATCCTAACACCTCAAACTTGGATTCTTCTGTCCATAACACTTTTTTCCAAACTTCCTCTGTCCAATGTCTGTGTTCTTTTGCCCATATTAATCTTTTCCTTTTATTAGCCAGTATCACATATGGCTTTTTCTTTGCCACTCTGCCCTGATGGCCAGCATCCCGGAGTCACCTCTTCACTGTAGACATTGACACTTGTGTTTTGCGTGTACTATTTAATGAAGCTGCCAGTTGAGGACCTGTGAGGTGTCGATTTCTCAAACTACAGACTCTAATGTACTTGTCTTTTTGCTCAGTTGTGCAGCGGGGCCTCCCACTTCTCTTGTTGGAGCCTGTTTGTGCTCTCCTCTGAAGGGAGTATTATACACCGTTGTAGGAAATCTTCAGTTTCGTGGCAATTTTTCGCATGGAATAGCCTTTCTAAGAACAAGAATAGACTGTCGAGTTTCATATGAAAGTTCTTCTTTTCTGGACATTTTGAGAGTTTAATGGAAACAACAAATGTAATGCTCCAGATTCTCAACTAGCTCAAAGGAAGTTCAGGTTTATAGCTTCTCTAATCAGACAAACTGTTTTCAGCTTTGCTAACATACTTGCACAAGGGTTTTCAAGGGTGTTCTAACCTTCTAGCCTTCTTACATAATTAGCAAACACAAAGTACCATAAGAACACTGGAGTGATGGTTGTTGGAAATGGGCCTCTATACACCTATGAAGATTTTGCATTACAAACCAGACTTTTGCAGCTAGAATAGTCATTTAGCATATTAACAATGTATAGAGTGTGTTTCTGAATCATTTAATGTTAGCTTCATTGGAAAAAAAACTGTGCTTTTCATTCAAAAATAAGGACATTTCTAAGTGACCCTAATCTTTTGAACGGCAGTGTGTGTATATATATATATATATATATATATATATATATATATGTGTGTGTGTGTGTGATAACGTGCAGGAGAGTACCAGGCTTCTCGTATTCACTGACCACTGCCTGTGTCCGCGGTCTCTCTGAATCCAGCGGCAGTACCCGTATCCTTTCCCCTCCTGCGTCAGCATCCTTTCTCCTCCCCTCTCTGCGCTGCTCTGCAGAAAGCGTGCGCAGTGTTCCTGCTCTTAGTCCTGCCCTCTTCCTGTTCCTGGCTTCAGTCAAGTCCTCTAAAGCATCTCCCGGGGAACCTAATGCCCTGCTCAATGTTTCCGGGCACGGAGCTGGGAAGGCAACTCCCCCTCGGCTCCTTCGGTGCTTCACACCCTTACATATATTTTAATAGTTCTATGTACTAATTCCTGTATCGGCTGAGAAGGCAATATTGATTATCCAAAATGTAGTAGTGTGCTAAAGGCTGAGGTAAATGAACACAGGATGTACTAAAAAGAGAAAAAAGGGGGAAAAATAAGATAATTAAAAACAAAGACAATTTAATTATTTGATTTTTTCTTTCCCCTTTTTTTTTTTACAATACATGAGTTAAATTTAAACTCAAGAATTGCCTCCACCATAGAATAAAAATGTTGTGGAATAAAATATTTTTAGAAAATTATGTTAGCAAAAATTTGATTCCTCGGGGCATATGGGTGCAACTTTTTCCCTCATATGGGAGAGATGATACTAATTTTACATCAGCATGGGAAAACTTTTGTAACTTTTGTTCACAATCATTTTTTACAATAATTATAGACTCCAATGCCAAAACGTTGTCTGGAAAGATAAATTGATGATTATTAAAAAATCTAAATAAATTACTCCCGCAACCTGAAATGGACAAATTCAAGAAGGAAATTGAAGATCTGTATGTCATATGGGTGAACAAATTAAAGAGATCAAATTTAAGAAATACACAAAAGATTTAATGGATATGGAGAATAATCAGGTGTATAAATGGAAACTCCCTCTCTGTCAGAGTAGAGACAGGCGTGCCACTATAACATCATCCACTTAATTTGAATCAGCTTCTTCTGGTCCACACAAGACCAACAATACCAGAAGTCACAAACATAAGAATAATTCAACATATACAATAGCAGAATGATATCCTTCGGTACGCAAATAAGTCAGATACAGTTGAATTTTAAAAAGTTGCAGTTTAATTCATAGCCGACTTTTCAGGAAATTACAGAAGTTAAATCCAATGTTTCGGCAACATTGCCTTTGTCAAGGATATCTGTAAATGAGCCAGTCAGCAGGATCCCGATGCTTCCATGCTGCCATCCAAATCCAGGGAGATTAGCTACAGTGCTGTGAGTTGCACACTTCTTCATTATGTTGTGCACTGTGGACCATGGAACACCAATAACTCTGGAGATGAGATTGTAACCTTGGGAATTTTTGATACTGTTAAAAAAATGTTGGTTCTTAAGTCCGAAGACAGTTCTCGTCTCATCTTTGGGTTCTGCATGCTTACTGTGGCACACACAGACACTATTCAAAGATTGAGCCAATTTCTCCCCTTTTTATCTGGTTTCAGGTGTGATTTTAATATTGACCACCCTGTTAATTGCCACAGGTGAGTTTGAATGAGCATCACATGCTTGAATTGATAACCACAATTTTGAAATGGTGCCAACAATCTTGTTCCACCCATTTTGGAGGTTTTGTGTGAAATTACACTGACAAGCAAAAGAGTAACAATGCTTTGAACTATTGGCTTTCAGGTTCCATATCTCACCATCCACTACTGCTTCAAACATGAGACTACAATAATTTTATAGAAATGCTATCATCCTAGCTATCTTATACATACATTTGACTTTAGCATATGATGAGCTATGCAGATTCTTGTCATGTCATTGTATTGTTACTGTTTTGCTTCTAAATATATAAAGTTACAATAAATTTATGTTATTTTGCTAGTATTTTATAAATCCACCTTTGGCTTTCAACACTGACTGAATCCAGTGTCCTGCTGGAACACTATGTCATCCTTTTCATATCCACAGTACTGGAGTGTACGAAGTAACTCATCTTGTAGGATACTCACATATAGCTCAGCATTGAAACCACCATGGATACTGGTCAGGTTATCCAATGCATTGGCCTGTGAAACAACTCCATATCTTCGGGCATCCTCCACGGAATTTAACAGCCACTTTTTATTTATTTATTTCTTTCAGGTCCATTTGCACCTTTCAGAGCCTAGCTTATTGACTTTTGTCTCACAATCAGCCATTTTCAATCGACTGTCCACTTTTCATACATTTTTGCAAACTCGAGCCCCGATTCCAAACTTGGGTAACAGGATTCAAATATTTAAATATCCACTTTTCGTACTTGTTTGCAAACTCGATCCAATGCTTGTTATGACAATATTGAAAATGAGGCTTCTTCACCTTTTTTTGGGGCAACATTCCAGACTTGTGTAATGTGTATCTCAAGATGTTTCCAAGGAAGTCTGTGATCTCACTATTACGAAGCATGTGAGCCATCTTCACTGCCAAGTTTGTTGCCCCAGAACTGATAGACCTTGTGATCAGCCGACTTGTTGACTCCTATAATTTGCCTGGACATCACCCCCTTAGCTTTTGAATGGATAGATGAACTTCATTTCATATTCTTCCAACTGTCATGAGACCTGATGCAGTACAGCAATTTTTTTTGGCCGATAGACCGCTATTGATGTGCTGGATGATGCTGCTTCTCATTTATTGGGAAATCTTATTCATAGCTGTTCCTCAATTGAAACCAGTGACCTTTCCCTTGGGAACCAACATAACAACACACTAAGCTATTAGGGAATGTGAGAACTGGTTGTATTTTGTAGTATATAGGTAGAAAAAGATTTTCCACCAGGAGAAGTAAAACAGTAACACTGCAGTGACATGACAAGAATCTGCATAACTAATCATATGATAAATAAATGCAAATCAAATTTATTTATGAGATAGCCAAGATGATTGTCTATAAAATTATGGTAGTCTCACGTTTGAAGCAGTAGTGGATGGTGCGATATGGAGCCTGAAATTCAAACGTTAAAAAAATTCTCTAAAATATTCTTTACAGAAACCTGGCAAAGTCCTTTGACATCAACACCCAAGACTTTTTAAAGTGGCTTGTGAAAGTACAGTACTGTATATATGTTTGGACTTGTGGAAGCGTTTTGTTGAGCGTGAAATGGCCATCATCCGCTTTCTCTTCCCCACACACCATACCCCTGACTTGAATGTCTCACATCAAGAATAAAGGACTGACTTTTTAAGGAACAGAGAGTGACACATTTTTTCAATTTTTATGAAGGTTTTTGTTTGTTACTACGGCTGAGCACTACTACAACTTTTCTAACGGTAAAAGTTAGCAAGTGGGTGAAATCTCCTTTATTAAAATTGGTATGGTGCTATAGACACTTTAAGACAATTACTTTCATAAGCCACATGCTTAGTAAAAGAAAGTCCACCTGTTTGCAATCTAAGTGTCACTATGTCTGTCAGTATTCTGAAAGGCCACAGAGGCTGCAAAACCATTAAGCAAGAGGTACTGCTAACAAAACAACACCATGAAGACCAAGAAGATATCCAAATAAGTCAGGGACAAAGTTGTTGAGCAGTACAGGTCAGGGTTGGGTTATAAAAAATATTCCATTATAATTTAATGGAAACAACATGGTATCATAACAAACCTGCCTTGAGAGGGTCACCCACCAAAACTCTCAGCCCGGGCAAGGCGGGCATTAATCAGAGAGGTAGCACAGAAACCAAAGTTAACCCTGAAGGAGCAGCAGAGACTAAAGTCCATACAACAACAATAAGTTGTACACTCCACAGAGGTGGCCTTCATTGAAGAGTTTATTTATCGAATATGTATGCAGGAAGATGCTGTGGTAAGATGAGACAAAAATTGTACTTTTTGGCCACCAAGGTAAACGCTATGTCTGTCGCTAAATCAGCACAGCTCATTACCCCAAGCACACATGGTGGTGTCAGCATCATGCTGTGGGGATGTTTTTCGGCAGCGGGGACAGGGAAAATGGTCTGATTAGAGAAGATAGATAGAGCAAAATGCAGGGATATTCTTAAGCAAATCCTGTTTCAGTCTATTAGTGATTTGAGACTGGGGGATGTAGATTAACCATCCAACAAGACAATGACCCAAAGCATACAGCTAAAGCACCACTGGTGTGGTTTAAGGGGAAACATTTAAATGTTTTGAAGTTGCCCAGACCTTAATCCAATTGAGAATGTGTGGTCAGACTTTATGATTGCTGTTCACCAGAGAAAGCTACCTAACTTGATGAAGCTGGAACAGTTTTGCCTTGAGGAAAGAGCAAAATTCCTAGTCGCAAGACATGGAAAGCTCAGTTTGCAGGTGTAATTGCTACAAAAGGAGGCTCTGCTAAATACTGACTTAGGGAGGTACACAGTTATGCACACTGAAGATTACAGTTATTTTGTACGATTTGTTGTTTGTTTCACAATAAAAAGAAAACCAAATGTTCACAGTGTTAGGCATATTCTTTACATTAACTGATGCAAACCCTCAAAAGAACAGTGAAATTCCAGATTGCGAGGTAGCAAAACAAGAAAAATGCTGAAGGGGTGAATACTTTTGCAAGCCAATGTAAGGCTGAATCAGACACCTATCTGCTTTCTGAGTATTTAGTAAGCTTTGCATTTGTTTGCTTACATACATACATTTCTCTAAGCAGGTTAATGATCTCTTCAGCGAAGATGCTTTTGCTTGAGCCAAACTTTTATGGAAACAGGACTATCCAATGATGCACTTACTACTTTTCTATTCTTTCCTGAACAAGGCCTTTGTTTAACCATTTGTCTGTAGTGAGCATAACAAATTCTACTACACTAGTGCCCTTAGGACTACAATTCTGCTGCAACAATGTTTAAAAATCTCTTCAAGCTAGTATCCAGTTGCCAGTTCATTATTGCAAACCTTTGGTTACCTATTAGTCTGCTGTAAATATGACAAACTCTTCTCTACTACGTATTCTAGTGCTGTTCACACTACAAAAAGGTGTAATCTCTAATGCATGCAACTATCTAGTTTGCCTCTTCATGACTTTTGCCTGCAGCTAACCATTTGTTTGTTGATTGACTATGTCTCAGCTATTGAACATCTGTCTGCTGATAGTATACATTTTTGCCATTATCCATTTGTTTGCTGCTGTACTGGATTCAGTGTACATTTATATTTCCCGTGTATATTCATTCTCGTGGCTATGCATTATCTGGTGTTTCCTGCTCTGCTTGTCTTCTTGCAGTCACTCTAAGGCCACATGCACACATTCAGTATTTGGTGAGTTTTTATCCCAGTATTTGTAAGCCCAAACCAGGAGTGGAACAGTCAAAGAAAAAGCATAATAGAAACATTTGCACCCCTTCTATCACCCACTCCTGGTTTTGGGGTAAAAAAGTCAGTAAATACTGAATGTGTGCATGTGGCCATACTCTGTTTCTGTGTTTTCTGGATCTTTGCTGATCCACATGCCATCTGGTAAGTCCTTTAAACTGTGTTGCTCACTCTCACCTACAGGTTTGAAAATCCACCCCATCAAGTGAGCCTGTAATAGTTGGAACCTGAAGATTTATTTTTATAACAATCCAGCAGAGCATTTTTACATTTTTTCATTAAATCTTTTTGACACCATTTGGAAATCAAGAGAATCCTATGGTAGAACACTCCACCCAGTGGCAGCAATAACAGTGACAATATTGGATATTACAACCCTAAGCTGTAGATAGAGGTGTGATTTTGGAGTGGTTTCTCCTGAGCTTAAATCAATGCACTGAATCTATATAATCTGGCCAAAGCAAAGTAGCATGTTGGTGCCTCCCTAGCCCCCAATGGCCTTTGTATGTGCTGTAGTCAGCTCTAGCTACATGTTATAGAACTTTAGTTAGCAGAGGTGCATGTGTGGATTAAAATGTGTAATAGAAAAAGGCACATGTACTTAGCTGTCTTTTCAAAGTCTTTTATTCTGATATACTTATTTTTAATTACAGATTAGTTTAAGATTAACACACTGGCGCCAGTCCACTTGGACAGAGAAGGAAGGTCCACTATTCCCAGATGCAGCTGGTGAATAACAGGCTCTGTGCTGGTGCCTGTTTAAAAGAGCTAAAGCTGATAAGAAAAGAAATACACCGCGCTATACTGGGAACTGAAAAAAATATAATATAACTGAGTACTTACTTGCTGGTGTGTGAAAAAATCACGTGGTGGTGGATGTATAGCAGTATTCTGAGACTATTCACCTTGTCATAGATGTATATATTTGGATGCCAAAACTGCTGAGTAGATAATATAGGGTTAAATGGGGGTGAGCCTGTTAGTGTGTTACAGAGGAAAAAAATAAATAAATAAATAAATAAATTAAAATAAAATAAAATATGAACTAATCTTGATTTACTCACTTAAGGAAATCAGAACCATATGAAATATATGCTGTAAATGTAGCCATTGCCAAATATTAAGATTGGAATATTGCAGCCTGTTTCTGAAAAAAATATAATAGTTGAAAAATAAAACCAAAAAAAAAAAAAAAAAAAAGAGGGGGATAAATAGATGTTTGAGATGATAAGTGAATGCTGACCTTACTGCATGCCAATTTCAACAGGCGAGGTCAGAATGATTAATCCTGTGCAAAACAAATGATGGCACAGTTCTTGCAAAGTGAATGAGCGTTAGTGACAGCATGTGCCCACTAGTGGAACGAGGTGCTTAATTCTGGTGCACTTACTTGCAGGGCCAGTGCTCAGTGAGACAGGCTTGGGTGCTCAGCGTGGGGGCTGGGGCTGCTGCTGCTAATCCGTATGGACGTGGAGACCGCCGTTGCCTCGCGTGCTCCGGCCGAGAGCAACGCTGAGGGACTCGGCGTGTGATGGGGCAGGGCTAGCGTGACGTCACACTGGGGGTAAGACGGTGGCTCAAAGGCAGCACAATACCGACATGTTTCGAGAGATAGCTACTCTCTTCATCAGGGTTGTGCCTATTAGTGTGCAGACCGTCAATTTATAGCAGACTGAGCCTGAATTAAGTGATCACCTGACCCAAATGCCTGATTGAGCAACTTAATTAGATGTAGTACAAAGTACTGGTGTGTCTACATGTAACTAAATGATTGCGGGACCCTATCATTACCAATGTGCTACAGAGATGGGTTAAATTTTAACCCTATTTGGTCCAAAAATTCCTTATGAGAATTAAAAAGTGAAAAAATAAAAAATAAAAATAAAACATAACCTTTATTTATATAAATGTATAAAAAGTGTAATTAAAATTGTGTATAAAAAATCAGTTTAAAAAATGACAATGAAAATGTGCCAAAGCCCAAAATCTACCGATGAGGTGCCTCTTTAGATGTTTGTTTCATTATACTCGAAGGGTTCATAGGCTTACATGATGGCCAAATAAATGCACGATATTGGGGTCTTATTCAGCATAATGGCATGATTATGATTAGTACCATATCCTCCTACCAAATTGATTCCAATAAATGAGATTGGAAAAAAATCTCAAAAAAAAAAAAAATTAATATAAGGATCACTAAGAACTGAAAAAATTATACGTGAATAAAACACCATTTGAGTGTACTAAAAGATAAAAAAATTTATGTCATCTTGTGGGATTGTATAAAACCATGTCTAAAATTATGATCTATAATAATAATATATGGGGGGAGGGAAAAAAAGGAGGGGGCTAGAATGCATACAGCTCAATTTCATGATTGAGGCCCTTTGGGGCCAGACTGTCCAGAGTGTAGATCCACCTGGATTCTACCCGGGACATTGCTTTAAGGTAGTCGCCCCTTCTTGGGTTTGACCGAACTATTTGAATGCCCAAAAAAGAAACTCCTTTGCACGATCAATTATGAGTATCCAAAAAGTGACGGGATAATGGATGTCCCTTATAGCCTTTTCTAATATTATCTAGATGCTCCTTAATCCTAACCTGAAGGGGTCTCTTAGTTCTCCCTACATAAATCTTACCACAGGGACATTTTAAAATATAAATAACGCCTGATGTTTGACACGAAATGCTATCTTGGATATAATAAGTATTATTGTTAGATGAATCCGTGAAATGATTATGTAATTGTTTAGACGTTGCTGTTCTGATGCAACAAACACACTTCCCACATGATTGAAAGCCTGGTAGGTTTGAACTAGACCGAGCTAATTGGTGGACATGATTAATAGAACTGCGCATTTTAGTCGTGGGCGCCAATAATAGGCCTAAATTTTGCGCTTTAGTGTACACGAACCGAGGTCTTTTGGGAAGCAAATCGCCTACATACTTGTCTCCCTGTAAATGTGACCAATGTTTACATATGATTTTGTTAAATACCTTATGGCCTGCATGAAACTGAGAAATAATGGGTAAATTTTGAATTTGTTCTTGGATAGTAGGTGGGTTATCAACTGTGGGAGGTTTGTGGATCAGAGGAGATCTTGGCATGGATTTTACCTCCTGCCTGGTCCTATTGAGAAGCTCTATATCATACCCTTTGGCTACAAATTGATTGGTTAAATATTGTGTTTCCTTTTGATAGTCAATAGTGTTTGTACAATTACGTCTAATTCGCCTATACTGGCTTTTTGGAATATTAATTAGCCATGTGGGTAGATGGCAACTACTAGTATGAATATAACTGTTGGAGTCTACCTTTTTATGGTAGCTTTTTGTAATTAATTTGCCTTGTTCAATACAAATGCTTAAGTCCAAAAAATTTATGTTGGATCTACTAACCGTGGGTGTAAACTCCAGTCCAAAATCATTGATGTTTAATCTAGAAATGAATAAATTAAGGTCTGATAATGGGCCGTCCCAAATGAACAAAATATCATCAATGAAACGGCGCCATAATTTTATATTCTTATGCAATGTGCCATTGCTGTAAATATGTTCATGTTCCCACATGCCTACATAGATGTTTGCGAAACTAGGCGCGAATCTCATGCCCATCACTGTGCCATGGGTCTGAATATAGAACTGGTTTTCGTACGTGAAATAGTTGTGTTTCATGATAAAGTCAATACTGTCAAGGATGAATTGGATCTGTAGAGGTTTGTAAGTTTTTAAAGCGCCAAGAAAAAATTGTGCTGCCGCCTGACCTTTAGAAGGGTCAATGACCGTATATAATGATTTAATGTCCAGAGTTGCTAAAATAAAATTGTCATTCCACTCCAATGGTTCCAGGACATGCAAAGTGTGAGTGGTATCTTTTAAATAAGCAGGCAGCAAGGACATACATTTTTGTAGATGGTTATCCACATATTTAGATAAGTTAGCTGTAAGGCAATTTATGCCTGATATAATAGGCCTTCCTGGTGGATTTACTGCATTTTTATGAACTTTGGGAATGTGATAAAATACTGCTATTGATGGCGTTTTGTTATTAATAAACTGATACTCTTTTTTTTTTATTAGAATGCCTAAAGATTTACCTTTAAGAGCTAGAGAATTGAGTTTATTAAGAAATGATTTTGTTGGATCTGCGGGGATTTGTTTATAAGTGGCAAGATCACCTAGTAACCTCATGGATTCATTGTGATACATACTGTGATCCATAATTACGATACCCCCGCCTTTGTCTGCAGGACGAATGATCAAGTTTTTGTTTGCCTGCAGACTAATAATAGAATCTTTTTCACCAGCTGTTAAGTTGTGTGTCATATATCGCATTTTGCGGTTATTTTTGTTAGCTAGTTTCCTTATATCTGTTGATACCAGAGTTTCGAAAGTTTTGAATGAATTGGAATATTCATTCAAAGGATTGAATGAGGAGGGTAAAGAAAGGCCGGTATGAATGAATTCTGAACCTATAGTATAAGTAGTTGTTGAAGGATTATCACCCTTCTTAAGGAAATACTTTTAAGAGCCAGATTCCGTAGGTATTTTTTGATACTAATAAATAGATTAAATGGCAAATTAAAAGGCAAACAAAAACTTGATCATTCGTCCTGCAGACAAAGGCGGGGGTATCTTAATTATGGATCACAGTATGTATCACAATGAATCCATGAGGTTACTAGGTGATCTTGTCACTTATAAACAAATCCCCGCAGATCCAACAAAATCATTTCTTAATAAACTCAATTCTCTAAGGTAAATCTTTAGGCATTCTAACAAAAAAAGAGTATCAGTTTATTAATAACAAAACGCCATCAATAGCAGTATTTTATCACATTCCCAAAGTTCATAAAAATGCAGTAAATCCACCAGGCAGGCCTATTATATCAGGCATAAATTGCCTTACAGCTAACTTATCTAAATATGTGGATAACCATCTACAAAAATGTATGTCCTTGCTGCCAGCTTATTTAAAAGATACCACTCACACTTTGCATGTCCTGGAACCATTGGAGTGGAATGACAATTTTATTTTAGCAACTCTGGACATTAAATCATTATATACGGTCATTGACCCTTCTAAAGGTCAGGCGGCAGCACAATTTTTTCTTGGCGCTTTAAAAACTTACAAACCTCTACAGATCCAATTCATCCTTGACAGTATTGACTTTATCATGAAACACAACTATTTCACGTACGAAAACCAGTTCTATATTCAGACCCATGGCACCGCGATGGGCACGAGATTAGCGCCTAGTTTCGCAAACATCTATGTAGGCATGTGGGAACATGAACATATTTACAGCAATGGCACATTACATAAGAATATAAAATTATGGCGCCGTTTCATTGATGATATTTTGTTCATTTGGGACGGCCCATTATCAGACCTTAATTTATTCATTTCTAGATTAAACATCAATGATTTTGGACTGGAGTTTACACCCACGGTTAGTAGATCCAACATAAATTTTTTGGACTTAAGCATTTGTATTGAACAAGGCAAATTAATTACAAAAAGCTACCATAAAGAGGTAGACTCCAACAGTTATATTCATACTAGTAGTTGCCATCTACCCACATGGCTAATTAATATTCCAAAAAGCCAGTATATGCGAATTAGACGTAATTGTACAAACACAGGCAGGAGGTAAAATCCATGCCAAGATCTCCTCTGATCCACAAACCTCCCACAGTTGATAACCCACCTACTATCCAAGAACAAATTCAAAATTTACCCATTATTACTCAGTTTCATGCAGGCCATAAGGTATTTAACAAAATCATATGTAAACATTGGTCACATTTACAGGGAGACAAGTATGTAGGTGATTTGCTTCCCAAAAGACCTCGGTTCGTGTACACTAAAGCGCAAAATTTAGGCCTATTATTGGCGCCCACGACTAAAATGCGCAGTTCTATTAATCATGTCCACCAATTAGCTCGGTCTAGTTCAAACCTACCAGGCTTTCAATCATGTGGGAAGTGTGTTTGTTGCATCAGAACAGCAACGTCTAAACAATTACATAATCATTTCACGGATTCATCTAACAATAATACTTATTATATCCAAGATAGCATTTCGTGTCAAACATCAGGCGTTATTTATATTTTAAAATGTCCCTGTGGTAAGATTTATGTAGGGAGAACTAAGAGACCCCTTCAGGTTAGGATTAAGGAGCATCTAGATAATATTAGAAAAGGCTATAAGGGACATCCATTATCCCGTCACTTTTTGGATACTCATAATCGATCGTGCAAAGGAGTTTCTTTTTTGGGCATTCAAATAGTTTGGTCAAACCCAAGAAGGGGCGACTACCTTAAAGCAATGTCCCGGGTAGAATCCAGGTGGATCTACACTCTGGACAGTCTGGCCCCAAAGGGCCTCAATCATGAAATTGAGCTGTATGCATTCTAGCCCCCTCCTTTTTTCCCTCCCCCCATATATTATTATTATAGATCATAATTTTAGACATGGTTTTATACAATCCCCCAAGATGACATAAATTTTTTTATCTTTTAGTACACTCAAATGGTGTTTTATTCACGTATAATTTTTTCAGTTCTTAGTGATCCTTATATTAATTTTTTTTTTTTTTTTTTTTGAGATTTTTTTCCAATCTCATTTATTGGAATCAATTTGGTAGGAGGATATGGTACTAATCATAATCATGCCATTATGCTGAATAAGACCCCAATATCGTGCATTTATTTGGCCATCATGTAAGCCTATGAACCCTTCGAGTATAATGAAACAAACATCTAAAGAGGCACCTCATCGGTAGATTTTGGGCTTTGGCACATTTTCATTGTCATTTTTTAAACTGATTTTTTATACACAATTTTAATAACACTTTTTATACATTTATATAAATAAAGGTTATGTTTTATTTTTATTTTTTATTTTTTCACTTTTTAATTCTCATAAGGAATTTTTGGACCAAATAGGGTTAAAATTTAACCCATCTCTGTAGCACATTGGTAATGATAGGGTCCCGCAATCATTTAGTTACATGTAGACACACCAGTACTTTGTACTACATCTAATTAAGTCGCTCAATCAGGCATTTGGGTCAGGTGATCACTTAATTCAGGCTCAGTCTGCTATAAATTGACGGTCTGCACACTAATAGGCACAACCCTGATGAAGAGAGTAGCTATCTCTCGAAACATGTCGGTATTGTGCTGCCTTTGAGCCACCGTCTTACCCCCAGTGTGACGTCACGCTAGCCCTGCCCCATCACACGCCGAGTCCCTCATCGTTGCTCTCGGCCGGAGCATGCGAGGCAACGGCGGTCTCCACGTCCATACGGATTAGCAGCAGCAGCCCCAGCCCCCACGCTGAGCACCCAAGCCTGTCTCACTGAGCACTGGCCCTGCAAGTAAGTGCACCAGAATTAAGCACCTCGTTCCACTAGTGGGCACATGCTGTCACTAACGCTCATTCACTTTGCAGGAACAGTGCCATCATTTGTTTTGCACAGGATTAATCATTCTGTCCTCGCCTGTTGAAATTGGCATGCAGTAAGGTCAGCATTCAGTTATCATCTCAAACATCTATTTATCCCCCTCTTTTTTTATTTTTTTTTGGGTTTTATTTTTCAACTATTATATTTTTTTCAGAAACAGGCTGCAATATTCCAATCTTAATATTTGGCAATGGCTACATTTACAGCATATATTTTATATGGTTCTGATTTCCTTAAGTGAGTAAATCAAGATTAGTTCATATTTTATTTTATTTATTTTATTTTTTTTTATTTTTTTTTATTTTTTCCTCTGTAACACACTAACGGGCTCACCCCCAGTTAACCCTATATTATCTACTCAGCAGTTTTGGCATCCAAATATATACATCTATGACAAGGTGAATAGTCTCAGAATACTGCTATACATCCACCACCACGTGATTTTTTCACACACCAGCAAGTAAGTACTCAGTTATATTATATTTTTTTCAGTTCCCAGTATAGCGCGGTGTGTTTCTTTTCTTATTTTTAATTACATTTTTAATCAATCTTTAATGATTTTTTTTTTTTTACAATGGTCAAGGTTTGAAGTAATAAGGAGTCTTGATATAGGTCAGACCAAGACCCCTACATACAAATTTTGTATTGCCAACGGTGTCAACATAACTACATGAGTAAGTATTATTATTTTGGAGATTTATGTAAAACACTATTTTAAAGAATTAGTTGAATATTACTTTTTGGAATTGCTGAAATTTTCAGATGCTTAATTGCCCTACTGACTTTCTGTGCACGCTAAATTACATTAACACAATGTTCAATGTCGAAAGAAAAAAACCCAGCATGTCTATATTTAGTTTTGCCACCTTTAAAAAGTGAGAAAATCAGAATAAATTGCCACAATTATTTGCTCTTCTTTTCCGTATATGCCGTTGGAGCAGCTGGCACATTCGGTTATCGGCATTCCAGCTGCGTAGACAGCCCTCCCCCACTCAGATCCAATTAACAGCTTGTTCCAAGGTTTTAGTGAGAAAATAAATTTCAGTCACCAGCGAATAGCAGTGTGGTACACGTGCTAGTAAGAAAACCAAACCTTGTTTTAGTGACTATGATTTACTCTTTATAGGGCAGTGATATGAAATTTTAGCGTGTTTAAGTGAATTGACAAATACTTTTTGCCACTGAAGAGCACTGCGATGCAGGCATGATCAATGCGGTCCACATGTTTCCTCTTGGATTGTGTGACAGCAGATTTGCAGTACAAACCCTTTACTGACAGATCCGAAGAAACTTATCAGCTAAGTCTAATTTTGTATTGCTGCCATGTTTTAAAGAAAACATAGATTTAAGTAAAGTCTAGCTATGATTGACAGGTTTCTAAATACATAAATATGGAAAGACCGCCACCTGTCAAAGAAAATGACTGTAGCTGTAGCTTAATGGCTCATACTCACTTGCGAGAAATACGGACGAGTGCTATCCAATAAAAAAAATCTGATTGCACTCGGACCAATGTTATTCAATGGGTGACATCTCATCTGCTCATGTTAAAATCGCATCGCATACGGACTGCATACGCATGTCATGCAGATGTACCGTGTAAAAATCACACACAAATCGCATTACACTCGCATGGCACTCGTCCGATTTTTCGGTCCGGAAATCGGACTGTTTTTTTTCTCACGTATGGGTATGAGCCCTAATGCTAATTTTAGATGTTCTCTACACAAAATCAGTTATGGTCTTCGGACCTGAGGCACAGAGTCATGCTGCCACATGAAAATATTGCAAATATTCTGCACTTACAGGACAACAGGAATACCCCTGCAAAGTCCAGTTATAAATTATATACACATAGAACATCAATTCAGCACATAAAATTAAGACTTTATTGTAAAGCACTTCCTTAACCTCTTTGCGACATCTGCCGTATATATGCGGCACAATTAGGATGTGGATTAATGTAGCGGGCTCCGGACCGGCACCATATCTGGCCAATGCCATCTGTTTTACACAGTCGTCGTCTGCCTCTAACGGTAGCAACCAGAGCTAGAAAGTTAACCTCATAAACACCTCTGCTAATTTCTGACAGCTGCATTTAAAAGGCACTATCCCTAGTTCATGCTACCCTGGGCGCCCATTCCCTCCCCCTTCAATGCAATCATGGGGTGCCGATGGGTTGTCATAGCAGCCATGGACCTGCTGAAGGCCCCTATGTCTTCCATGTTGCTACTTCTGTGAAGCCATCCACAGTCTGGACTTCATAGAAGACCATTTTAGCCAAATACTGCCATGCTTTATTACAGTATATAAAACAAGTGAGCAGATGATCCCAGCTTTAAATCACATAAGGGAACTAAAAAAAAATGTAACAGTAAAAGACAACTAAAAACACCTAAAATTTTCAAATCCTTTTCCTCCATCCATTAAAAAATAAAGACATTTTAAAAATAAACAAACATCTTCGGCACTGACACGTCCATAAAAGTCTGTTCTATAAAAATATAAAATTATTTAACATGTATGTACTTTTTCCAAGAGCCATAACTTTTATATTTGTTTGTCCTCATAGCTATAGGAGGGCTTGCTTTTTGCGAGATGAGTTGTACTTTTGAATGAAACCATTGATTTTACCATAGAGTGTACTGGAAAACAGGAAAAAATTCCAAGTCGTGTGAAATTGGAAAAAAAGGCCAATCCCACGATTTTGGTTTTTTTAATTAACATGTTCACTATGTGGTAAAACTGTCCTGGCAATATGATTCCCCAAGTCAGCACGAGTTCGTAGCTACCAAACATTTATAATTCTTTTTTTTATTTAAGTGGTGAAGAAAAATATCCAAAATATGTAGGAAAAGGCAAATTCGCTTCTGTCGACATTTTCTGAGACCCCTACCGTTTTCATTTTTTGGGATCTAGGGTTAGGTGATAGCTTATTTTTTGTGCTATGAAATGACATCTTGGGATAGATACAATGTTTTGTCTATTATTGCATTTTATTGCAATGTTGCTGTGGCCAAACAAATCGTAATTCTGTCATTTTGATTTTTTTCTCATTATGCCAATTAATTGTTTTGATGGATTGGACATTTCTGAATGCAGCAATACCACATAGATGTATTTTGCATTGTTTTACTTCAATGGGGCAAAAGAGGGGTGATTTGAAGGTAGATAAACAACCTTTTTCGTATACATGTATATACTGTATATATTTATAGAGAGAGAGAGTCATTAAGGGGTTAAAGAAAAATAAATAAGGTTGTTACTGGACAATTGCCATTTTTTAATTGCTACACCTTGAAAATAAATGCAATAAAAGTGGTTAAACTATTGTAGGCAAAACAAGATCTTACCAATAATAGCATCAACTTGCCATAAAAAAGCAAAGCTCATTTTTAAAACCACTAAAATAGTAATAAAATAATGCACAAGTTTGGAATCATAATCGCACTGACCTAAAAAGATTATGTTACCTGTTCATTTGTTGCCACACAATGTATTTAAAACAGTTATTAATGCCATTAAAACAAATGGAAAATTCTTTTGTTTACTAAATGTTTCTCTTTTTCTAGTACAATGCACAATTAAATGAATGGTGTCACTCAAAACTAAAATTTAACATGCAAAAAACAAGAGTTCCAGCTCCTGGATTGAAAATAAAATGTTACTTTATTGGAAAATCCTACGAAGAGGTGGGAAAACAGAAAGCAACGAGTTTTGAACACTATCGGTGTTCTTTGTCAAACCTCAATGGGAAAGTTTTCTAAGCAACCCTAAACATTCCGGCTAACCAATGAAAGTGGGATATTTGGAACATGTTATGAATGGATAATGAATTAAAACAAAAAACACAATGTAAACATGATAAAAATGATAAAGTCAAACAAATAATAGAAAAAACACATCATGGAAAGTAAATATACATAAATGTTAATAATGATACCTAATTTCTTTGCTCCAATTCAAACCGTCAGGGACCCTAGAACCAAGATTAAAAATCCAAAAGGCTTCCCTATTTAACAAACATCTCCTGATATGTCACCTCTTGCTGGCTTGTCAATTCTTTAAATGTCAAAGGCCTGTGATCAACCTCTGCCTGGAACAGTGTTATATCTGTGTGCCTGGAAACTGCTACCTCACAAGATTCTGGTTTATGGTCACCCTGAGTAAAATCCATTCAAGATTCCAAAGAACTCATGTTTTTTTGCCCTGCCTCCCTATATTGAGTGGCGGACATACAACACAACATTAAAACAAGGGACATTAAAAGGGCATATAGTGGAAAAAGGGGGGCGGGAGACCGGAGTAACTGGGAACACAGGGCTTCGAACTTGTACGTCCTTAGTCCTGACCAAAGAACTAAGGGCGTACAAGCTCGAAAAGTGTAGACATGTGTTGCCAGTCACACACCTCTTTTTCCCCTTTTTGTGCTATATACCTTTTCAATGTCGCTTGTTATAATGTTGCACTAAAAGTTATATTATAATACACTCATTTACAAGTTGCAGATGCCAAATTTCTTTTGTTTTTCTGCTCCCATTGAAACTCCTTTATGTTGCAAATAATATTTCTTATCAAACAAAAAATAGATGTGGGTCATTAGGAACACAGTTGTTCGGATCTCTAATGTAACCTGAAAACCTGAAATTTTTTGAGCTATGGGCTATAATAGAGAATCCAGACATTTGCCTCAAATGCTCATTAGCGAAGCCAATACATGTGATAATGGGTCTCGCTGGA
The DNA here is from genome assembly GCF_039654945.1 of Dendrobates tinctorius. Classification (NCBI taxonomy): domain Eukaryota; kingdom Metazoa; phylum Chordata; class Amphibia; order Anura; family Dendrobatidae; genus Dendrobates; species Dendrobates tinctorius. The sequence continues at coordinate 14,812,609 of NW_027361708.1, read as the reverse complement.
GGTGTATTAATGCCTTTATGCACCTTGGGAATGGTATGCAATTTTGGAATAACCAGTTGCTCTGCAATCAAATAATCAACCTAATGCTTGGAAAAAAAAAGACTGATAAAAACCATAATGAATTAATTCAACAGCTAGAAAAGCCTTCAGTTGGATTATAAGAACATTTATTATAGGTAGTAGAATTGCCAAGCATTTGTATAACTTGTGCCCTAAAAATGTCAGCATCCATAATAACCACCATTCCTCTTTTTTCTGACATTTTAGTAATAATATCCAGCATATGTGCCAGTTCATGCAAAGCACTTCTCAATGGTGGACTGAGATTGGAACGAGACAAGATCACAGACATGCAATTTTGTTGATTGTCCGAGACAGTAGTTTGTGAACATTGCTCATGTCTAGTAAATTTACCGTTTTTTTCAGATTATAAAACACAGTTTTTTTTCCCCAAATTTGGTGGGAAAAGGGGGGTGCGTCCTATAATGCCTATATACCTTACCGGTACCGTTGCTGCAGGCCACAGGCTTGGATAGGGCATGTCCGGTGCTGCGGGTGCCCTGCGGGTGCCCAGCGGTGCTACGGGGATGTCCGGTGTTGCGGGGGTGTCCACAGGTGCTGCTGCAGATCTCTCATCTCCCAAGGTCTTGGTGCCGAGATCTCCATCTGCACATGCGCCACCCCCGGGCGGCCATTTTTCCGGAATCCACCGCGCAGGAAACCATGGAACTGCCGGGGTTCTGACCATTCAATAATTGTCGGCAGAGCCCCGGCAGCACCGGAGACACCCACAGCAGCACCGGGCAGCCGGACACCTGCAGCAGCATCAGACACCCGCAGTGGTGGGCTGCACATCAGAGCACCCCCTCATCCTAGCCTGCGGCATCTCCCCACTCATGCCTCCTCCAGCAGCGACCCTGGGACCTCACTTCACTGCAGCCACCACCCCCAATAAGCAATAATTAAATAAATGTTTAAATAATTATTTAAAACTTTTTTCCTATTTTTCTCCTCAAAATTTGGGGTGCATCTTATAATCCAGAGCGTCTAATAATCCGAAAAATAAGGTAAGTTTTTCTTCAACAAGTTTCCATGCTTGCTGTTTTTTCTGTGTTTTCTGCCACCTCTTCTTCCACATTTTTTGATAGTTTGTGTGCAGTAGGTTCATGGGAACGGAAACTATTGGCATCGGAGTCTATATTTAAACCCTTCACGACCCATGACGCCTACGTAGGTGTCATGAAAAGTCATGCCTAAATGATCCATGACGCCCCCGTAGGCATCATGCTATAAATAACGTTCCTGCAGGTCGGGTGACCGGGGTCATTGAAATGTCACCCAACCCGCAGATACAGGACAACATGCAGTTACGCCCAGGGGGGGTGGCTTCTCCCCCACGTGGTTAGGATCGCTCTGATTGGCTGTTAAAAGTGAAACAGCCAATCAGAGCGATAGTAATATTTCATCAATGAAAATTGATGAAATATTACAATCCAGCCATGGCCAATGCTGCAGTAGCATCGGACATGGCTGGAGACACCGATTCGACCCCCCCACCGGCGATCGCCCCCCCGCCACTGAATGACAGCGGCGATCTGCCGCCGCTGTCATCATCTGCCCCCTCCCATTCCCTCCATTCCCCACCAGCTTCCGATCCCCTCTCACCTCCCCTCGGTACCTTCTGAGTCCCCCAGTCGCTCCCGGTGTCCCACGGGTCCGGCTCATGGGCGCCGCCATCTTGGAAAATGGCGGGCGCATGCGCAGTGCGCCCACCCGAATCTGCTGGCTGCAGATTCCATTCTTTCATTTTGATCACTCTCACAGTGATTAAAATGAAATAAAAAGTAAATAAACCACCCAATTATCACCCCCATAGGTAGGCACAACTAATAAAATAAAGAAAATATTTTTATTTTTGTTTTTCCATTAGGGTTAGGGTTAGGGTTGAAAAGAGGGTTAGAGTTAGGGTTGCAAAGAGGGTTAGGGTTGGAAATAGGGTTAGGGTTGGAATTAGGGTTAGGGTTAGGGTTGGGGTGGAATTAGGGTTATGGTGGAATTAAGGTTAGGGTGAAATTAGGGTTAGGGTTGGAATTAGGGTTAGGGTTGAAATTAGGGTTAGAATTAGGGTTAGGGTTGGAATTAGGGTTAGGGTTGGAATTAGGGTTAGGGTTGTGGTTAGGGTTATGGTTAGGGTTGGGATTAGGGTTAGGGATGTGTTGGGGTTAGGGCTGTGGTTAGGGGTGTGTTGGGGTTAGGGTTGAAGTTGGAATTGATGGGTTTCCACTGTTTAGGCACATCAGGGGGTCTCCAAACGCGACATGGTGCAACCATTGATTCCAGCCAATTTTGCGTTCAAAAAGTCAAACGATGCTCTGTCCCTTCCAAGCCCCGATGTGTGCCCAAACAGTGGTTTACCCCAGCATATGGGGCATCAGCGTACTCAGGAAAAATTGCACAACAACTTTTGGGGACTAATTTCTCCTATTACCCTTGGGAAAATAAAAAATTGGGGGCTAAAAAATTATTTTTGTGGAAAATAAATCATTTTTTCATTTTCATATTTCTGCATTATAAACTTCTGTGAAGCACTTGGGGGTTGAAAGTGCTCACAACACATCTACATAAGTTCCTTGGAAGGTCTAGTTTCCAAAATGGGGTAACTTGTGGGGGGTTTCCACTGTTTAGGCACATCAGGGGCTCTGCAAACGTAATGACGACCGCAGACTATTCCATCAAAATCTGCATTTCAAAACGTCACTACTTCCATTCCGAGCCCTGACGTGTGCCTAAACAATGGTACCCCCCACATATGGGATACCAGAGCACTCAGGACAAACTTGACAACAACCTTTGGGGTCCAATTTCTCCTGTTACCCTTGTGAAAATAAAAAATTGCAGGCTAAAAAATCATTTTTTGAGGAAAAAAATGATTTTTTATTTTCATGGCTCTGCGTTATAATCTTCTGTGAAGCACTTGGAGGTTCAAGGTGCTCACCACACATCTAGGCAACTTCCCTATGGGGTCTAGTTTCCAAAATGGGGTCACTTGTGGGGGGTTTCCACAGTTTAGGTACATCAGGTGCTCTGCAAATGTAACATGATGCCCGCAGACCATTCCATCAAAGTCATTATTTCAAAATGTCACTACTTCACTTCCGAGCCCTGACGTGTGCCCAAACAGTGGTCATCCCCCACATATGGGGTATCAGCGTACTCAGGACAAACTGGACAACAACTTTGGGGGTCCAATTTATCCTGTTACCCATGTGAAAAAAAAATTGCGGGCTAAAAATCATTTTTTTGAGGAAAAAAAATGATTTTTTATTTTCACGGCTCTGCGTTATAAACTTCTGTGAAGCACTTGGGGGTTCAATGTGCTTACCACACATCTAGATAAGTTCCTTGGGGGGTCTAGTTTCCAAAATGAGGTCACATATGGGGGGTTTCTACTGTTTAGGCACACAGGGGCTCTGCAAATGTAACATGATGACCGCAGACCATGCAATCAAAGTCAACTTTTGAAAATGTCACTACTTCCCTTCCGAGCCCCGACATATGCCCAAACAGTAGTTCCCCACGACATATGGGGTACCAGCATACTCAGGACAAACTGTGCAACAACTTTTGAGGTCCAATTTCTCCTGTTACCCTTGTTAAAATAAAAAATTGCGGACTTAAAAATATTTTTTTTAGGAAAAAAAAATATTTTTTATTTTCACGGCTCTGCGTTATAAACTTCTGTGAAGCACCTGGGGGTTCAAAGTGATCACTATGCATCCAGATAATTTCCTTGGGGGGGTCTAGTTTCCAAAATGGGGTCACTTGTGGGGAAGCTCCAGTGTTTAGGCACACAGCGACTCTCCAAACATGACATGGCAAGCGCTAAATATTCCAGCATATTTTCCATTCAAAAAGTCAAATGTGCTCCTTCCCTTCTGAGCCCTGCCATGCGCCGAAACAGTGGTTTATGACCACATATGAGGTATCGGTGTACTCAGGAGAAATTTCCCAACAAATTTTAGGATCCATTTTATCCTGTTGCCCTGTTGAAAATGAAAAAAATGATGCTAAAAGAAAATTTGTGTTGGAAAAATTAAAATGTCCATTTTTTCCTTCCACATTGCTTTAGTTCCTGTGAAGCACCTGAAGGGTTAATAATCTTCTTGAATGTAGTTTTGAGTAGCTTGATGGGTGCAGTTTTTAGAATGGTGTCACTTTTGGGTATTTTCTGCTGTATAGACCCCTCAAACTGACTTCAAATGTGAGATGGTCCCTAAAAAAATGGTTTTGTAAATTTTGTTGTAAAATGAGAAATCGCTGGTAGACTTTTAACCCTTATTACTTCATAACAAAAAAAAATTGTTTCCAAAATTGTGCTGATGTAAAGTAGACATGTGGGAAATGTTATTTAGTAACTATTTTGTGTCACATAACTCTCTAGTTTTACAGAATAAAAATTCAAAATTTGAAAATTGCAAAATTTTCAAAATTTTCGCCAAATTTCTGATTTTTTCACAAATAAATGCAAAAATTATCAACCTAAATTTACCACTAACATGAAGCCCAATGTGTCACGAAAAAACATTCTCAGAATCACTAGGATACGTTGAAGCGTTCCAGAGTTATTGCCTCATAAAGGGACACTGGTCAGAATTGCAAAAAATGGCCAGGTTATTAAGGTCATGAAGGGGTTAAGTATTTTCCAATAAAGTAGCATTTTTAACTTCCATCCAGGAGCTGGAACATTTTTTCCTATTTTTCTTTCTTCTACTTCATATCTAGTCAAAGCGTGGTTGGGTGACATGATCTTTTACGCTGCAGTGGTGAACTGGCTTTTTTTTTCATATTGAATGCTATAAAATGCCCTAACTTGTGACACATTCTGAACTACATGACTTCTTTATCACGGCAGAAGTACAAATGGCCTTCATTTTATTTAACCTCTTAAAAATGTACCTATAACCAATCTGGGGGCACACTTTTTATTAAGCAGCCCCAGATTGGTAATTGGCATCCCACAACTCTGTTCCAATTGTTGCTAGAAAGTCGGACTCTTTCAGGGATCATTAGGGGCATGTGAGCAGTTTTGTTACTACATGATGATTACAAATTTCACCAACCTGGGGCTGTTCGCTCTATTATTAAATAAAAAGGACAGCCCCAGATTTATCCCGTTTCCATCCTTAGCTGAGATGTATAGCTATATCTAAGGTTGGATCCTCCTGTTTGCTGTGGGCTCCGGGAATAAGCCCACAACTTTTCCGGCACATGACAGCTGATTTCATTAGCTGATTTCATTCTATATGGATTTACTGTATGTACTCCATCTCTTCTATCCTGTCGGCTCCTGCTGTGATTTTACAGAACCCGGCAGATGAATTACCGGCTTTTCTTGTATCTATCTCTCTATGGAATACATATATATATATATATACAGTATATATATATACAGTAGATGTGTGTTTTGAAGAATATTTTGTTTGAAAACGATGTGTAAATGACAGAGAATTGCTGTATGTAAAAGCTCATGTTAAAATTGCATTGCAATCAGATAGCAATCGCACTGCATTCTGATTTAAATCGGATGATAGGTGTGAAAAATCAGATTGTACTTGCATAAAAAATGCATGACACTTGCATGACACTTGCATTACACTGGTCCAACTCTCTTTTGTGAACCCTGCTGTGAGCCTAAACACGGCTCAATGTTATAAACTTCTTTGAAGCACCTGGGGGTTCAAGGTGCTCACCACACATCCAAATAAGTTCCCTAAGGGGTCTAGTTTCCAAAATTTTGACACTTGTGTGAGGGTTTCCACTGTTTAGGCACATGAAGGGTTCTCCAAACGTGACATAGCATCCGCTAATTATTCCAGCAAATTTTGCATTCAAAAAGTCAAATGGCGTCCCTTTCCTTCAAAGCCCTGCTGTGCACCCAAACAGTAGTTTTCCCCCACATTTTGGGTATCGGCGTACTCAGGAGAAACTGAACCATACAATTTGTTGTGCAATTTCTCCTGAGTATGCTGATACTCCTGTTACCCTTTGAAAATGCACAATTTGTGGCTAAAAACATTTCTGTGGGGAAAATGTGATTCTTTTATTTTGACGGCTCAATGTGATAAACTTCTGTAGAGCACCTGGGTGTTCAAGGTGCTCACAAAACATCTAGATAAGTTCCCTAAGGGGTCTAGTTTCCAACATGGTGTTACTTGTGGGAGTTACACTGCCTAGGCACATAAGAAGCTCTCCAAATGCAACATGGCATCCACTAATTAATCCAGCAAATTTTACATTCAAAAGTCAAATGGCGCTTCTTTCCATGCCGTATGCCCAAACAGTGGTTTTTCCCACATAAGGGGTATTAGCATGCTCAGAAGAAATTGCACTACAAATTTTGTGGTCCGTTTTTTCTTGTTACCCTTGCGAAAATAAAAAAAAATTTGGACCTAAAGTAAAATTTTTGTGACAAAAAGTTAAATGTTAATTGTTTCCTTCCACATTCCAAAAATTCCTGTGAAGCACCTGCAGGGTTGAAAAAATTCATAAATGTGGTTTTGAGCATCTTGAGGGGTGCAGTTTTTAGAATGGTGTCAATTTTAAGCTTTTGCTATCATATAGACCTCTCAAAGTCACTTCAAATGAGAAGCGGTCCACAAAAAAATGGTTTTGTAAATTTTGTTGGAAAAATTAGAAATCACTGGGCAAATTCTTATAACTTCCTAAGAAAAAATTTTTTTTTTGCAAAATGATATACTCAGAAAATTATATATAATTTTTTTTCACAAACAAATGCAAGTTGTAGCAAAGAAATGCTACCACCAGGGCCGTATTTTCCACTAGGCACCCGCGGGCACATGCCTAGGTCGGGACGATGTGGTGGGGCGGCACCTGGGCAAAGGTTTTTTTAAAAAAAATGGAAGTCCGAGTCGCATCCTCCCCTCTGCTCCACTCCCCTCTCCTCCCCTCCCCTCTTGAAGACATCATACCCACCTCCTTGGCTCCAGCGGTGCCTGTGGCTCCGAAGGTCTCTGGCACCACCGGCCTTCTTCCTGTATCACACAGGCTGTGTGTGTGAGCGGTCACGTGATACCGCTCATTACAGTGATGAATATGGACACCACTCCTCTCCCATAGTCCATATTCATGGGGCTTAGTGAGCGGTATCACGTGACCGCTCACACACACAGCCTGTGTGATACAGGAAGAATGCCACTGCCAGCACCTGGAGCTGTAAACATGCAGGGACCGCACAAGGTGAGCTCAGCCATGCATACAGGGAGATGAGTATGGGCCTGGGGGGGATGAGTATGAGCCCGGGGGGATGGAGGGGGGAGATGAGTATGAGCGGGGGGAGGGGATGAGTATGAGCCCAGCAGGGAGAGAGGGGGGAGATGAGTATGAGCGGGGGTGAGGATGAGTATGAGCCCAGCAGGGAGGGATGGGGGAGATGAGAATGAGACCAGCAGGGAGGGATGGGGGAGATGAGAATGGGCCCAGCAAGGAGGGACGGGGGAGATGAGAATGAGCCCAGCAGGGAGGGAAGGAGGAGATGAGAATGAGCCCAGCAGGGAGGGACGGGGAGATGAGAATGAGTCCAGCAGGGAGGGAGGGAGAGATGAGAATGAGCCTGGGGGGATGAGGATGAGCCTGGGGGGGAGATGAGTATGAGTGGGGGAGGGGATGAGTATGAGCCCAGCAGGGAGGGAGGGGGGAGATGAGAATGAGCCCAGCGGGGAGGGAGGGGGGAGATGGCTGCACTGGGGAGATGGCTGCACTGGAGAGATGGCTGCACTGGGGAGATGGCTGCACTGAGGAGATGGGTGCACTGTGGACACGGCTGCACTGGGGAGATGGGTGCACTGAGAAGAAGGCTGCACTAGGGAGATGGCTGCACTGGGGAAACGGGTGCACTGGGCATATGGCTGCACTAAGGAGATGGGTGCACTGAGGTAATGGCTGCACTGGGGAAATGGGTGCACTGAGAAGATGGCTGCACTGAGGAGATGGGTGCACTGAGGAGATGGGTGCACTGGGGAGATGGGTGCACTGGGGAGATGGCTGCACTGAGGAGATGGCTGCACTGGGAAGATGGCTGCACTGGGGAGATGGCTGCACTGGGCAGATGGCTGCACTGGGCAGATGGCTGCACTGGTGAGATGGCTGCACTGTGGACACGGCTGCACTGGGGAGATGGGTGCACTGAGGAGATGGCTGCACTGAGGAGATGGCTGTACTAGGGAGATGGTTGCACTGAGGAGACGGCTGCACTGGGGAAACGGGTGCACTGAGAAGATGGCTGCACTGGGGAGGCGGGTGCACTGAGGAGAATCCTGCACTGGGGAAACGGGTGCACTGAGAAGATGGCTGCACTAGGGAGATGGGTGCACTGAGGAGATGGGTGCACTGGGGAGATGGGTGCACTGGGGAGATGGGTGCACTGGGGAGATGGGTGCACTGGGGAGATGGGTGCACTGGGGAGATGGCTGCACTGGGGAGATGGCTGCACTGGGGAGATGGCTGCACTGGGGAGATGGCTGCACTGGGGAGATGGCTGCACTGAGGAGATGGCTGCACTGGGGAGATGGCTGCACTGGGGAGATGGCTGCACTGGGGAGATGGCTGCACTGGGGAGATGGCTGCACTGGGGAGATGGCTGCACTGGGGAGATGGCTGCACTGTGGACACGGCTGCACTGGGGAGATGGGTGCACTGAGGAGATGGCTGCACTGAGGAGATGGAGATTCCTGCCTGCTGTGTACAAAAGGGACTCAGCACATTATACCTGTGCTTGTGTATCTGGATCTTCACCTGCTGCCAAGCTTGGAGAACTCGCATTGTGCCTGCTTCTTCTATACCTCGGGATTCCCAGTTTGTTACTTACCTGCCGTCCTGCCTGACTGCCTCTCCTGTCCGGATCTGCTCTGCTTCATTCATCTCTACGGCCTGCTCTCCGCTTGAAGCCTGGTCCAGGCTCAGGACTTTAGGACTGTGTGCTCCCGGACCTCAGACTCTCGCCAGTTGGTTCGTACAGACTCTACCTGTTGCCAGAACTTATATCTGCTTACCGTGTAATACTGAAGCCTGCTTCCTGCAATACCCCTGAACTATCTTTGCATAGTACTGTGACCTGTTGCTACAATACAATACTGAACCTTTGAACATATACTGTGTCTGTCTTCTCTGACCCATGCTACCGAGTTCCATAGAACCTATAGTACCAATTTGACAGGATACACAAGCCAATAATATGGAGCTCGCTGGGTCAGATTCTGTGGAAGTACGCCTTAAAAAGATATGCACATTTATCTCAGGACTTCAAGGGGAGCTTCAGGCTACCAAAACAAAATTGTCGGCACTAGAGACTCAAGCTAACCATAATGCTACCATAGCCGATACGTCCATTCAGGCGTTAGCTACTCGTCTCTCAAAACTAGAGACTACAGTTTCAGCCCCAGCCGCAACCCCACCTTCGATTTCAGCTTTCCCTAAACTCCCGCCATTCAGGTTCGGTGGCGAAAGAGAAAAGTTCCGAGGGTTCCTAAATCAGTGTCAGCTGTATTTTGCTGCGCATGCGGCTCAGTTTCCAACAGGACGAGACAAGTTGTTAGCTATGATAATGCTGTTAAACAACAAGGCTCTTGCTTGGGCAAATCCCCTGATTGAAACTAATGATGTCTGTTTGAATTCTTTAAATGACTTTATTTCCGCAATGTGTCAGATGTTCGATGACCCCAACCGAAGTGCCACAGCAGAAACCGCATTGCTGGCCCTCCATCAGGGAAAGCGTCCTGTCGTAGAATACGCGATGGAATTTCGGAGGTGGGTGTTGAATACCACATGGTGCGACTCAGCAAAATACGCAGTGTTTAGGAGGGGGTTATCTGCCGCAATTAAAGACGAATTGGCTAGAGGCGAGTCACCCACTGCCCTGGGAGACTTCATAAACCATTGCATTCGTATTGATATTCGTCTTGCAGAACACCGGCAAGAGAGATGGGCAGATGCTAACCGCAGTAATTTTTTAACCTTGCCGTCTCCCTCCAGGGAAGCTCAGAACAAGTCTTTCCTCACGGTTGAGTCAGAACCTATGCAGGTCGATGCAGTCCGGAGAAGTCCTCCTGACCCACGCAAGGAGCACCGTTTTAGAGAAAATTTATGCTTCTATTGTGGAAAATCAGGTCACTATATTTCAAATTGTCCCGGTAAGAATCGCAAGACCACGGCTGCGGTAATCGAATGTGACTTTTCGGATGTATCTTCAGTAGTTTCCCACTCAAACCCTCCTAGGAAGGAAATAGTCGACTGGAATCACGACTTCTCTGACGGTACTTCAGAAATATTCTCACCGGTGAATGCAGCCATCTCATCAGTAAGTTCCACTACTTCGACATTGGACGGCTCAAGGAAGGACTCGCACTGTTATATCCCCATCAAGATATGGACCCAGTCCCAGTGGATTACTAGTTTCGCTATGGTTGACTCAGGGGCCAGCGGCAATTTTATGGACATTACATTCGCTAAAAAACACAGTATATGTTCACAAAGGAGGATTTCTTCGGTATTGATGGAAACTGTGGATGGTTCCCCACTGGTATCCGGGCCCGTAGACCTTGAAACAACGTCACTGAAAGTCCGTATAGGGGCGGATCACTCAGAAAGACTGTCCTTCTTGTTAATTTCTTCCCCTCATTTTCCCATAATCTTAGGATTACCATGGCTACGACTGCAAAACCCTACTATCAATTGGGAGACGAAAGAAATACAGTTTCCAAGAAGACAGATATCATCTAAAGAACCAGCTTTAGTTGGGTCAGCATGCTCAGTTGACCTAAATCTACCAATAGAGTATCAGGATTTCATCGATGTATGTGACAAAAAAAATGCAGACAAATTACCTCCACATCGGCCGTACGATTGCCCCGTGGAACTGCTACCTGGTGCCGCGATTCCGTTCGGTAACATTTACCCTTTGGCTGGGCCAGAACTAAAAGCCCTTAAGGAGTATATCGATGAGAACCTAGCCAAGGGATTTATACGACCATCTTCCTCTCCAGCGGGTGCCCCAATCTTCTTCGTAAAAAAAAAGGATGGTTCACTCCGCCCATGTATTGATTACCGAGAACTCAACAAAATTACGATCAGGAACTCCTATCCACTTCCATTAATTCCTGAACTACTTGAAAGGGTGCGACACTCTAAAATCTTCACGAAATTAGATCTCCGTGGAGCATACAATCTAGTACGGATCCGCCCCGGTGACGAGTGGAAAACAGCCTTCCGGTCACGCTATGGGCATTTTGAGTACCTCGTCATGTCTTTTGGTCTCCGTAATGCGCCGGCTACATTTCAACACTTGGTGAATGACATTTTCAGAGACATACTTGATATTTTTGTTGTTGTTTATTTGGATGACATTTTGATCTTTTCCAGCAACATCGAGGAGCATCAGCAGCACGTGAGAGTAGTCTTGGATCGTCTACGGCAGAATCACTTGTATATCAAGTTGGAGAAATGCGAATTTCACAAGACGGAAATCCAATTCTTGGGGTATGTTATCTCTCCTCAGGGTCTCAGCATGGATGCCAGTAAAACTCAAGCCATTCAGGAGTTGCCAATTCCCAAGTCTGTGAAAGAAGTACAACGATTTATTGGATTCGCCAATTTTTACAGACGATTCATTAAAAATTTTTCGGAGATCGTCATACCCATCACCCAATTGACCCGGAAGAAGATACCATTTGTCTGGTCACCGCAAGCGCAGACAGCATTTTCCAAGTTAAAAGCTAAATTCACATCAGCACCGATCCTCGTACACCCGGATCCGGATCGAGCTTTCATAATGGAAGTAGACGCTTCCGACTGTGCGATAGGGGCCATACTCTCGCAAAGAACAGGTGAGAAAGATCTTTTACACCCTTGTGCCTTTCTTTCCCAGAAATTGTCGCCCGCAGAGAGAAATTACGATGTCAGGAATAAAGAGCTATTGGCCATTATAACCGCATTCAAGGAATGGAGGCATCTACTACAGGGAGCATCTCACCAGATTGTTGTATTTACGGATCATCGGAACCTCAAATTCATGAGATCGGCAAGGTGTCTAAAACCTAGACAGGCCCGATGGACTTTATTTCTTAATCAGTTTGACTTCATTGTTTCCTACAGGCCAGGCTCTCGTAATGGGAAGGCCGATGCACTATCTAGGATTCACTCAGGAAACGTAACTCCAGCATTACCTCCGAGGACTATACTCTCAGAAAGAAACTTCATAGGAGTGTTACACAATCAAGATCTATTAACAGGTATTAAGGAAGCCTACGCTGGAGACCCACTACTGATCCGACCCCCCAATCAGGTAAACCTAACCTGGAAAAACAGACTTTGGTTTCAGGGGCAACGCCTGTATATTCCGGAAACGGTCAGACTAAGTGTACTAAAATGCATGACTCAAAGATCGCCGGTCATAGAGGAGTCCAGAAGACTCATGAATTCGCTTCTTTTGGTGGCCGACCTACCGGAGAGATGTTCAGCATTACGTCTTGTCATGTGAGGTATGTGCAAGATCAAAGGTTCCCCGCTCCTCACCTACGGGACTGTTACAACCCCTCCCTATTCCATCTTGCTCTTGGGGGTCTGTTTCAATGGATTTCATTGTAGAATTGCCTACTTCTAAGGGGAAAAACACTATCCTAGTAGTGATCGACCGTTTAACCAAGGCTGCCCATTTCATTCCCTGTATCGGTCTTCCGACAGCCAAACAGACAGCGGACCTCATCGTACAAAATGTTTTTCGGCTACATGGAGTTCCTGACGAAGTGATATCAGATCGAGGGGTCCAATTTACCTCAAAATTTTGGCGAAGCATCTGTGCCGCCCTGGACATCAAGGTAAATCTATCATCTGCTTTTCATCCGCAGTCTAACGGACAAACGGAACGGACTAATCAAACCTTGGAGCAGTATTTACGTTGCTACGTATGCCACTTGCAAGATGATTGGGTAAACTTACTCCCGATGGCCGAATTTACATATAACAACTCGCAGAGTGCCTCCACCAAGCAGTCTCCTTTCTTCGCCAATAAGGGGTATCATCCCAGCATCCTCCCTTGACTCCCGATAGACACGTCTGTACCCGCAGCAGCTGACCGAATTACGTGTTTACAACAGAATTTAGAGTCTTTGAAACAAACGCTGGCTACAGCTCAAGAGAGATACAAGAGAGCTGCAGACAGGTTTCGTAAACAAGCACCAACATACAAGGTAGGAGACATGGTCTGGCTTTCGACAAGAAATTTGAAATTAAGGATTCCGACATCTAAGTTGGGACAGAAATATGTTGGCCCATACAAAATCGATAACATAGTGAGTCCTGTAGCCTGCCGTCTTAAGTTGCCTACATCTTTGAAAATACACCCTGTTTTTCATGTCTCCTTGCTTAAACCGGTAGTACCGAATCCTTTTCCTGGACGTACACCTGTTCCACCTGGTCCGGTTCTCATTGACGGGCAAGAAGAATTTATCGTGGAAGGGATCATCGACTCTCGGATCCATAGGGGGAAACTTCAGTACTTGGTGAAATGGCAGGGTTACCCATCGGAGGAGAATTCCTGGGAACCTCAGGAGAACATTCGAGCTCCCCGTCTGATCCAACGGTTCCACAGCCGATACCCCAATAAACCTGATCTAAGGTCGTCCGGAGGACATCCTTGAAGGAGGGAATAGTGTGAGGCTCTGAGCCATGTTCCTGTTCTGTTTGACTTTGCCCTTACTTTTGCCCTTATCAAAGATGGAGTAAGTAGCTTCACAAGGGGCCATCTTGTTCCTGTTTGACTTTGCCCTTACTTTTGCCCTTATCAAAGATGGAGTAAGTAGCTTCACAAGGGGCCATCTTGTTCCTGTTTGACTCTTCCTGTTTCCTGCCTGCTGTGTACAAAAGGGACTCAGCACATTATACCTGTGCTTGTGTATCTGGATCTTCACCTGCTGCCAAGCTTGGAGAACTCGCATTGTGCCTGCTTCTTCTATACCTCGGGATTCCCCGTTTGTTACTTACCTGCCGTCCTGCCTGACCGCCTCTCCTGTCCGGATCTGCTCTGCTTCATTCATCTCTGCGGCCTGCTCTCCGCTTGAAGCCTGGTCCAGGCTCAGGACTGTGTGCTCCCGGACCTCAGACTCTCGCCAGTTGGTTCGTACAGACTCTACCTGTTGCCAGAACTTATATCTGCTTACCGTGTAATACTGAAGCCTGCTTCCTGCAATACCCCTGAACTATCTTTGCATAGTACTGTGACCTGTTGCTACAATACAATACTGAACCTTTGAACATATACTGTGTCTGTCTTCTCTGACCCATGCTACCGAGTTCCATAGAACCTATAGTACCAATTTGACATGGCTGCACTAGGGAGATGGTTGCACTGAGGAGACGGCTGCACTGGGGAAACGGGTGCACTGAGAAGATGGCTGCACTGGGGAGGCGGGTGCACTGAGGAGAATCCTGCACTGGGGAAACGGGTGCACTGTAGAGATGGCTGCACTAGGGAGATATGTGCACTGAGAAGATGGCTGCACTAGGGAGATATGTACACTGAGAAGATGGCTGCACTAGGGAGATGGGTGCACTGAGAAGATGGCTGCACTAGGGAGATGGGTGCACTGAGGAGATGGCTGCACTAGGGACATGGGTGCACTGAGAAGATGGCTGCACTGGGGAAACAGGTGCACTGGAGAGATGGCTGCACTAGGGAGATATGTGCCCTGAGAAGATGGCTGCACTAGGGAGATGGCTGCACTGGGGAGATGGCTGCACTGGGGAGATGGCTGCACTGGGGAGATGGCTGCACTGGGGAGATGGCTGCACTGGGGAGATGGCTGCACTGAGGAGATGGGTGCACTGGGGAAACGGGTGCACTGAGATGGCTGCACTAGGGAGATGGGTTTACTAAGGAGATGACTGCACTGGGGAAATGGGTGCACTGAGAAGATGGCTGCACTAGGGAGATGGGTGCACTGAGGAGTTGGGTGCACTGAGGAGTTGGCTCCACTGGGGAGTTGGCTCCACTGGGGAGATGGCTCCACTGGGGAGATGGCTCCACTGGGGAGATGGCTGCACTGGGGAGATGGCTGCACTGGGGAGATGGCTGCACTGGGGAGATGGCTGCACTGGGGAGATGGCTGCACTGAGGAGACCGCTGCACTGGGGAAACGGGTGCACTGAGAAGATGGCTGCACTGAGGAGAATCCTGCACTGGGGAAACGGGTGCACTGGAGAGATGGCTGCACTAGGGAGATGGGTGCACTGAGAAGAAGGCTGCACTAGGGAGATGGCTGCACTGGGGAAACGGGTGCACTGGGGATATGGCTGCACTAAGGAAACGGGTGCACTGGGGAGATGGCTGCACTGGGGAGATGGCTGCACTGGGGAGATGGCTGCACTGGGGAGATGGCTGCACTGGGGAGATGGCTGCACTAGGGAAATGGTTGCACTGAGGAGATGGCTGCACTAGGGACATGGGTGCACTGAGAAGATGGCTGCACTGGGGAAACAGGTGCACTGGAGAGATGGCTGCACTAGGGAGATATGTGCCCTGAGAAGATGGCTGCACTGGGGAGATGGCTGCACTGGGGAGATGGCTGCACTGGGGAGATGGCTGCACTGGGGAGATGGCTGCACTGGGGAGATGGCTGCACTGAGGAGATGGGTGCACTGAGGAGATGGCTGCACTGGGGAAACGGGTGCACTGAGATGGCTGCACTAGGGAGATGGGTTTACTAAGGAGATGACTGCACTGGGGAAATGGGTGCACTGAGAAGATGGCTGCACTAGGGAGATGGGTGCACTGAGGAGTTGGGTGCACTGAGGAGTTGGCTCCACTGGGGAGATGGCTCCACTGGGGAGATGGCTGCACTGGGGAGATGGCTGCACTGAGGAGACCGCTGCACTGGGGAAACGGGTGCACTGAGAAGATGGCTGCACTGAGGAGAATCCTGCACTGGGGAAACGGGTGCACTGGAGAGATGGCTGCACTAGGGAGATGGGTGCACTGAGAAGAAGGCTGCACTAGGGAGATGGCTGCACTGGGGAAACGGGTGCACTGGGGATATGGCTGCACTAAGGAAACGGGTGCACTGGGGAGATGGCTGCACTGGGGAGATGGCTGCACTGGGGAGATGGCTGCACTGGGGAGATGGCTGCACTAGGGAAATGGTTGCACTGAGGAGATGGCTGCACTAGGGACATTGGTGCACTGAGAAGATGGCTGCACTGGGGAAACAGGTGCACTGGAGAGATGGCTGCACTAGGGAGATATGTGCCCTGAGAAGATGGCTGCACTAGGGAGATGGTTGCACTGAGGAGATGGGTGCACTGAGTAGATGGGTGCACTAGGGAGATGGCTGCACTAGGGAGATGGCTGCACTGGGGAGATGGCTGCACTGGGGAGATGGCTGCACTAGGGTGATGGGTGCACTGAGGAGACGGCTGCACTGGGGAAACAGGTGCACTGAGAAGATGGCTGCACTAGGGTGATGGGTGCACTGAGGAGACGGCTGCACTGGGGAAACAGGTGCACTGAGAAGATGGCTGCACTAGGGAGATGGGTGCACTGAGGAGCTGGCTGCACTGGGGAAACGGGTGCACTGAGATGGCTGCACTAGGGAGATGGGTGCACTGAGAAGATGGCTGCACTAGGGAGATGGGTTTACTAAGGAGATGACTGCACTGGGGAAATGGGTGCACTGAGAAGATGGCTGCACTAGGGAGATGGGTGCACTGAGGAGATGGGTGAACTGAGGAGTTGGGTGCACTGAGGAGATGGGTGCACTGAGGAGATGGCTCCACTGGGGAGATGGCTCCACTGGGGAGATGACTGCCCTGGGGAGATGACTGCCCTGGGGAGATGACTGCCCTGGGGAGATGACTGCCCTGGGGAGATGGCTGCCCTGGGGAGATGGCTGCCCTGGGGAGATGGCTGCAATAGGGAGAAGGCTGCACTAGGGAGAAAGGCTATTTTCACATCAGCGATTTTTGCCAAAGTGTTTGCATTAGTCGTACTCACCAATGGGGGAGGCAGCACTATAAAAAAGTGCCTAGGGCAGCATAAACTCTAAATACGGCCCTGGCTACCACTATCATGAGGCACAATATGTCATGAGAAAACACTCTCAGATTCAGTGGGAGCCGTTGCAGCGTTCCAGAGTTATTACCACGTAAAGTGACACCTGTCAGAATTGAAAAATTTGGCATGAAGCTGAAAACAGGCTCAGGGGTGAAGGGGTTAAAGCACCACTCTAAGGCTAAAAAAAACAAACAAACGCTAGAGTGGTGCTTTAAGCCTGAAACCTAAATGAAAAAGCACTTAAAAATATTGATATGTTAAGTATTTCTGACGGTTTTTTTTAGCAGTTACAGGCCTTGAATGCCAGGAAGTAGCTAAGAAAAATGTCATAACTTTTTTCAGTTTATATATACACAGTTAAAGAAAAAGATATTGACAGAAAAGACACTGCAAAAATGTCCAAAAAGACACCAAAGAAGACCCTACAGAGAAAACATTGTTGCCATTTTCCTATATAAAGTTAAGGATATGCTGCCCACGTTTCTCCATTGAGGAGACAAGTTCATTGTTGAAATGTGTTGTATTGTAATGTGAATAATGTCTCGTGTCCACTGTAAATATTGTGTCATGTGAAATGTTATACAGTATGTTCTTATGCAATATTGAGTAATTTTTTGCTCTTTTTCCATCTCATCAGGACTATTGTAACTCTCTACTAATCGATCTCCCTCTTACTAAACTCTCCCCTCTCCAATCTGTCTTCAATGCTGCAGCCAAGATCATATTCCTCACCAACCGCTACACAGATGCAACTACGCTGTGCAAGTCATTGCACTGGTTACCCATCCACTCCAGAGTTCAATATAAACTTATCACTCTCACCCACAAAGCACTCCATGGCTCAGCACCACCCTACAACATTTTTTTTGCTGCAGGATCCGCATTATTATAGTGCGCATGCCCGGAGAAAGGAAGTCAGCCGCAAATTTAACCCTGAAATCCTTTCTGGTGGACGAAAAAAACTCTCTCTCGACAGCGGCTACTTTAAAATTCTTAATTCGGCGGTTCTGTAAAAAAAAAAAAACGGTCCGGTGGCATCCGTTCACATCAGTTAGCAACGGATCCGCTTTCCGCCATTTTGGCGGGTTTTAACTGACCCAAAAAAAACGGTAGTGTGAAACAGGCCTTAGTGTTAGGTAAGTGACAGCTTCCTGTAAATAGGGAGTTAGAGTTTAGAATGTAGCGTGAACAGAGTTGTTATTGGCGTGATCCACAATAAGAGAAGACAAAGGGAATCTGTCACCTATTTTTTCGCATATAAGATGCGTCCACCGCCATCAGGGGCTTATCTACAGCATTCTGAGTACTGATGAGTATTGTGGAGTTAAGGCTGGGTTGTGGAAACATAGGATGAAACAGTGTGTCTGAGTGTGGAAGCCTGGAGTAGAACTACAGAGAATGGATATGGTGTGAGGGAGAATGCTCCATGCCATACAGGAAACAACCATAAGACTTTGTGCCAGCTATCCTTTGTATATATCCTTTGGCAAGTTATTGTTCATTAAAAACTCCTTATTTGAAAGATGGTCTCCTTTATTGAACTCTGGAACCCTATGGTCCTGGCCATCCAGCACAACCTGCATGGGCATGATGACCTCACAGCACAAGTCCACACACTCAGCCTGGACCCACACTGTCAGCCCCTTGCTACACATGAGACGTCTTCTGTTTCAAAAACTCTGTGGCTACGCTAGCATCTAAAATACATTGTGTATGAAAACCCTTCAAGATCAAATGTTGCTGCTTTTTATAGATGGAATAAGTTTGATTTTTTTTACATTTACATCCATTGGAGTGCTATGTTTTTTCTATTTTATTCTACTTGTTTTGTCGTGGCTGATATTACTTGTTTGTTTAGCCAACAATTACATTTAGCATCACAAAACAAGTGTTCATGATGTCATATATTGTGAACACGTGGATGTCACAAATCTTATGGGGTAAGTAATTTTTCATGATGTCATAAATCATATGATATAAACAAGTGTGCATGTTGTCATAAATCATATAGTGTCGATATGCACGTATGAAGTTACAAATTGCATATTGTGAATTGGTAAGTATGACGATGTAATAAATCGCATGGTGTAATCAAGTACGCATGCTGTTATATATCACAAGGTGTGAACAAGAACTTGTGGAATCACAAATCACATGTTGGGAACAAGCAAGTATGCAGTTATCATTTGCATGGGGTGAACGAGCATGTATGATGTCATGCATTGCATGTTGTAAACCTGTGTAGTCAAAGCTATTGTTCAATTTGTTACTACACACTGCTATATCCTGTCTATTGTAACCAAATAAACCAAACTGTTTGAAGCCCATATAAGCCATATTAGAAAAATGTTCTGAAATAAAAATGACAAATGCACAAATATAAAATAAGTAGCACAATTCACGTTTGTCAATCTTGAACAAGAGTTTCATTTCAAAGTCCTGTTAGCTGGTAGTCTTGTTATTAATCCACAAATTTTATCAATACCCTCTCATTCTAAGCATTTTTCATTTGGTATAGACATATTTCATCATGTGAATTAAGCAAGAGTAAGAATTAAATATTGTCTTGCATTTAAATCTTGGGGTTAGACAATGCCGAAAGCAAAAATCCATAAGGGTTCCCAATTAAAGAATTGTGGTCAATACATCTCAATGGGCAAGAAACCTTGTACAGATTGCCATGCACACAAAAATTATTAAGGTAAGAGTCTTAAATAGCATAGTTTATGGCTTCATTTAGACATTATTAATTTTTCTCGTACGCAAAAAAATAGTACAACTTTCATTAATGATATATCAGACTAGAAATAGGCCTGATGCTATCGCATCGGGAGTGCGGTGAAACATACACGTCACCGCTATTCCCCATGCAGGCGCAGGAACAGCCGTGACGTTACCACGTAGAGCGCGCAGTTGTGGCTGTTACTGTGCATGTGCGGGAATAGCGGTGACGTGAATGTCACTTGCGCATGTGGAAGTGACATACACGTCACTGCTATTCCTGCACATGCGTAGTAAAGACGAAGCTGTTACTGCACCCGCGTGGGAATAGCGGAGACATGTATGTCACTTGCACAAGTGCAAGTGACACTGTTGCGGTGCCTTATGGGATTCGGGGACAGCGGCTGGAAGTCCCAGCTGGTGATTATATTATAAGATAGTCAAATTGGAGTACCCCTTTAATGTTTGATGCTGCAGCACCTTCTACTGGAATGGAAAGCAGGAATCCTCTGCAGAGTACCTTGACTTCTCTCCTCATGGTGGTGTAGCAGGTTTCCATACTGATATCTGCACGTTGGCATCCATGCCAGTGTAAGACTCCAGGGCTGTGAGTGAGCTCATCAGCATCCCAGCCTCTAGCTCATGTCAGTTCTCCTGCTGTAATCATCCCAGCAGCAGCAGTAGGAGCAGCAGCACTCTCCCCCAGCATCTCCCATACACTGCAGACTGCCAGGTGCTGCTGTGAGGATCACTATTGGCCGAAGACAGGAAGGTCATTGCTGCCCACACTGCAGCAGGCACCGCTGCCACCTTGCCCGGCTCCTACCCACACCGCATGCCTAGGAGGAAGGTGTCTGATGGGATCTTAATCTTCCTGTCTGTGTTCCAAGCCTCACTACCACTGATGACAGCTGGGCTGAAGGACCTCTAATGACGTCAGGACCATGTGACATGTGTGGGCAGATTCTGACTTTTGACTGTGCTGCTGCAATGTAGTCAGCAAGTGGCACTGCCGCGGTGCCTTATGGGATTCGGGGACAGCAGCCAACTGGTGATTATATAGATAGATTTTCATCAGAGTTTGCTCAGAGTGTCAGTTCTTACCATCACAGTTCCATCGGTTTTTCTCGGATGAATAACACCTGATGGAATCTTATCAAGCGTCTACAATTAGTCAGTGAAAAACAGATAGTACAGGGTTAGAATGCAAATGTGATCTGTTTTTTATCATGGACCTATAAACTTGCATTGGTGAGTTTTATTTGAGACTCGACAAAATCGGACATATCTCCATGATTATCTGTGGACCTTTCATTCTGCAAAAATAGATGGACATATAAACAGCTCAAAATACTATAATAGGTAAAAGTTCAATCCATATTAAACATGGGTAGAACTCACATATGAAAAACGGATGTCTGAATAAGCCCTTATATAAAGGTAAATTTCTTTTACTAAGGTGAGCCAAGTAAGTGCACAAACTTTACATCTGCTGTGACTAAACTTATGGAAGCACACACATGTAAGGCAAGATTGTTTCTTTCTCTAATTGAATTCAACAAAATGCCTTGGTGATAAGACAGAACCCAGAGTTGGTTGTCATCCACACACCACTAAAGGTACTGTCACTTAGCGATGCACCAGCGATCCTGACCGCGTCATATCGCTGGTCCGGATCGCTGGTGCATCGCTAAGTGGTCGCTAGTGAGCTGCCACACAGGCAGATCTCACCAGCGACATAGCAGGGGCGGGGGTCGCTACTTACCTGTAAGACAAGGCGATCCTGATGTCCTCCTGCCCGCATCCACACATCGCTCATCGGTGCCACAGGAAGCCCAGCAGGAAGCTGACGATGAGAAACGGTCCAGGACGTTCTCGCGTGATCAGCGATAACCAGCGGGGGAGCCGGTCGGAGGTAAGTATCAGACATAGCGATATCACTAGCAATATCACTATAACGTCACAAAAACCTGTGATGTTATAGCGATATTGCTAGCGATATCGCTTAGTGTGACAGGCCCTTTATTTATGTAACTAACTTTTTTAAGATCATTGTCAGACAGAAAGTTTAGACAAATATTAGTGATCTCTTTATTTTCAAGAAATCACCTACTGTAGTTTAAAAAAAATAATATAGTGTGTAAAAATATTTTTTTTTAAGAAATTCCTAAATAAATAAATATTTTCCCAATAAATACATTTATGTAAATAAAAAAAACAATAAAAGTACATATATTTGGCATCGCCGCATCCATAACAGCCTGCTATATAAAACTATCCCTCTAGCAAACCCCTTCAGTGAACACCATAAAAAAAGGCAAAAAACTGCTTTATCATCATACCGCCGAACAAAAAGTGCAATAAAACGCGATCAAAAAGACGAATGTAAATAAAAATGGTGCCGCTGAAAACGTCATCTTGTCCCGCAAAAAACAAGCCACCATACTGCATCATCAGCAGAAAAATAAAAGTTATAGCTCAGAATAAAGCGATGCAAAATAATTATTTTTTCTATAAAATAGTTTTTATTGTGTAAAAGCGCCAAAACATAAAAAAAGATATAAATGAGGTATCGCTGTAACGGTACTGACCCGAAGAATAAAGCTTTACCAATTTTATCACACATGGAACTGTATAAAAAAAACAAAGAGCAATTCCTGAATTGCAGGTTTTGAATCATTCTGTCCCCCAAAAATTGGAATAGAAAGCGATCAAAAATGTCATATGCCCAAAAATGGTACCAATAAAATGTCAGCTCATCCCGCAAAAACAAGCCATCACATGACTGTAGACCAAAATATAAAAAAAATTATAGCTCTCAAAATATGGTGATGCAAAAACTAGTTTTCCAAATAAAAAGCATCTTTTAGTGTGCAATAGCTATCAAACATAAAAAAGGTATAAATCTGGTATCGCTGTAATTTCACCGACCCGAAGAATAAAGTCGCCTAATCACTTATACTGCCCAAGGAATGGCATAAAAAATAAATAAAACCAATTCTTCACATGCTGTTCATTTTTTCATTCTGCCTCTCAAGGATCGCAGAAAGGCTTGGCGCACATTTATCCTACGTTATAAACTTCTGTGAAGCACCTGGGGGTTCAAGGTGCTCTATACATATCTAGATAAGTTCCCTAAGGGGTCTAGTTTAGAAAATGGTGTCACTTGTGGGGGGTTTCCACTGTTGAGCCACATCAGGGGCTCTCGAAACACAACATGGCAACCACTAATTATTCCAGCAAATTTTACATTCAAAATGTGAAATTGCGCTCCTTCCCTTCTGAGCCCTGCCGTGTGCCCAAACAGTAGATTTCCCCCAAAATATTGGATATCATCATGCTCAGGAGAAATTGCACAACAAAATGTGTGGTTCATTTTTGCCTGTTACCATTGTGGAAGTAAAAAAAATTATGTCTAAAGGAAGATTTTTGTGAAAGAAAAGTAAATGTTTATTTTTTCCCGCCATGTTCCAAAAATTCTTGTGAAGCACCTGAAGGGTTAATAAACTTCTTGAATGTGGTTTTGAGCACCATGAGGGGTGCAATTGTTAGAATGGTATCATTTTGGGGTATTTTCTATCATATAGACCCCTCAAAGTGACTTCAAATGTGATGTGGTCCCTAAAAAAATGGTTTTGCAAATTTTGTTGTAAAAATGAGAAATCGCTGGCCAACTTTTAACCCTTATA
Organism: Dendrobates tinctorius; assembly: GCF_039654945.1. Taxonomy (NCBI): domain Eukaryota; kingdom Metazoa; phylum Chordata; class Amphibia; order Anura; family Dendrobatidae; genus Dendrobates; species Dendrobates tinctorius. Next base: position 14,789,083 of record NW_027361708.1, on the reverse strand, counting down.
ACTTCCTAACAAAAAATTATGTTTCCAAAATTGTGCTGATGTAAAGTAGACATGTGGGAAATGTTATTTATTAACTATTTTGTGCGATTTAACTCTGATTTAAGGGCATAAAAATTAAAACTTTGAAAATTACAAAATTTTCAAAATTTTCGCCAAATTTCCATTTTTTTAACAAATATACGCAAGTCATATCATATCAAAGAAATTTTACCACTATCATAAAGTACAATATGTTAATAAAAAACAATCTCAGAATGAGTGGGATCCGTTGGAGCATTCTAGCGTTAGGACCTCATAAAGTGACAGTGGTCAGAATTGTAAAAATTGTCCTGGTCAGGAAGGTGAAAACAAGCTTCGGGATGAAGTGGCTAAACCTCACAACCAACCAACTGCCAGAGATTTACAGCACTTGGTCAATATTAGGCTAATTAACCCATAATCACTTTTATACAAAGATGCAGTAGGAGTATGTAAATAGAAAAAGGAATTTATTAATTATTCATGCATTTGTCATGTATTTTTTTCATGAATTTTCTTTATTTGCCTGAGATGCCCTTTTACCATTTCACCATTCATAAGTATAAAGGTGATTTTACTTACGGATCAGATCCAGCACCATAAATTGAATACTTGATTTCTCCCCAAAGTCCTGAGTCCAGGTCAGTAGCCTATAACAAACACATAAGAACCATGGGTCATTGCAAATATTATTCTGATCATGTAAATGTTAAATTTCAATAAACATTGATTTTTCTGGTGTATACTATTCAGTTCAAATGCCCAACTTGGTCATTCTGAGTTAATATTATCTGGGCTTTTTCTTTTAGTAGTCAGGGAGGTGTTTAGCTACAAATTGTAGCTCTCACTTTGGAGGGCAAGGCAAAATTTCATTATTGAGGGTAAGAATGAACGCTGGAGGATGAAGTGACCACAGCTTTGAATATCCAGCTGTTATTGTCAAAGCATGAGAAAAAAATCTTTTCAAGATTAAAGTCTAGTTTTACTCAAATAGTAAAACTTCTCTTGCATAAATTTAGTATAAAATTGCAGAAAGACTAAATTAAATATACAGCAGTATCAATGGAACTTTTACAGCTAGTCAACTTTGGGAAATTCATTTTTGTTAGAAGGACCCTCAAAGAATAAACTGATTACAAAGTGTCTTCTTCCTGGGACCCTTAGGCTAGTTTCACACTTGCTTTTTTTTGCAGCGCGTTTTTCCCGCAAAAAAACGCATTGAAAAAACGCATACAAAAGCATACAACTGCTGCGTTTTTTTCAAGCATTTTTATGAGCATGCATGAAAAAAACGCAGCGTTTTTATGCGTTTGTATGCGTTTTTAGTGCGTTTTTACCGCGTTTGCGTTTTTTTCCAACATTAGGTGGCCCCTCACACTAACCCAAACCATGACTTTACTAACCCTAACCCTGACCCTAACCCTAACCTGACCCTAACCCTAACCCTAACCCTGACCCTAACCCTTAACCAAATCATACTTAACCCTAACCCAAACCCTAAACCCTAACTAACCCTAACACTAACCCTGACCCTAACCCTAACCCTAACCCTGACCCTAACCCTA
>NW_027361708.1:14522500-14785000 GCF_039654945.1 Dendrobates tinctorius | reverse complement strand
CATACCTATCCGCCATACAGTCATGTCCCACGCAGCAATTCATTTCAAGGGGTTAAATAGGTTACAACCAGGAGCAGTGCTTATGCTATCACCCCAGCTGTAAACCACGGAGGAATGAATGAAAAGCTGCTAGCGTAGCCTCCCCGCCTGACCGGAGATGAATTCATTAGCGTGGGAATGTTTCTGAACATTTTCCCATGCTGTCAGTTCACCGTGGGTCATGTGGCGAGTCTGCACAGCCTCAGTGACTACTGCTGATGTCACTTAGGCTGCGCTGTCTCCCCACCTGACCGATGGTGAACTGACAGTATGGGAAAATGTTCAGAAAGTTTCCCACGCTAATGAGTTAATCTTCGGTCAGGCAGCTTTTCATTCATTCCTCCATGGTTTACAGCCAGGGTGGTAGCATTAGCACCGCTCCTGGTTGTAAACTATTTAACCCCTTGAGATGGATTGCAGCATGGGACATGACTGTATGGTGGATAGGTACTGTAATGATTATACAGATGCCGACAATTGAATTATCATCTGCTATCTAGCTCTGTATGAAATATATATATATGTATATATATATATACTGTATGTGTGTGTGTCTCACTGAGATATATTAGATATATATATACTGTATATATAGACTGTATATATGTTTTCACAAATATTTGAGACCATGCATCCATTATATGTCCATTTTGCAAGCTGACGAGAAAATCTCAGTCAGCAGCATTCAACTGTGTTTCACAAATGGAAAATCAGAGACTCTGTAAAAACAAAACTACGGTCAAGTAGAATAACACAAATTTTGTCCACTACTGCCAGGAAAATTGTTCAGGATGCAAAGAAAAACCCACAAATAACATCAGCTGAAATACTTGACTCTCTGAAAACTAGCCGTAAGGCTATTTCAAGATTCATAATATGGAGGTACTTGAAGAAAAATGGGCTGCATGGTCGAGTCCCCAGAAGAAAGGTATTACTGCGCAAACGCCACAAATTAACTTGTCTACAGTACACAAACAGCACAGAGGAAAAGCCTCATAATTTCTGGAATAAGGTAATTTGTAGTGATGAGACCAAAATTTAACTTTTTGGCCACAACCATAAGCATTACATTTGGAGAGAGGTCAACAAGGCCTATGATGAAAGGAACACCATTCCTACTGTAAAGCACGGAGGTGGATCGCTGATGTCTTGGGGATGTGTGAGCTACAAAGGCACATGGAACTTGGTCAAAGTTGAAGGATAGATTAATGCAGCACATTATCAGCAAATACTGGATACAAATTTGCAATCATCAGCCCAGAAGCTGTGCATGGGACGTTCTTGGATGTTACAACATGACAACGATCCAAAACACAAGGCCAAGTCGACTTTTCATTGGCTACAGCAGAACAAAGTGAAGCTTCTGGAGTGGCCATCTCAGTCTCCTGACTTCAACATCATTGAGCCACTCTGGGGAGATCTCAAGAGCGCAGTTCATGCTTGACAGCCCAGGAATTTACAGGAACTGGAGGCTTTTTGCCAAGAAGAGTGGGCAGCTTTACCATCTGAGAAAATAAAGAAACTCATCCACAACTGCCACAAAAGACTTCAAGCTGTCATTGATGTTATAGGGGGCAATATATGGTATTAAGAAATGGAGTATGTGAACTTTTGATCAGGGTCAGTTGGATGTTCTGAGTTGTCATTGTGACTTAAAAAGAGAAAACACATTAGTATGACAATAACTGGCTTCACCCAACGACTAAGGCCTGTTTCACACTTCCGTTTTTTCAAATCCGTCAAAATCCGTTGGTTTCCGTAAAAAAACGGATCCGCCTTTTTTTGCAGGATCCGTTTTTTTTGTCCCATAGACTTCCATTAGTGGTTACCGCGGATCCGTCAAAAAAACGGATCCGTTTTTTAAAAACGGATCCGTTTGCATCAGTTTCCGTCAAAAAAACGGAAACGGATCCGTTTGGCGGACACAAAAACGGAAGTGTGAAACAGGCCTAACGAGTGGAGAAAAAGTTTTGGTGTCATCATTCATATTGTTTGAAAAAAGGCCAAGAAAGCAAAAATTCTGCCGGGGTATGTAAAGTTTTGCGCACAACTGTAGCACTGTGTACTTACAATGACTTATTTTGCCCATCTACCCAATTAATTCCTCTGTTTTTCATTAGGGCTATGACATCACGTGATTAAAAACTGACTAGCTGAACCCTTCTAAGCTCTATGTAGAAACAGGAGGCCAATTTTCCATGCACGAGTCATCATTAGAACTACAATTCTACCTGACTGCAAAGTACCTTGCAGGGAGGAGGAGCGGAGCAGCAGGGTCAGGAACTGAAGAGGGGGATGAGGCATCCAGGGAAAAGAGACTTCTGGTTAATGCATAAAGCTTAGAAGGAATCAGCTAGCCTGATGATGTCATAGACTTAATAGAAAGAGAAGAAATGGATGGGTAAATGAGCTATTGTTAGTTCAAAATTCCATATAATATAATGATCACAATATATTAAAAAGATAAAAACTTTGATGGAAGTGCTTCTTTAATAAAATACTAATATCTTTCCTCCCTACATATAAAGTCAGTTCACACAATCAGGCTTTTATGCACAAAAATCACAATATATTTGCATATAGAAGCTGCATTTCTTTCTTTTTCAGGTCTACTATAGGAAAAAAAAATTCTCTTTCGAAACACACTGTCATTAAAAATTGTGAACTACACTTCTGGCTATTCCCATGCTTTTTTTTTTCATAAAGCTAGTTTCTTTTTTCGACATTAGCTGGGGCTATTAACATATTGAGGTTTACATTACACTTGTGCCTGATCTGGACAAGTAGAACAGGTGAGTATATTTTACACTCCATTTCCCTTAATGCATTATTTGTTGAGTTTCAACCTATTGTTATTTTTTTGCACTGTAGCATATGAAAGGAGAACCTTCATTCTTTAAAGAGAAGCTGTCAGTATGACTTATGTGACTAAATCAGGGCATGTTGCTATACTGTATGACATAATTTAAAAAGGGGCATACTTAGAACAGTCAGCATTAGTAGGAATGAGGAAAAATAGCTGCGTGCTGCTTCTTCCAGTTATCGGGGTGGTGCTGCTGAGGGGACAAGTCACACCCTACTGACTGCCTAATACACCCACTCTGCTTTGACATCCATCACAGCTTCACTAGCTAGGAAGGACATCACTCAAAGCAGAATTTGTGAGCTAACAGTGAGAAGACATTAAATTGTCCCAGATGCAGTACGGCCTAGATGATGAAAGGAAAATTTTATAAGTAATTTGTTCTCCACTGTGCTAATACTGACAATTTATCCAGTGACATGTTAACCAGTGTATTAGCATGCAATGCTTACAGCATTTCAACAATTTTCCATAAATCAACAGTGCAATCGATTATAAGAGACTTTGTAAAACACCTTATAAGAGACATAAAACTTCCTTATCCTCTTGAGTCACGTCTCTCCCACCCCCTTCCTCCCAAAATCATTATTCACTCTGAAAACCATCTGAAATCAAAGTAAGACAGAATGCTCCCTTACTGAACTGTCAGGTTATAGCTCCCATTTATACCAATGGAGAGAATAAAGAGGAGGAGGAGTGATGAACACTCAGAACAATGAGATATTAGGTACACGCAGGCAGATTAAGCTCTAGCTTCTATCAGATTTATTTTACTTTGAGGCTGGATTCACAGCCACACAGTTCAGAACTGCAGTATAATGTCTTCCATGCTGCTGCTTCCATCTCTTGATGTGTGTGCACTTTGTATAGGAGACATCATAACAGCTGGTCATAGAATCATAGAATGGTAGAGTTGGAAGGGACCTCCTGGCTAATCTTGTCTAACCCCCTGCTCAAAGCAGGATTCACTAAATCATCCCAGACAGATATCTGTCCAACTGTGTTTGAAAACTTCAATTGATAGACAACTCACCACCTCTCGTTGCAGCCTGTTCCACTCATTGATCATCCTCACTGTTAAAAAGTTTTTTCTAATATCTAATCTGTGTCTCCTCCCATTCAGTTTCATCCCATTGCTTCTAGTCTTTCCTTGTGCAAATGAGAATAAGGGTGATCCCTCTACAATGTGACAGCCCTTGAGATATTTGTAGACAACTATTAAGTCTCCTCTCAGTCTTTCTTTTTGATGTCTACCCACTAGGTCAGAGAAAGCTAAAAATCAAAGCTAGAGCAATGCAGGATACTGGATACACTTTCAGTATAGTATAATGATAAATTCTGCTAAATCCCTTTAATTTCAGAGGACTGTTTCAGATTTGTAACAACTGATGTAAAGCAATATGTATTGTGGTAGATCAGTGGTATAAAAGAAGAACACACGTGGGTTAACGTCACCCGGTGTGTACAGAGGCGGACTCTGTTTTCTCACTAAGCTGCACTACAGCGGAACATAAATGCCGGAGCCTGTTGAAGCTCACAGGACTCGGCTAAGGAAGCGCTCAGTATGCGGTCACAGAACTCTGCCCCAAGGACACGGGGTCAGAGGCCCTCTAGACCTTCTGAGCGCGTGGCTTCGCACCTGCGGACGACACTAATTGACGCTGGCTACCATGGAGTGCTGACCAAGTGCACAGTGGCGTACAGACAAAGCCACCACTTGGCGCTGATGCCGGTCTCTGACTCCGCCTCCTACCTACGCCTCAGCCTGGGTGCTGACAGGCAAGGCTACACAACACATGTGTACCAAGGGTAGGGCTTTCATAATGAGTCATTCACCAGAGACCTTCATACGTGCTGATCTATACTAGTGCACGGCCATGCCATCCCTTTCTAGGCGCAGCCTTCTGGGACCTTCCTGATGGCCCAATCTGGGCTGCTTGATGACCTGAGCATGTGACCTCTGACCATCAATGAACGGTCATCTCACGGGCATGCTCAGATGGGGAAAAGCAGGACTTCATCCCAGGAGCATCTGCTTGCAGCTGACTAATGCATAGCATTAGCCTGGGCAAAACACCGGGACTGACATCTCTGCTGAGCAGGAACCTCTGTGGCCGCAGAAGAATGGGAGACCACAGAGGGCATGGCTTGAGATTCCCCCAGTGCAGTGGCCTCCATAATCCTTAAATGGAAGAAGTTTGGGACCACCCGAAGACTTTAGAGCTGGCTATCCAGCCAAACTGAGCAATTGTGGGAGAAGAGCCTTGGTGAGAGCAGTAAAGAAGAAGATCAAGATTTGTATTTTTTTTATTTTGGGGGTGTAATGCAGCGGTGTCCACGCTGAGCAGTGATGAGGCAGTGACCCAAGCAAGATCAAAAACAAAATGTGTTTAAGGTCCAAAAACTCACGCAGTGCACAGCATGCTGTATTCTTCGGATCGCAGCCGGGAAAACAAAGAAAAGTCCGGGACAGGTTACCGTGAGCGACCGCACTGCCATGTACGCAGGTGGTGCCAGACCCTTTGGCTCCGCTTGGCCCTGTGTTGCCTCGCATAGGAAATGCTCTGCAGACCACCTGCTCTGTCTGCTTGCAAGATCAAAACAGACACACCCAATCTCTTCCTGCAGGGTTTTTTTCCTTCACTCCAATCTGTGGTCATAGGCCACTTATAAGATCTGGGCTGAAGGAAACGGACCGGACCCCACTACCTTCCTGCAGTCCATTTAAAAAAATAAAAGCCCATACCTGGTTTACCTGAACAAGCTCCTTGGTCAAAATAACTTGACCAGGTTCAAACTTACTTTTATTTTGCCTTGTGACTCACAGGCACACTGCTGTGACCACAATGCACTCTAGCAGATCTAATACGCTTCTGAGCGCATCCTGGGGGATACATAGCGACCCTCACATATGACTCCTCTGGTCACTGCATTACAGGGGATAACACAGACTCTATATATGCCACTTGGCTCACACACCTGTACAACATGCTGGTGATGGGGGGCCCAAGGTCCAAATTTTGCTCTGATGCCAACAGGATTCTAGTTTTACCTTTGCAAGTATCTACTGATTTTAAAGGGTAATTTAATTATTTATTGGAAAATAGGCACATCTACCTTAATAGTAGCAAGGTATAAGAAGTGACAGACAGGAACACTAAAAGGATTTGTGCCTTATGCCTCAAGGATTAAGAAGCATATCCTCTAATCTGCGATAACAACATTGCCTGGAGCTCAAGATTAAATCATTACTGCTCTATGTAAAGATACACTCATTTTAATATTCCCGAATAAGCCATATTGAAAGCCAGTTATCGCTGAGGAAAACATGCATACAGACCTCCACAAAGATGCTTCTGCTGGTGTGCAATGTGTAGTAATAATAACATAGTTATTAAGGTTGAAGGGAGACTTTAAGTCCATCTAGTTCAACCCATATCCTATCCTAACTTGCCATAACATGTTGATCCAGGCAAAAAAAAACATGTGGCAAACAGTAAGCTTCACATTGGGGAAAAAAATTCCTTCCCGACTTCACATACGGCAATCAGACTAGCTCCCTGGATCAACACAATGTTAAGGAAACTAGTGTATATAACCTGTAATATTATACTTTTCTAGAAAGGCATCCAGACCCTTCTTTAATTTTAGTAGTGAATCACTCATTACAACATCATATGGCAGAGAGTTCCATAGTCTCACTGATCTTACAGTAAAGAATCCGCGTCTGTGATTATGCTTAAACCTTCTTTCCTCCAGACGTAGAGGATGCCCAATTGTCCCCATCACAGGTCTAAGAGCAAAAAGATCATTAGAAAGGTCTTTGTACTGTCCCCGCATATATTTATACATTGTAATAAGATCACCCTGAAGCCTTCGATTTTTCAAACTAAATAACCCCAAGTGTAACAACCTGTCTTGGTATTGCAGACCCCCTAGTTCCCTAATAACCTTGGTTGCTCTTCTCTGCACCCGCTCCAGTTCAGCTATGTCTTTCTTATACACAGGAGACCAGAACTGTACACAGTATTTTAAGTGTGGTCGCACTAGTGACTTGTATAGAGGTAAAATTATGTTCTCCTCATGAGCATCTATGCCTCTTTTAATGCACCCCATTATTTTATTTGCCTTTGCAGCAGCTGCCTGACACTGGCCACAAATGTGAGTTTGTGGTCCACCCACACACCCAGGTCTTTTTCAGTGACAGTTTTGCACAGTGTTTTACAATTAAGCACATAATTATACATCTTGTTCGTTCTACTCAAGTGCATGACCTTACATTTATCCCCATTAAAGCTCATTTGCCATTTATCAGCCCAAGCAGTTTAGTGTCATCTGTAAATATTGAAATTCTACTCTCTATGCCCCCTACAAGGTCATTAATAAATATGTTAAAAAGAAGCGGGCCCAATACTGACCCCTGCGGTACCCCACTGCTAACCGTGACCCAGTCCAAGTGTGCTCCATTAATAACCACCCTTTGTTTCCTATCCCTGAGCCAGCTCTTAACCCACCTACACATATTTTCCCCTATCCCCATTGTTCTCATTTTATGTATCAACCTTTTGTGTGGCACCGTATCAAAAGCTTTTCAAAAATCCATGTACACCAAGTCCACTGCATTCCCTTGGTCCAGCCCGGAACGTACCTCTTCATAAAAGCTTATCAGATTAGTCTGACAGGAACGGTCCCTTGTAAACCCATGTTCTATAAAATCACGTAGAAGGTAGAAAAAGGAAAGTAGGTCATGTGTCTGACCTGAAAATCTGAGCAGGAGCCCTACAGCTGATAAAGTAACATGGCCACATAATTTATATATACTGCTCAAAATAATAAAGGGAACACTAAAATACCACATCCTATGCTAATAGTGTTCCCTTATATATATATATATATATATATATATATATACACACACACACACTACAGCACTTGTGAGTCTCATGAGATTCCCTTATTTACAGATCAGACAGAATACGTGAGAAACGCCAACATTTTGGTCCACCAGGTCTTTGTTCTCTATTGGTATTCTGTCCTTGGGGTAAGTAGGGAAGTGTGAATATGCTCTGAGCAATGCTTGTATATGGCATTTGACAAAATACCACCACGAGCAAAGTTCAGGTGGACGGAAACATTGGTGTTCCAAAAGTATTTTGTCAAAATTGTACCCACTCTGTTACTTATTTTTTTCACGCTATACCCACAGACCTAAATGCATTTTATTAGGATTTTATGTGATATACCAACACTAAGTAGCAAGTATTTGTCAAGTGTAAAGGAAATTATACTTGGTTTTCTAAATATTTAAAAAATGTAAATTTGAAAATTGTGACAGGCCTAAAAGTATGGCTATCCAATAGTCATCTCTTTGCTGGAATGCTTATGAGATGACATATGTACTATAAACATCAAGCATACAGCTGACGATGTTCACCAACAAGACCAAGGGCCACATGGTCAACTTTCATCAACCCAGTTGCAATAGTTGCTTGTCATGGACTGCATTGGCATTTTCCATCTGACTGTCAACCTTAACCAATGGCTGTGCCAACTTGATGTTCCTCTGGACATTCACCTGCTGCTGCTCCTCCTTCTAATAAGGGAACACATAGTGCTGAATGTAGCATGGTAGTTGAGTTTTTGCACAGGATTAGTTTTCTACTGTGGAGCTTTGCCCAACCTAAGAAAATCATTAACAATTTTTGCCCTTTGTGCCCTGCACTGAGGGGCTCAAGATGCTACAAAGGAGCTTCAAGTGCTCAAGAGACTACCAGAAGTGGATGGAAACAAAGCACTGGAGAGTTCTGAAGTGGCCAGCAATGGGTCCAGTTTTAAATCCCATAGAACACCGGTGGAGAAATCTTCAAATTGCTGTTGGGAGAAAGCACCCTTCAAATATGAGAGACCTGGAGCAGTTTGCAGAGGAAGAGTGGTTCAAAATTCCATTTGAGAGGTGTAAGAAGCTAGTTGATGGTTAAAGGAAGAGATTGATTGCAGTTATTTATTCCAAAGGGTGTGCAACCAAATATCAAGTTGAGGATGACAACAATTTTGTCTGGCCTGTTTTTGGAGTTTTGTGTGAAATTTTCCTTCTTTTTCTATTTTTTTTTTTTTTTGCATTGCTCCAGTACACACTAAGGAAATAAACTTGTGTATAACAAAACATTTGTAATTGCAACAATTTTCTGGGGGAAACATTTTATTTTATGGAACAGGGTACCAACATTTTTGGCCATGACTTTGTGTTGGCGTTAGGATTGGAGTAAGAATTGGGGGGTCTCCACTGTTTAGATACATCAGGGGCTCTCCCAACACAACATGGCGTCCGATCTCAATTCCAGACAATTCTGCGTTTGAAAAGTCAAACGGTGCTCTTTCCCTTCTGAGCTCTGCCATGCGCCCAAACAGTGGTGTACCACCACATATGGGGTATCGGCGTATTCAGAAGAAATTGCACAACTCATTTCATGGTTCATTTTCTCTTTTTACATTTGTGAAAATAAAAAAATGGTTATGAAGTAAAATGTTTGAGAAAAAAAGTTAAATGTTCATTTTTTACTTCCACATTGCTTCAGTTCCCGTGAAGCACATAAAGGGTTAACTAACTTCTTGAACATGGTTTTGAGCACCTTGAGGGGTGCAGTTTTTAGAATGGTGTCACTTTTGGGTATTTTCTGTCATGTACACCTCTCAAAGTGACTTCAAATGTGATGTTGTCTCTAAAAAAAAATGTTTTTTTTAAATTTTACTGTAAAAATGAGAAATCACTGGTCAACTTTTAACCCTTATAACTTCCTAATAAAAAAAATTGTTTCCAAAATTGTGCTGATGTAAAGTAGACATGTGGGAAATGTTATTTAACTATCTTGTGTGACCTATATCTATATTTAAGGGCATAACAATTAAAATTGTGAAAATTGTGAAATTTCTAAAAATTTTTGTCATATTTCTATTTTTTTCACAAATAAATGCAAGGTATATTGAAGAAATTTTACCACAAACATGAAATACAATATGTCATGAAATAACAGTCTCAGAATCAGTGGGATCCGTTAAAGCATTCCAGAGTTATAACCTCATAAAGTGACAGTGGTCAGAATTGTAAATATTGGCCGGTTCATTAACCCCTTTAATACATTAGACATACAGTACTATTCCGTCCATGTGACCTGGGACCTAAGTCCCAAGGACGGAATAGTACGTCTAGCACGATCAGCGGCGCTCTTCGGGGGGAGCGCCGCTGATCATGGCCAGGTGTCAGCTGATTATCACAGCTGACACCCAGCACTATGAGTCGGGGCGGTCACGGACCACCCCGACACATTAACCCCAGGCACACTGCGATCAAACATGATCGCAGTGTAACGGTGGCATAGGAGAGAAGCGCGCAAGAAGGGGGCTCCCTCCATGCTTCCCTGAGACCCCTGGAGCAGCGCAATGTGCTGCACTGCTCCGGGGCCTCCTTCCCTGCAGGTCCCCGGATCCAATATGGTGGCGGGGACCTTCGGGGGCCTGCAGGGAGCCAGCTTCCTCACTGCCTGCAGAGCGCAGGCATGAGGAATCCTGTGTAGCACCAGTGTCAGATCGCTGATCTGTCACAGCGATCTGTGATGTGACAGATCAGCGATCTGTCACATGACAGTGATGTCCCCCTGGGACAATATAATAAAGTAAAAAAAAAAGTGTAAAAATAATTTATAAAAAAAATCGCTAAATAAATTATAGAAAAAAAAAATATTCCCTAATAAATTCATTTTTTGAAAATAAAAAAAACAATAAAAGTACACATATTTGGTATCGCCGCATCCGTAACGACCCGCCCTATAAAACTGTCCCACTAGTTAACCCCTTTATTGAGCCCCTTAAAAAATAAAAATAAAAAACGAAGCAAAAAATAATGCTTTATCATCATGCCGCCGAACAAAAAGTGCAATAACATGCGATCAAAAAGACGGATATAAATAAACATGGTTCCGCTGAAAACATCATCTTGTCCCACAAAAACCAGCTGCCACACAGCGTCATCAGCGAAAAAATAAAAAGTTATAGCTCGCAGAATAAAGCGATGCAAAAATAATTATTTTTTATATAAAATTGTTTTCATTGCATAAAAGCGCCAAAACATAAAAAAAACATCATTGAGGTATCCCTGTAACCGTACTCACCCACAGAATAAAACCACTTTCTCAATTTTACCGCACATGGAACGGTGTAAACGCACCCCCCAAAAGAAATTCATGGAACGCTGGTTTTAGTTCATTCTGCGTAACGAAAATTGGAATAAAAAGCAATCAAAAAATGTCACATGCCCGAAAATGGTACCAATAAAAACGTCAACTCGTCCTGCAAAAAATAAGACCTCCCATGTCTCGGTGGGTCAAAATATGGAAAAACTATAGCTCTCAAAATGTGGTGATGCATAAACTATTTTTACAATAAAAAGCGTCTTTTAGTGTGCGACAGCTGCCAAACATAAAAACCGGCTATAAATAGTAAATCAAACCCCCCATTATCACCCCCTTAGTTAGGGAAAAATAATAAAATAAAAAAAGTATTTATTTCCATTTTCCCATTAGGGCTGGGGTTAGGGCTAGGGTTAGGGGTGTGTTGGGGTTAGGGTTGGAGTTAGAATTGGGGGGTTTCCACTGTTTTGGCACATCGGGGCTTTCCAAATGCGACATGGCGTCCGATCTCAATTCCAGCCAAAAAAGTCAAATGGCGCTGCTTCCCTTCTGAGCTCTGCCATGCACCCAAATAGTGGTTTACCCCCACATATGGGGTATCAGCGTACTCAGGACAAATTGCACAATAACTTTTGGGGTCCTGTTATAAATAAATAAATTGGGGGTGAAAAGATCTTTTTTGCGGAAAAAATATGATTTTTTTACTTGTACGGCTGTACGTTATAAAATTCTGTGAAGCCCTTGGGGGTTCAAAGTGCTCACCACATATCTAGATAAGTTCCTTGGAAGGTCTAGTTTCCAAAATGGGGTCATTTGTTGGGGGTTTCCACTGTTTAGGCACATCAGGAGCTCTCCAAACTTGACATGGCATCCGATCTGAATTCCAGCCAATTTTGCAGTGAAAAAGTCAAACGGCGCTCCTTCCCTTCCGAGCTCTGCCATGCTCCCAAACAGTGGTTCCCCCCACATATCAGGTATCGGCGTACTCAGGACAAATTGCAAAATAACTTTTGCAGTCCAATTTCTCCTGTTAGCCTTGCTAAAATAAAAAAATTGAACCTGAATTAATTTTTTTTGTGAAAAAAAGTTAAATGTTCATTTTTTTAAACATTCAAAAAATTCCTGTGAAGCACCTGAAGGGTTAATTAACTTCTTGAATCTGGTTTTGAGCACCTTGAGGGGTGCAGTTTTTAGAATGATGTCACTTTTGGGTATTTTCTATCATATAGACCCCTCAAAATTACTTCAAATGTGATGTGGTCCCTAAAAATAAAATGGTGTTGTAAAAATGAGAAATCGCTGGTCAACTTTTAACCCTTATAACTTCCTAACAAAAAAAGTTAGTTCCCAAATTGTGCTGATGTAAAGAAAACATGTGGGAAATGTTACTTATTAAATTTTTTGAGTGCCATATCTCTGTGATTTAAGAGCATAAAAATTAAAAGTTGGAAAATTGCGAAATTTTCAAAATTTTCGCCAAATTTCTGTTTTTTTCACAAATAAACACAAGTTATATGAATGAAATTTTACCACTAACATGAAGTACAATATGTCACGAGAAAACAGTGTCAGAATCACCAGGATCCATGGAAGCGTTCCAGAGTTAATACCTCATAAAGGGACAGTGGTCAGAATTGTTAAAATTCGCCGGGATATTAACATGCAAACCACCCTTGGGAGTAAAGGGGTTAAGTAGCAAATTGGCTCTGTCATTAAGGGGTTAAAGTAGCACTCCTCCCATCAAAGTTTTAGTCCTCTTAATATATTGCAGTCATCATATTACAATTGCTCATTTTACCCTTCTACCCAGTTAATTCTCCTTGTTTTTCATTAAGTCTATTACATCACATGATTAAAAACAGACTACTAGAAATCTTCTAGACTTGATGTAGAAGCATGAGGTCAATTTTCTGTACACTAGTCATGAACCACTGAAAAAGTCCCTGGCAGGGGAAGGAGGAAGCAGCTGCATCATGACTTGAAGAGGGAAATGAGTCATGTAGGGGCAAGATACTTCTTATTTCTACATAGAGCTGAGGAAAGAGAATAATTAACTGGGTAGAAAGGCAAAATGAGTAATTGAAAATCCACAGTGCTGTGTAATATGATGATTGCAATATATTAAGAGGATACAAAGTTTGATGGCAGTGCTTCTTTAAGGAGACAATGTTCTCTCTAAACTTTGTTGATTGTGAAGGACAGTTAGGGTCTTGGGTACTGTTTATTCTAAACCAGGCAATGCAAAACAGTAGCAAATAATATTGCTCCATAGGACCAAATCATTAGATAGATGAGCATATATCATATCCCTGGGGATTTTATCCCTGGTGGACTAGAGAAGTAAAAGGTTTTATCTCATATACCATGTGGTTAGCAGGTTACTTCTACAGGCTTTAGTGCTATCTCAGCTGTAACAGGAATCTAAACACTGATAAGTCACCTTCTTGTTCTTTTTTATGCGCTGATCATAAGGATCGGTGCAGAGAGGTTACGGAGACAACTTTGCAGCTGTATTTCAAAAACCACATAGTTCTCCCTGTGATTCATTAGAACTGTGCCTGATCTCTGTGTGAGGAGAGTTCAGGAAATCCGTACAGGAACAGACTTTCCATGAGCAGGGGGAGTTTGTAGGTTGCATGACTATGCTTCTGAACAGCTTGAGGTGGACAGTGTAAAGTGACACAGTGTAATGGTGTGACAGAGACTGTCATATACCTGCCCCAAAAGCTAACAATTGGAGTGTGAATATTGACTTGGGTTTTAGTGCGTTTTATTGTATGATGTGAAATGTGTAAAATGTAATGTAAAATGCATAGAAGGTTATAGGTACTGATGCTGCCGTGTGGGTACTGTATTGGTAATGCCTAATAAAACCTGGTACACTCATTTCAGGAGTAGGGGAAGTGTTGAAAATAAACTAGTACTTAGGTAGTGATAAGAAAACTAGGATAGATAAGGAAGTGGTGGGACTTATTAGTGTACAGTGATAGGAATAGTGTAGAATACAGTTACATGTTTGGGACCAGCTCAGCATGGGAAGGGGTTATGTCAAGTAAAAAGGGAATAACTTCCTGGTTTAGTTAGCTACAGGGAATTAGAGAACATGTGAGGTTCGTGACAACTCGAAGTTTAAGGTGCAGGTGGCTGGAGGCACATGGAGTATATATCAATCTGGCAGCATGAGATCATACCAAATATCCTACGGATCTTCCTGTAACATGCAGGGCCTACGGCCTGAACTAAGCACTGTGGAGTGTGCCTTAATCACTTCCATACAATGAAAGCCGGACGTGGAACCTCGAGAGGGAGATGGATCTAGAAAGTATTGCAGTTCTGGATAAGAAATTACTGGGACTGACAACAGAATCAAGCATAGGGATAGTCCAAGTGGAAGACAAGCAAAGGCTTAAATGTACTGTGTTGATGGACATTGAGCTGGAGGGTGCTGTGCCCAATATTGCATGTTAAAGACTGTTGTAATTGAGCTGTCTAGTTCAAGTTGTTAAAGAAAACTGAATGTCTCCTGATGCGTGTACCTGATCCAGGAGCTAAGGACATAGATGTAGTGAAGGCCTCTGGCCTACAAGTGAGTGCAAAGCAAATGTCACAGCACAACACATATAGACTGAGACACTGTTTTTTTGTGGGGTGCCAGGGAGTGGAGAAGCAGCAGCTTGCCCATGGCTACTGACCTGGGACCTTACAACTGCACAAACAACCATTGCAGCTATTGAAATCAAGTAGACAGAAAGCAGTTTGGATTTATCCAGCAGGACTGCATTGCAACAGAATTAATAAGAGCACTTACTGTTGCAGCCACAACATTTGAGCCACCAGGGGAGTTTTCTGGTATTCTGGCAACATAATACTCTGAGGAAAACCTTGGGACATTGTCATTGATATCAAGAAGGTTGATAGTTATATCAGCCGTTGAACTGAATTTTTCTGGTGTGTTGACCTCAATGGCAAGAAGCTAAAAGAGAAAGGAATATTTAAAGTAAGCTTAGCTGAAAGAATAAGAAGAAATACTGTATATAGTGTAAAAGATCAATACGCATGAACAATGCAGTAAGTAGTTCACAGGTGTCTAAAAATGTCTAAATACAAGAACCGTAATAGAAACAGTTAAGACAAAATATTCTATTAAGGCTAGTTTCACATTAGCGTTTTTTTAGTGCTGCGCTTTGTGCGCAATAGAAACGCATGCAAAAAACACATCATGCGTTTTGCATGCGTTTGTGTTTTTAGACGCATGCGTTTTAACCAGTTTCTAGCCATGTTAACTCTTAAAATGTATGCGATATCAAACGCAGGCATGCGCATGTCCATGCACATGCCTGCATTCCCATGGACTGTAATGTGTTATTTTTGCGCATTCCGTGCACTAGCGTGTGCATGCGGGTTTTTTCACGCCGTTGGACGGATCCAAAAATGCAACAGGTTGCATCGGACGCGCCTAGGCGCACACTACAAAAACCGCATGCTCATGAAAACGCATACGAACATGTGCAAACGCTAGACCATGTGCCCGCCATGTTAAACATGGGAGCGCATGGCGCATGCGCATGGACGCGCACGATGCGCTGCGCTAAAAAACGCTAATGTGAAACCAACCTAAGCAAATCATTTGTATGATTAAGGGCCATATAAGGAGGACTTACAAATACAGAGATCTGTGATAATTCTGACCAAAAGTAGTATGACAAAGAGAAAGTAAGTGGTTTTATGACATGCATTGTCATAATATGTCACATATTATATCATACCAAAAAAAAACAATAATTAAAGGCACTAAACAGCAGATAAGCTCCATTATGTCTATAAAAGCGTGGATGTATCTGTGGCTGCTAAAATAAACTACAAAGCATTTGGAAAAACAATAAAACCTGTGTGCCATTTACATGTCAGGATCACTGTATGTTTGAGATAGCAAATAGCCCTATGAGACTTGCACTGAACACTGTAAGATGTTCTGCTAACAACTACAAGCGTGTATCCTAAGACGGCGTAAGACCTAATTCTGTCACCGACTGCCAATCCCTCTGGCTGCAGTGGTAAGTTATTTTCTTGTATAAATTCAACATCTATCAACTAGACATAAGGAGAAAACAACATAATTGAAAATATTACTGGAAAACCAATGTTAAAAAAGAGAAACTGCTTATTGTTTATAGAGAAATGTGAGTGCTTGCCTTCATCATTGGCCAACCTAAACTAGTGCACCATCCAAATTTGTGGTCTCACATCTAGCAGTCTTGTGCCCCTCAAGTCTGCTTCCCAGACTCTTCGTCATCCTCTCCATTACTCCTTTCCCTGCTCCTGCCAATGCTTTCACTGTCTACTCTTTGTCCAGAGAATATAGTTGAAAATAGAACAATACTTACAGTACAAGGCTGTTCACAACCTATCTGACCGAGCTCCGTACATGCAATCAGCAGTACTGAGAAGACATCTTGTTTTGCTTTCTTCTTGCCTGCACCCCACACAATTTCTGCCATGCATTCCTCACATTCTGTAATTTGCTTCCTTGACAAGTCAGATATTTGCCCATCTTTGAAGCTTTTAAATGAATCCATCTCTTCAGAAAAGTGTAAAAAGCTACATGAAACTACTGCACTGAATTTTTGCCTTCACCTAGTGCCTAGTTCTACCATCCCTTGTAGACTGGAACCATTTGTGGTCAGGATGCTCTATCCTTATGTACCACTTTGCTACTCATTTAGGCAGGTTTATTGCACTTATGTTATACACTGGCTATGTACTGATATATATTGTATTATGTATGGTAAACTCTGTTATCACCATTTTCATATGTACGGCTTCCTGGAATAAAGAGAACTTTTAAAGAAATAATAACATTATTACTAGAACTCTTTGCATGATTACAAAAATATTGAAAAAATATTGCTTAAGCATACCTTAAAGGTTAACAAATGAAATTTTTCATAGTCTATTCCTGCTGAGTTTTCCACAATTATTGTCACTTGAGCTTCATTTAATACAGTTTGCGGCACCACTCGAAACATTCCGCCAGGTCCAACCAAACGCAAGTTGAACTTGGCATTTGCACCCTGTAATTTGTAAAAATAACAATATATAAAATTACATACATGTATCATCGTGTCCTTCCTAAACTTATCTCTTGGCTCAGATGTATGGCATGATATTACGGTACCAGTTAAAAAAATTAAAAATTAAAAAATACTGTCTCTAGTTATGTCTTGGTACCTAATGGTTGTGAAGTGATTTCAGCCTTTCAAGGCTTTCGTTAGCATGTTTGGAATACTGTACTGAATTTGTGTTGTGTGAAAATATTGTTCTTTACCAAATTCACCAAAAGTCCAGAGTGCACACATGCATAAAAAATATAAAAAAATATAAACCTGATCTGAATCATTGACAGTGATTTTAAGGCCCCTCAGTATCTCTCCCTCTGGGGGATGTTCATACATAGTAAGTTCAAATCGGTTCTGGGGTCCATTTTCCCCATAAAACGTTGGAGGGTGATTATTTAGGTCAACAACTCTTATAGTAACAACTGTATAGGCTTGACCCACCACCTCACCAACAGAATTGAGTTCAGACACCTAAGAAAATAAAAAAAAGTTGATCAGTATTTATACAACATTTAATTGACTTTAGATTAGAGATAGGCAAATTGATGGGTTGCAATGCAAATACAATGGCAAGCTTTGGGAGCACAAAGTTTGTGAATGAGTGGAGTAGACTATGGTGACCTGGCATTCAAAGCACAGTCATTGCCAAGGGTAAATGTGGATGCCAATTTATAAATGCAAAATTATGCAACAGGTCAAACAAAGCAAATCAACTGTTTGCCATCAGTATTGCAAGTGGCAAGTTTTACTTTTAATTTAGAAGAGTGAGCTCAAAATTTGGTGAGATTATATTCTTTTGTGAGGCACCATCAGTGAGGGATTAGACATTTCTTTATACCATCTAGATTATAAATATATATGTGTGCTCAGATCTGTCATGATTTGAAGTTAACACATTAATTCACCCAATGTTCCTTTTTGTTGATTCATTGGTCCATATAATACAATGAATGATAGAAATACAAATTAGGAGGACATTTTACTTATCTACTGCTTGGAGCTTGAACTTCATACAAAACTACATATAGAATTTTGTTAATTATCAACCATGTTACAAGATGCCTCTTGTTCATAATGTAACCCTGATAAAGGAGGACATAGCTACTTCTAAATGTTTGATTTGAGTCTCTTACTACTACAAATACATTAAACTCTCCTCAGCAACACTGAGAAGGCTGTGACAGAATTTCTCAGTTGCAGCATCTTCTAAAGTGTTTCTCCCCCTAATGTTCCATAATACACATGAATCCACATGCTTACACACATACGTGAAAAAACAGTACCGGTGTCATCAGTGTTTTCCATCAGTGTGTCAACCGTGTGTCATCAGTGTTTTTCCAGTATGGAAAAAGAAAGCAATTACATAGCTTTCCTATACTCTGCAATGTTAAAAGCAGACAGAAGACGGATGGCACAAAGATGCCGTCCGTAAGCTGTGCGAGTTTTTCATGCACTCATAGACTTGTATTGATCCTTGTCACCCATGCTGACAGAAAAAAAAGGATATGTCTCCATACGTTTTGCATGGACACATGGTCCATGTTTTGCATAGCACTATAGCTTGTAATAACCAAGTGTGGTGTCCACGAAAAAAAACAGAAACCACACGTCCTGGAAAAATGGACGTTTGAAGGAGGCCTTGTATTGCTTTTTATTTTCAGTAACTACATTTAGCATGAAGTCAGACTGTAGCATGGAAAGTCTAAATGTATGTTTACACATTGTATTTGTGTGCTGATTTTCCACAGTGTTACACATTACAACTATGTGATTAAAACATCAATGAGGGGGCGTAGCTTCGGGCGCCTCAGATGGCAGTCATGTGAGCGCTCAGCTCCTGTGACTTCACCCATTGAAGCGACTCATAACCTGGCAAAAAGGCATTTTTCTCTTAGTTTTATTGGTAATTTTATTCCCCTTAGTAATGGGATCATTTTGATACCAAAAACATGAAATTCGATTCAGCCATACTTGAGATATGCCCCTCTGAGGGGAATGGGGATGCTGCCTGAGGTGATTTTCTCACTTATGACAAACTGCGCACTGTGGAAGTGTGTACCTTGCAGTGAATGCGTACTTCTGGGCTGATTAAAATATCCCCGGTTATCGCCAGTGCCCTGCCTATATTGTTGCAACTAAGAACAGGCTCTCTGGGTGATGTGAGTAAAGACACAACTGCGAGGAGAGCAGAGGGAACCTGAGGTGGGAGCTGCCATAGCGATCAGCTGTGTGACTGAACCCACATTGTCACAGAGCGGCCGCCATTTTTTTTTCACCTCCCACTAGAGCCTCAGCGCCAGTGACTGCCTGAAAGCAGCAGAGAAGTGACAGGTTGGTGCACCGAGACTTGGTGAGTTAATAATGGAGCTCCTCCATCACTGCAGCAGTAACCATTGAAGCGGTGAAGAGCTGAGTGAGACGGAGGGAGGAGGAGCTGCTGTGTATAATCAAGAGGCTGAAGAAGTCTTTATCAGCGCTGACGCCATCTTTCCCCGCCTTCATCCAGAGACACAGCATCAGAGGATATCTGACAGGATACGAGCAACAGGTTGGTTAAAAGGAATCTGGTGTTATATGGCGACTTAACCAATATATTAGAACATTGACTATTGGATCTCAGCAGTATAAAAGCAGGTCCTTAAAGGAATAAAGACATCGAGCAATATTGCTATTTTTCTCTCTTATTTGGAGACACTGAATTCTGCTTGTCTGCTGCGACTTAAAGATAGCTGGTGTATTTGTGGCGCCCCTGAGGCTCAGTCGCCACAGAGGTACTGCACCTTCTCCTAAGCTGTAGTGCCCCACCAACTAGGTAAGTTGGGAACTCCTTTCCACACTCCAACACCTGCTCCCACACACAGGATAGTTCAGCACTGACCACATTGCGGCTCCATGCTTAGAGGGTAGCAGAGCACCTTTCGTGGGTCCTTGCTTCGTAACACGAGATGTGCTGGGAGGTGGGTGGAGTTAGATATAAAAGAGTGGGAAAGTTTAGAATGACAGATCAGTCTGGAGTGCAGTCAGACGGGGAGTCTGAGTGAGAGAGCAGGCTGATAGGAGGTCAGCCTGAGGGGAGCTCAAGGCGGAGGAAGACAGTCAGTCAGGAGAGGCTGAGGACTGATCTTAGTGGAACGAGCTCCCAAGGAAAGGAACAGAAGGAGAAAGACGTAGAACTGCAACCTAAGCTTCCATAAGAGAGAGAAGGAACAGTGCGGAACGAAGGAGTAGGAGAACAGAGAGGAGTTGTGGGTTGGAAGAGGAACCCTGCCTATAGGTTCTCAGCGCAAGGCCGGGGCCCGGTCCCCGAGGTTGTATGGACACTTATGGTTCTGCAACAGACACCGGTGGAGTAGTTGGTTGTAAATGCACTACTCCCATCCAAGACTTGGGACACAACAGCAACTGAATAGAGAGCCAGGACTCTGGAGGAAGGAGTCCCCGATAGAGGCTACAGCTGTCTGTCATACAAGTAGAGTTGTTAGGAACATCTGACAGGAGGAACTTCAGAGTACCACGGTACTGGAGCTCTTCACACTAAAAGGCGCAATAGAGCAATAGAGGAGTCGTTCAGGAGAGGTACATGTTGGCGGAGTGTTGGAGAGGAGAAGCCTGACTTGCCCGGGAGGTTGATTGAGTCTCTGCCCCGGAGGACACGGCACAAAGGCAGGAACCAGTGTGTACCACGAACTGTGAGTTAAGCTTTGGAACTACAAGCCCTGGTGTCTTCCATTCACTTGTGCGCCAATGCCGTCAGCACTGCTACATCTGGGTACCAACATTCCTCACACCGCTTGCGCCTATACACTGCCCTGGGGTTACAGCTTCACCTGTGGGAAGCTACACCATCTATGCTGCAACACACCATCAGCCCCAGAGGATCTGTATGCAGCGTTAGCTTAACACCTTACTTGCCAAACACGACAGGTGGCGTCACGAACTATCACATAAACTATATTACAAACCACCATTGATTTGGGCGCCCAAGGCCACGGACTGGGTCACCGCTGCTGTGACACATTCCACTGACACTGGCCCAGTACCGAGTACCCCACAGCCCTGGGACGGGGGCGACCCAATTTTGGCATCACGAACAGGATTATGAGACCCGATACCATCGGGTTCTATGCGCTTGAAACTTGTGAGACTTTGAACTTTTGAAATTGTGCAGAAGACCTGATTTAATAGACTGTAAAATGGACATTGGAAATGGCCGCTGGCGTGGAGAAGAAGGGCGTGAAGAGATGGGAGGTCCTAGGAAAAGACCGCGAAGAGTATTGGGCCTTCCCTGCCTGAATTAGAATCATAGAATCATAGAATTACTATGTGACAGCGACATGGCCCACCCCCCGAGGGGTTCGTATACTTGCTTGGCATGGAGGCGCTGGAAGAAGACGCTAGCCCCGGAAGGAGGGGCAGAAGAAGCCAGTGGCGGGGAAGGGGCCGAGGCAGGAAGAAGAACGCGAGAACGCCATTTTGGAGAGTGAGGGAAGGAGGCCTGCGGAGCGCGGGAAAACGGATCTCCCTGGCGCCATGGCTGACGGCTCTAACCCGAGCACCGGAATGAACCGCCAGCAGTTAGAAGATGAAATTGCTGAATTGACCACCCGTCTGCGGCTGAGGCAGGAGGCCTTGGAGCAGCTGAGACGGCAGTGCATCACAGAGAGGCCTACACCTGCGGTACCCACTCCACCGGTACCTACTACCGCTGC
Source organism: Dendrobates tinctorius (assembly GCF_039654945.1). Classification (NCBI taxonomy): domain Eukaryota; kingdom Metazoa; phylum Chordata; class Amphibia; order Anura; family Dendrobatidae; genus Dendrobates; species Dendrobates tinctorius. Next base: position 14,763,090 of record NW_027361708.1, on the reverse strand, counting down.
ATCGGACTGTCCCCCGGCAGCGTTGGTTTTCACTTCCATGCTGTCCATGCGGCTGAGTGACGCTTGCCCGAAGAAGTCACCGGAGGACCCGGGAGCTGAGACCGTGCTCCCGCCCGGACCTGTTGCGGCTGCGCAGGTCCCGACCAAAGCCCCCGCGGACCCAGAGCCGCCATTGGCTACACCACCACCGACACCTGGACCGCACCGCCCGTAGGCCCCAGGTACGTCAGATGTCCCTTCACCTGGGAGGGCCCTGGGGTGTACCACGGCTGCAGCGGCTGGCCAGGTCGTGCTAGACCTGGTCTGGGACCGGGATGCTAGTCCTGTGGGTGAGAGCAGGTCCCGGGAAGAGCGGGAAGAGGATGAAGTGAGCCGGTGAATCATACAAAGCTCATTTTATAACAGTTGTGATAAAATAATTCTAGTTTAATGCTCTCAGAGTTAATCACTGGAAGATAAGAGATTTGGTATTCACTTGGTATCTATTGGAATACCTGTAAATAAGAGTACATCTTTGTGCTAATTTGTTAAGTAATGGTTCTTGATATAATTTGCAGATCTGACTTTCATATAAGTCAAAGCTTATATACCTGATTTTATAGCTAACATTCTGTATAACAGCTTAGAAACGCCATATTAAGATATACTATGGAAACAGGAGGTGATAGATCCAAAACCAATAATAAAACAGGAGAACACCACTCCCGTAAGACCAAAAATTCAAAAGAGAAAGAAATCTCAAGACAATCAACTATGAAACCAAATGAGGATTTTTCAAACTTACTAAGTCCTCCAAGGGCTCAGCCACTCACTGAGAGAGAGGACCCGATTATCAAACCGACCAAATTTTCCTCGATACCCATTTTTAATAAAACTTCAAAAAATGGAAACGATTTGAATCATATAGTGTCAAAATCCTACCATCAAAGTACTACTAGTAGAGGAAATGATAATATGGAGCCACATATTACTACAGTGGAAAGCAACACACCAGAAAATATGGACCTTTCAACACTACTAAAAGGAAAGGTTCTGACAGCAGAACCCCTGATAAAAACTCCTTAAATGTCTATTCAGATAACTTATCGGACGAGTTTTCCCCTAACATGAGTCCAAATAAGCAATATCCTAAAAAAATACGATCAGAGCTTACGTGTCCACCATTTGCTCCATTCCCTAAGATGAACTATGAGGATTTCATTTCCTCAGATAGACAAGTAACAGAAGGCTTTATGGACAGACTAGGCAAATCTTTTAATGATTCCATCAAGATGGCTTTTGAGGCACAAAGAAATACACTCCAGGAGATACAGGGTTCTTTTTCTCAGAGATTTGAAGTTAATAAAAAAAGAATCTCAGAGGTGGAAACAAAAAACAACTCCCCTTTGGAGGAAAACTCTGTCCTTAAACAAGAAATTCATTCTCTGAAGGTCAAACTCACAGATTTAGAGGATAGGAACAAACGCAATAATTTAAAAATAAGGGGGGTCTCTGAAAACATAGTGCAGACTGATCTCTCTCGTTACGTTAAAAACTTACTTAAGAAAGCTACCGTATATACTCGAGTATAAGTCGATCCGAGTATAAGTCGACCCCCCTAATTTTGCCACAAAAAACTGGGAGAACTTATTGACTCGAGTATAAGTCTAGGGTGGGAAATGCTCCATAGATTATTCCCCCATATGGTGTCCTCAGAAGAAGATCCATAGATTGTTCCCCCATATGCTGCCCCACAAGAAGCTGCATAGATTGTTCCCTCATATGCTGCCCCCATAAATAGCTCCATAGATTGTTCCCTTATATGCTGCCCCCATAAATAGCTCCATAGATTGTTCCCTCATATGCTGCCCCCATAAATAGCTCCATAGATTGTTCCCTCATATGCTGCCCCCATAAATAGCTCCATAGATTGTTCTCTTATATGCTGCCCCCATAAATAGCTCCATAGATTGTTCCCTAATATGCTGCCCCCATAAATAGCTCCATAGGTTGTTCCCCCATATGCTGCCCCCATAAATAGCTCCATAGGTTGTTCCCCCATATGCTGCCCCCATAAATAGCTCCATAGATTATTCCCTCATATGCTGCCCCCATAAATAGCTCCATAGGTTGTTCCCCCATATGCTGCCCCCATAAATAGCTCCATAGATTGTTCCCTCATATGCTGCCCCCATGCTGCTGCTGCATGTAAAAATAAAAAAATGACATACTCACCTATCCGTCGCTGGGTGTCAGATTCTCACCTGTCCTGCGTCCATGGCTGCTCACCGCTATCTGCACGTCATCAGTCAGTGACGTTCAGACTGCAGGGGGCGCGGCGCGCACTAACCACATCACCGTGCCCTCTGCTGTCTGAAGTCACTGACCGATGACAGACAGCAGCAAGCAGCCATGGACGCAGGACAGGTGAGTATCGCTGTACTTACCCGTCCTGAGGCTGTCGCTTGAGTCCCCAGCTTCTCCGCGCTCTCTCTTCCTGCATTCAGCGGTCTTGTGATACCGCTCATTAATATGCGCATATTCATGAGTTTTAATGAGCAGCACCACGTGACCGCTGAAGGCAGGAAGAGAGAGCACGGGGAGAAGCTGGGGGCTCAAGAGACAGCGTTAGGACGGGTAAGTATGACCTGACACCCCCGCCCCCCCTCCCCCTCTGACCCCCTTTGTATATGACTCGAATATAAGACGAGAGGGGGACTTTCAGCCCAATTTTTTGAGCTGAAAATCTCGACTTATATTCGAGTATATACGGTATCCCAAAATTGGAGGATCTAGACCTCACTATCGACAAGATCCATAGACTCCCTAGACCAAAGAATATCACTCCAGACAAACCAAGAGACATTATACTACACATGCACTTTTTTGACACAAAACAAAAAATAATGAATTATATCAGAGAGAGAAGTACTTTCCGGACCCGCATACAAACTTAAAAACTTTTGCTGACCTTTACAAAGCGACGATGGAAGCTAGGAGGGATTTTTGAGAGGTGACCACAAAATTAAGATCTATAGGAGTATTATACAGATGGGTTTCCTTCAAAATTCTGGTGTGGCACAGGGGTAAGACTACCCCATTATACACTCCTGAAGAAGGGATATGTTTTATTTCTTCTCTTCAGAGGTCCCACAGTAATAAAGAAAATGACTGAGCTTTAAATTTCTGATGACCTCGCTTCAATTTGATTCCTAATATATAGTGGTTATCACTTTGTTCAACAGTTAGAACAGTCTAATTAACCCCTTTCTGCCATCTGACGTACTATCCCATCCATGGGACCCAGGCCCCTATGCCCATGGACGGGATAGTATGTCTACCGCGATCAGCAGCGCTCAAGGGGGATCGCCACTGATCGTGGCCAGGTGTCAGCTGATTATCACAGCTGACACCCGGCACTATGTTTCAGGGGCGGTCACGGACCACCCCCCGACACGTTAACCCCTGGCACACTGCGATAAAACACAATCGCAGTGTACCGGGGTTTAGGGAAGCATCGGCAGGGAGGGGGCTCCCTCAGTGCTTCCCTGCGACACCCACAGCAGCACGATGTGCAGCACTGCTGTGGGGGCCTCCTTCCCTGCAGGTCCCCGGATCCAATATGGTGGCGGGGAGCTTCGGGGGGCCTGCAGGTGCCAGCTTACTCAGTGCCTACAAAGCGCCGGCATGAGGAAGCCTCCAGCAGTGCCTGTGTCAGATCGCTGATCTGTCACAGCGATCTGTGATGTGACAGATCAGCGATCTGTCACATGACAGTGATGTCCCCCTGGCACAGTATAATAAAGTTAAGAAAAAGTGTAAAAATAATTTATAAAAAAATCGCTAAATAAATTAAAAAAAAATAAAAATATTCCCTAATAAATTCATTTTTTGGAAATAAAAAAAAACAAAACAATAAAAGTACATATGTTTAGTATTGCCGCGTCCGTAACGACCAGCCCTATAAATCTGTCCCATTAGTTAACCCCTTTAGCGAACTCCTTAAAAAATAAAAATAAAAAAACAAAGCAAAAAGTAATCCTTTATTATCACACCGCCGAACAAAAAGTGCAATAACGAGCGATCAAAAAGACGGATATAAATAACCATGGTACCGCTGAAAACGTCATCTTGTCCCTCAAAAAACGAGCTGCCACACAGCATCATCAGCGAAAAAATAAAAAAGTTATAGCTCGCAGAATAAAGCGATGCAAAAATAATTATTTTTTATATAAAATTGTTTTCAGTGCATAATAGCGCCAAAACATAAAAAAAGACATAAATGAGGTATCGCTCTAATCGTACTGACCTGAAGAGTAAAACTGCTTTATCAATTTTACCGCACGTGGAACGGTGTAAACGCACCCCCCAAAAGAAATTCTTGAAATGCTGGTTTTTGTTCATTCTGTGTCCCAAAAATCGGAATAAAAAGCGATCAAAAAAGTCACGTGCCCGAAAATGGTACCAATAACAATGTCAACTTGTCCCGCAAAAAAATAATACCTCACATGACTCGGTGGGTCAAAATATGGAAAAAATATATAGCTCTCAAAATGTGGTGATGCAAAAACTATTTTTACAATAAAAAGCGTCTTTTAGCGTGCGACAGCTGCCAAATATAAAAACCCATCATAAATAGTAAATCAAACCCCCCTTTATCACCCCCTTAGTTAGGGAAAAATAATAAAATTAAAAAAATGTATTTATTTCCATTTTCCCATTAGGGCTAGGACTAGGATTAGGGTTAGGGTTAGGGCTGAGATTAGGGTTAGGGGTGTGTTGGGGTTAGGGTTGGAGTTAGAATTGGGGGGTTTCTACTGTTTGGGCACATCAGGTGCTCTTCAAATGCAACATGGCATCTGATCTCAATTCCAGCTAATTCTGCGCTGAAAAAGTCAAATGGTGCTCCTTCCCTTCCAAGCTCTGCCATGCACCCAAACAGTGTTTTACCCCCACGTATGGGGTATCAGCCTACTCAGGACAAATTGCAAAACAACTTTTGGGGTCCAATTTCTCCTGTTACCCTTTGGAAAATAAAAAATTGGGGGCAGAATTATCATTTTTGTGGAAAAAAAATATTTTTTAATTTCACGCCCGGGCGTTATAAGCTTTTGTGAAACACTTGGGGGTTCAAAGTGTCCACCACACATCTAGATAAGTTCCTTGACGGGGTCTAGTTTCCAAAATGGGGTCACTTGTGGGGAGTTTCAACATTTTAGGCATATCAGAGGCTCTCCAAACGCGACATGACACCCGCACACCATTCCATCAAAGTCTGCATTCCAAAACGTGACTACTTCCCTTCCGAGCCCCGACGTGTCCCCATACAGTAGTTTTCTCCCACATATGGGATATCAGCGTAGTCAGGATAAATTGGCCAACAACTTTTGGGGTCCAATTTCTCCTGTTACCCTTGGGAAAATAAAAATATTGAGGACTAAAAGATCATGTTTGTGGAAAAAATATGATTTTTTTTATTTTCACGCCCGGGCATTATAAATTTCTGTGAAGCCCTTGGGGGTTCAAAGTGCTCACCACACATCTAGATAAGTTCCTTGGGGGGTCTAGTTTCCAAAATGGTGTCATTTGTGGGGGGTTGCCACTGTTTAGGCACATCAGGGACTTTCAAAACACGGCATGGCGTCCAATCCAGCCAAAAAAGTCAAATGGTGCTGATTCCCTTCCGAGCTCTACCATGCACCCAAATAGTGGTTTACCCCCACATGTGGGGCACCAGCATACTCAGGACAAATTGCACAATAACTTTTAGGGTCCTGTTACCTTTGGGAAAATAAAAATTGGGGGTGAAAAGATCATTTTTTGGAAAAAATGTGATTTTTTAATTTTACAACTGTACGTTATAAACTTCTGTGAAGCCCTGGGAGGTTCAAAATTCTCACCACACAACTAGATAAGTTCCTTGGGGGGTCTAGTTTCCAAATTGGTGCTATTTGTGGGGGGTTTCCACTGTCTTGGCACATCAGGGGCTTTCCAAACGCAACATGGCGTCCGATCTCAATTCCAGCCATAAAAGTCAAATGGCGCTGCTTCCCTTCCGAGCTCTGCCATGCGCCCAAATAGTGGTTTACCCTCACATATGGGGTATCAGCGTACTCAGGACAAATTGCACAATAACTTTTAGGGTCCTGTTACCCTTGGGAAAATAAAAATTGGGGGTGAAAAGATCATTTTTTTGGAAAAAAATATGACTTTTTAATTGTACCGCTGTACGTGATAAACTTCTGTGAAGCCCTTGTGGGTTCAAAGTTCTCACCACATATCTAGATAAGTTCCTTGGGGGGGTCTAGTTTCCAAAATGGGGTCACTTGTGGGGGGTTTCCACTGTTTAGACACATCAGGGGCTCTACAAACGTGACATGGCGTCCGATCTGAATTCCAGCCAATTTTGAAAAAGTCAAACGGCGCTCCTTTCCTTCTGAGCTCTGCCATGGGCCAAAGCAGTGGTTCCCCCCCACATATCAGACATCAGCGTACTCAGGAGAAATTGAACAATAACTTTTGCAGTCCAATTTCTCCTGTTACCCTTGGTAAAATAAAAAAAAATAACCTGAATTAATTTTTTTGTGAAAAAAAGTTAAATGTTCATTTTTTTTAAACATTCAAAAAATTCTGTGAAGCACCTGAAGGGTTAATAAACTTCTTAAATGTAATTTTGAGCATTTTGAGGGGTGCAGTTTTTAGAGTGGTGTCACTTTTGGGTATTTTCTATCATATAGACCCCTCAAAATGACTTCAAATGTGATGTGGTCCGTAAAAATAAAATGGTGTTGCAAAAATGAGAAATCGCTGGTCAACTTTTAACCCTTATTACTTCCTAACAAAAAAAAATGTTGGTTCCAAAATTGTGCTAATGTAAAGTAAACATATGTGAAATGTTACTTATTAAGTTTTTGTGTGCCATATCTCTGTGATTTAAGGGCATAAAAATTCAAAGTTGGAAAATTGCTAAATTTTCAAAATTTTTGCCAAATTTCCATTTTTTTCACAAATAAACGCAAGTTATTTGAATGAAATTTTACCACTAACATGAAGTACAATATGTCACGAGAAAACAATGTCAGAATCACCGGGATCCATGGAAGCGTTTTAGAGTTATTACCTCAAAGTGACAGTGGTCAGAATTGTAAAAATTGGCACGGTCATGGATGTGCAAACCACCCTTGGGGGTAAAGGGGTTAAAAGATGGGTGTGTTGCGGGTCATGCCCATTTTCTTTGCCCACAAGGTAGGAAAGACATCACTATAGGTGATATCCTCCAGGGGAATTCACTAATTTATATTTGTTCCGTTTCATTTCTTTTTTTTTTAGTGATAAGTTTACTTTTTTTTTTACTCTCATCTTTAGTTGCTATTGTGTAATCAGGAGAGCCTAGAGTAGTCCATATGGAATTAAAAGTTTTCTCATATAATGTTAAAGTCTAAATAGCCCATACAAACGATTTATCACCTGGAAGGAAATTAAAAATTACCAGGCTGATATCACTTGCTTGCAAGAAGTAAGATTTGCAAGAGATAATCATCCAATATTTCAAAATAAGAACTATCCCCATATTTTCAAGTCAGAGAAAACAAGAGGGCTGGGGTTATCACTAGTGTTGAGCATTCCGATACCGCAAGTATCGGGTATCGGCCGATATTAGCGGTATCGGAATTCCGATACTTAGTTCCGATACTTTTGTCATATCGGATTCCGGAATCGGAATCGGAATCGGAAGTTCCCATCATGCTATGAGCCTGCTTGCTTTGATTAAGCCAATGGGAATCCTCCGAAGTGTGGGCACATCCTGTTAGGCATGTAGGCATGTTAACTATTGGCATGGCTGTGATTGGCTGCCGAAATGATGTCATGATGCACTATAAAAGCCACCGCAGCCGCCATTTCTGGTCACTCTGCTGTGAATTCAGTTAGGGACAGGCTGCTGTAGAAGACTGTGAGGGACAGTTAGAAATAGCGATTCCACCAAACATCTAGTGCTTTACCCAGGCTACATAAACCACCACTGTAGCCTTCTTTGCCCTAGCAGCAGTGTTCACAGCTGTCTGCAAGGGCTGTGTGAGTGCAGCTCACGCTGTGGAGTGGGTCCTGCAGCCACGTCAGGCTGTAGGCCACCCAGTGTGATCACTGCTGCCTCATACATCTTTTATTTTTTGAGCTGCATTTTTTACATAATTTCAATCTAGTGTGCTTCCATCCGTATCCATATACGTTGGTTGCAAACACTAGTAGTAGACAGCGGAGCCTTTCTGCAGCCTTTCAGTGCTAGTGTCCACTTTGCTGCACTGTTCACGGCTGTCTGAGAGGTCTCTGACTGTGTGTGAGTGCAGCTCACGCTGAGTAGTGTGTCCTGCAGCTACGTCTGGCTGTAGGACGCTCAGCGTGCGTCAGTGCCTCACACATATTTTTATTTGAGTGCAGCTCATTTTTTCTTCTATTAGTGTGCATCCATCCGTCTCCATCTACGGTGGTTGCAAACACTATATAGGAGTACACAGCAGAGCCTTTCTGCAGCCTGTCAGTGCCAGTGCCCACTTAGCTGCACTGTTGACGGCTGTCTGAGAGGCCTCTGACTGTGTGTGAGTGCAGCTCACGCTGAGTAGAGTGTCCTGCAGCTACGTCTGGTTGTAGGACGCTCAACGTGCGTCACTGCCTCACACATATTTGTCTTTGAGTGCAGCTCATTTTTTCTTCTCCTATTAGTGTGCATCCATCCGTATCCATCAACATTGGTTGGTTGCAAACACTATATAGGAGTAGATAGAGGAGCCTTTTTTTCTGGCTTGTGCCCTGCCGGCGAAGCCAGATTAGTATTACCCAATTTTTTTGGAGCCTCATCTTTTGCATTGTAGGTTACCTGCCTGCATTGTAATAGCTCCAAAAAGTTGGTGATACTATCAGTTTCAATTCTTTGTTCACATACTTTGAGTTTGTTTCCAACAAAGAAACCACAAAAAAAGTTCACCAAACACTACATTTTGAACTTGTGTAGGCCACATCAGCTCCTATTAAAGTCTAGTCCACACACACACACTTCATAAAATTAGTGTTTCTTGTACCTGTAACCAGCTGTTCAGGAATAAGCACACTAAGGCCCCCCTTTGTACTTTTTTGCCTATCTTAAGCAGTCTTGCAAGATGAAGAAGGCAGGGAGTAAGGCGCGTGGGCGTGGGCGTGGAGTTTCAGCAGGGAGAGGACGTGGGGATTCTGCAGGGAGAGGACGTGGGGATTCTACAGGTAGAGGACGTGGGGATTCTGGGCCTGCTGCGGGCACCAGTGGATCAGCATCCCCCAGTTTTAGCAGGCAACAGTCCTTTATGCGCAGCTTTGTAGGACCTCAACGTACCCCACTGCTGCGGGAGGAACAAATTGAAGCCGTTGTCGGATGGATGGCAGCTAACGCATCGACTTCAATTACTTCCGCATCCTCTCAGGGTCAGAGCACCGAAGAGCAACCATCTGTCTCTTCACCACCTGCCAAAGTGCCCAGGCAGTCAGAGAGACATGGACAGGAGCCATCACAGTCTCTACTTCTGTTCTCGGAATCTGTTGGCTTGGAAAGAGGGGGCCAGCCAAGCAGCATTCCTGAATGTGAAGAAGAGGGAGTATGCAGTGATGCGCAACTTCTTTGTCCCTCTGAATCTGAAGAGGCGAGTGGGCCAGTGCCTATGGTCAGCACACCTCAGTACGCATCAGATGATGACGAGACTCAGTTGCCACTTTCTGGTGCGTACGGTGCTGGCGAGACAACCCCGGAGAAGCAGCTGTTTGAAGAGGGGAGGGAAGATGATGAGGTCCTTGACCCATCATGGCGTGAGCAACAGGAAGGTGGTGGGAGCAGCTCGGAGGAAGAGATTCCCCTACCAGCCAAAACAGGAGGCAGAGGGAGGGGGAAGACTTGGTTGCCTGTACCCTCCACTTCGGCACCCGTTAGGAGCATTCCTCCTTCCAAAGGCAAACCGGGCGCTCACAAGAGTTGCAGTGCGTGGTCCTTTTTTGACACAGTTGCAGATGACATTTGCTTTGTCAAATGCAAGCTGTGTCATCAGAGAGTCAAAAGAGGGAGAAATGTCAGCAACCTCAATACCACAAATATGTGGAAACATGTGCGCACCAAGCACGAGTTGGAGTTGCAGAGACACCCTGAAGACGTAGGCCAACGTACAGCACCACCTACCACCTCTTCAGTTCGTGTTGGGCCCTCTTCCTCCAGCTCACACACTGCTGGTTCGGCTTCCTCACAGGATCGCCAAGGAAGAACCTCTGCCACTGTTGTCCGGAGACCCTGTCAGATTACACCCATAGCAGCACGTTCCCATCCATCACAGCCATCGGTAGCACAGGCATGGGATAAAAGGCGCCCTTACTCGGCAAACCATCCCCGAGCACAGTCTCTGAATGCTGGCATTGCCAAACTTCTGGCAGTTGAAATGCTGTCATTCAGGCTGGTGGACACTGACACCTTCCGGGACTTAATGGCATTGGCAGTCCCCCAATACAACGTGCCCAGCCGCTTTTATTTCAGCAGGCGAGCCGTCCCTGCCCTGCAGAAACATGTTGAGGGCAAAATAAAACATGCGCTACTAAACGCCGTTAGTAGCAAGGTCCACCTGACCACCGATGCGTGGACCAGTAACCATGGACAGGGACGATACCTTTCCCTCACTGCCCACTGGGTCAATGTTGTGGAGCCGGGTACGGATCTGGAGAGTGGCGCTGTACGTGTTCTTCCAACGCCACGGATTGCAGGACTCCAGTCTGTACACATAGACTCCTCCTCCTACTCAAGTTCCTCAGAAACAGCAGAGCAGGAGCCTGTTACGACCGATATGAGCACAGCCGTGGCCAAACGTCAACAGGCTGTACTCAAATTAATTTCTTTGGGGAATCGAAGCCACACAGCGCAGGAACTCTGGAATGCTATCAAGCTGGAGAGCGATGTGTGGTTTGGGCCAGCGAATCTCCAGCCGGGCTTGGTAGTGTGTGACAATGGCCGAAATCTGGTGGCAGCTCTTGGCCTAGGCAACCTCACACACATCCCATGTCTGGCACATGTTCTTAACTTGGTCGTGCAGAGCTTTCTGAGGGACTATCCGGATCTTGCTGCACTGTTGCACAAGGTCCGCATAGAGTGCGCTCACTTGCGACGTTCCAGCACGGCAAGATCGCGCCTCGCTGCTCTGCAGCGACGATTTGGCCTTCCGGAACATCGCATCATATGTGACCTACCCACCCGGTGGAATTCAACGTTACATATGTTGGAGCGGTTGTGTGAGCAGCAGGCAGCAGTCATGGAGTACCAGCTGCATCAGGTGCAAACAAGTCGCACTGTGCGCCGTTCACACTTCAGCACCATTGAGTGGGCCTCTATGAAGGACATCTGCCTCGTTTTGCGTGCCTTCGATGAATCCACGCGGATGGCGAGTGCAGATGATGCACTAGTCAGCATGACTGTCCCCCTTATCTGCCTGCTTCAACAAACACTGCAAGCACTAAGGGATGAGGTTTCAGAAGAGGTGGAGGATGAGGAGTCCCAAATGCCATCTGCTTCTGGACAGTCTGCGCTACGTGTTTCCTCACAAAGGCCTAGGCAGGGGACACTTTGTGAGGAGGATGAGGAGGAGTTGATGGAGGAGGAAGACATCTCTCCAGAGGAGGGAGGTACACAAACCTCTACTCAGTATGTACAGCGAGGGTGGGGTGATGCAGAGCAGGCCGAGGTCACGCCTCAAACAGGGGACAGCGGTTCTTTGTCAGTTGGGAGTCTGCAGCACATGGTTGATTTCATGCTGCAGTGCCTGAGAAACGACCGCCGCATCGCCCACATTCTCATCTCGGCTGATTATTGGGTGTACACCCTCCTAGATCCTCACTACCGGGACAGCGTACAAAGGCTCATACCAACGTTGAACCGGGAGCGTAAAATGCGGGAGTACGAAGAGTCACTGGTGCAGTCCATAATGTTTTCCATTCCACCCGACAGCATTGTTGCTAGTGCTTTACAAAGCAGCTCTGTGCGTCGAGGCAGTGGAGGAAACTCTGCACAAAGAGGGAGCAGAGGCAGCGCCGCAGCACAAGGCAAGACCACTATGGCCCAAATGTGGCAAAGTTTTGTGTGTCCACCACAATTGTCTACACCATCAGCGACGCCTCGAGTCAGCAGGAGGCAACGCTTCCGTCAGATGGTGTCAGACTACATGTCTTGCCCTGTCGCTGTACTCCCAGATGGCTCTTCCCCCTTCAAGTTTTGGGTCTCTAAGCTGGATACATGGCCAGAGCTTAGCCAGTATGCATTGGAGGTGCTGGCTTGCCCTGCTGCCAGTGTATTATCTGAACGTGTCTTTAGTGCCGCAGGTGGTGTACTAACAGACCGTCGCACGCGACTATCTTCCGATAATGTTGACCGGCTGACTTTTCTGAAAATGAACAAGGCCTGGATCTCCAAAGACTTTGCCATTCCTCTTACAGACTAAATTAGTGGTTGGCAACTGTATCCAGGTCTGCTGGTGTGTTCATTTTTCTACCACCTGAACTATAATCCCTGTGCTTCAACACAGCCAGTTGTCGCTCAGATGTGTCGTCTGCACAGAGAAACACACTAGCTCCTGTGTTAGTGGGGTTCAGTAATGCCAGCTGATCCCCTGCTGTGTGGACGGCAAAGTCACCAGCTCCATCAACATTCAAACCACTACTGATTTTTAACCGTGCCCAACTTAGGTCTCTGGCTCCACTGTCTCTACTATTTCCCCTGACCTCCATCCCCGCCATCTACATCTCTGAAGTGGCGTCAGCACAATCTACACTTGTTCCTGTGTTCCTGTGGCTCAGTCCCATCAGTTTATCCCCTGATGTGTGTCCGGCAAGGTCTCCTGCTCTGTCCACATTCCCATAACCAGTAGTGGGAATGAGGACAGAGCTGGCGAACTTGCCGGACAAACATCAGGGGATCAACTGACGGGACTGAGCACCAGTAACACAGGAACAAGTGTAGATTGTGCTGACGCCACTTCAGAGATGTAGCTGGCGGGGTTGGAGGCCAGGGTAAATAGTAGAGACAGTGGAGCCAGAGGCCTAAGTGGAGCATGGTTAGAATCAGTAGTAGTCCACAACCTCCATAAAAACCGCTGCCCATTGGCCTCTGCATGCGGCATGCGTAATTCTGGGCTCCAACAGAGTCAGTTGGTGTTCAGAAGTGTCGTCTCCACAGAGCCAAACACATTCGTTAGAGTGTTAGTGGGTTTCAGCACTGCCAGCTGTTCCCCTGCTGTGGAGATGGCAAGTCTCCTGCTGCCTTCACCTGCCAAAATCCAGTAGGCCCCAGCCTGCTCCTCGCCTAATCCTGGGCTCCAACAGCGTCAGTTGGTGTTCAGAAGTGTCGTCTCCACAGAGCCAAACACATTCGTTCAAGTGTTAGTGGGTTTCAGCACTGCCAGCTGTTCCCCTGCTGTGGAGATGGCAAGTCTCCTGCTGCCTTCACCTGCCAAAATCCAGTAGGCCCCAGCCTGTTCCTCGCCTAATCCTGGGCTCCAACAGCGTCAGTTGGTGTTCAGAAGTGTCGTCTCCACAGAGCCAAACACATTCGTTAGAGTGTTAGTGGGTTTCAGCACTGCCAGCTGTTCCCCTGCTGTGGAGATGGCAAGTCTCCTGCTGCCTTCACCTGCCAAAATCCAGTAGGCCCCAGCCTGCTCCTCGCCTAATCCTGGGCTCCAACAGCGTCAGTTGGTGTTCAGAAGTGTCGTCTCCACAGAGCCAAACACATTCGTTAGAGTGTTAGTGGGGTTCAGCACTGCCAGCTGTTCCCCTGCTGTGGAGATGGCAAGTCTCCTGCTGCCTTCACCTGCCAAAATCCAGTAGGCCCCAGCCTGCTCCTCGCCTAATCCTGGGCTCCAAAAGCGTCAGTTGGTGTTCAGAAGTGTCGTCTCCACAGAGCCAAACACATTCGTTAGAGTGTTAGTGGGGTTCAGCACTGCCAGCTGTTCCCCTGCTGTGGAGATGGAAAGTCTCCTGCTGCCTTCACCTGCCAAAATCCAGTAGGCCCCAGCCTGCTCCTCGCCTAATCCTGGGCTCCAAAAGCGTCAGTTGGTGTTCAGAAGTGTCGTCTCCACAGAGCCAAACACATTCGTTAGAGTGTTAGTGGGGTTCAGCACTGCCAGCTGTTCCCCTGCTGTGGAGATGGCAAGTCTCCTGCTGCCTTCACCTGCCAAAATCCAGTAGGCCCCAGCCTGCTCCTCGCCTAATCCTGGGCTCCAACAGCGTCAGTTGGTGTTCAGAAGTGTCGTCTCCACAGAGCCAAACACATTCGTTAGAGTGTTAGTGGGGTTCAGCACTGCCAGCTGTTCCCCTGCTGTGTAGATGGCAAGTCTCCTGCTGCCTTCACCTGCCAAAATCCAGTAGGCCCCAGCCTGCTCCTCGCCTAATCCTGGGCTCCAACAGCGTCAGTTGGTGTTCAGAAGTGTCGTCTCCACAGAGCCAAACACATTCGTTCAAGTGTTAGTGGGGTTCAGCACTGCCAGCTGTTCCCCTGCTGTGGAGATGGCAAGTCTCCTGCTGCCTTCACCTGCCAAAATCCAGTAGGCCCCAGCCTGCTCCTCGCCTAATCCTGGGCTCCAACAGCGTCAGTTGGTGTTCAGAAGTGTCGTCTCCACAGAGCCAAACACATTCGTTAGAGTGTTAGTGGGGTTCAGCACTGCCAGCTGTTCCCCTGCTGTGGAGATGGCAAGTCTCCTGCTGCCTTCACCTGCCAAAATCCAGTAGGCCCCAGCCTGCTCCTCGCCTAATCCTGGGCTCCAACAGCATCAGTTGGTGTTCAGAAGTGTCGTCTCCACAGAGCCAAACACATTCGTTCAAGTGTTAGTGGGGTTCAGCACTGCCAGCTGTTCCCCTGCTGTGGAGATGGCAAGTCTCCTGCTGCCTTCACCTGCCAAAATCCAGTAGGCCCCAGCCTGCTCCTTGCCTAATCCTGGGCTCCAACAGCGTCAGTTGGTGTTCAGAAGTGTCGTCTCCACAGAGCCAAACACATTCGTTCAAGTGTTAGTGGGGTTCATCATTGCCAGCTGATCCCCTGCTGTGGAGATGGCAGTCTCTCCTGCTGTCTCCGCATTCCAAAGACAGTAGGCCTCTGCCTACACCCTCCTATTTCCTGGGCTTCAACTCAGCCAGTTGTAGCTCGGAAGTGCCGTCCACACGGAAAGAGATACTTGCTCCCGTGTCTCAGTGGGGTTCAGTAACGTCAGCTGATCCCCTGCTGTGTGGATGGCAGTCTCTCCTGCTATCACCTCATTCAAAATACAGTAGGCCTCTGCCTACACCCTCCTATTTCCTGGGCTTCAACACAGCCAGTTGTAGTTCGGAAGTGCCGTCCACACGGAAAGAGATACTTGCTCCCGTGTCTCAGTGGGGTTCAGTAACGTCAGCTGATCCCCTGCTGTGTGGATGGCAGTCTCTCCTGCTGTCACCTCATTCAAAATACAGTAGGCCTCTGCCTACACCCTCCTATTTCCTGGGCTTCAACACAGCCAGTTGTAGCTCGGAAGTGCCGTCCACACGGAAAGAGATACTTGCTCCCGTGTCTCAGTGGGGTTCAGTAACGTCAGCTGATCCCCTGCTTTGTGGATGGCAGTCTCTCCTGCTGTCACCTCATTCAAAATACAGTAGGCCTCTGCCTACACCCTCCTATTTCCTGGGCTTCAACACAGCCAGTTGTAGTTCGGAAGTGCCGTCCACACGGAAAGAGATACTTGCTCCCGTGTCTCAGTGGGGTTCAGTAACGTCAGCTGATCCCCTGCTGTGTGGATGGCAGTCTCTCCTGCTGTCACCTCATTCAAAATACAGTAGGCCTCTGCCTACACCCTCCTATTTCCTGGGCTTCAACACAGCCAGTTGTAGTTCGGAAGTGCCGTCCACACGGAAAGAGATACTTGCTCCCGTGTCTCAGTGGGGTTCAGTAACGTCAGCTGATCCCCTGCTGTGTGGATGGCAGTCTCTCCTGCTGTCACCTCATTCAAAATACAGTAGGCCTCTGCCTACACCCTCCTATTTCCTGGGCTTCAACACAGCCAGTTGTAGCTCGGAAGTGCCGTCCACACGGAAAGAGATACTTGCTCCCGTGTCTCAGTGGGGTTCAGTAACGTCAGCTGATCCCCTGCTTTGTGGATGGCAGTCTCTCCTGCTGTCACCTCATTCAAAATACAGTAGGCCTCTGCCTACACCCTCCTATTTCCTGGGCTTCAACACAGCCAGTTGTAGTTCGGAAGTGCCGTCCACACGGAAAGAGATACTTGCTCCCGTGTCTCAGTGGGGTTCAGTAACGTCAGCTGATCCCCTGCTGTGTGGATGGCAGTCTCTCCTGCTGTCACCTCATTCAAAATACAGTAGGCCTCTGCCTACACCCTCCTATTTCCTGGGCTTCAACACAGCCAGTTGTAGTTCGGAAGTGCCGTCCACACGGAAAGAGATACTTGCTCCCGTGTCTCAGTGGGGTTCAGTAACGTCAGCTGATCCCCTGCTGTGTGGATGGCAGTCTCTCCTGCTGTCACCTCATTCAAAATACAGTAGGCCTCTGCCTACACCCTCCTATTTCCTGGGCTTCAACACAGCCAGTTGTAGTTCGGAAGTGCCGTCCACACGGAAAGAGATACTTGCTCCCGTGTCTCAGTGGGGTTCAGTAACGTCAGCTGATCCCCTGCTGTGTGGATGGCAGTCTCTCCTGCTGTCACCTCATTCAAAATACAGTAGGCCTCTGCCTACACCCTCCTATTTCCTGGGCTTCAACACAGCCAGTTGTAGTTCGGAAGTGCCGTCCACACGGAAAGAGATACTTGCTCCCGTGTCTCAGTGGGGTTCAGTAACGTCAGCTGATCCCCTGCTGTGTGGATGGCAGTCTCTCCTGCTGTCACCTCATTCAAAATACAGTAGGCCTCTGCCTACACCCTCCTATTTCCTGGGCTTCAACACAGCCAGTTGTAGTTCGGAAGTGCCGTCCACACGGAAAGAGATACTTGCTCCCGTGTCTCAGTGGGGTTCAGTAACGTCAGCTGATCCCCTGCTGTGTGGATGGCAGTCTCTCCTGCTGTCACCTCATTCAAAATACAGTAGGCCTCTGCCTACACCCTCCTATTTCCTGGGCTTCAACACAGCCAGTTGTAGTTCGGAAGTGCCGTCCACACGGAAAGAGATACTTGCTCCCGTGTCTCAGTGGGGTTCAGTAACGTCAGCTGATCCCCTGCTGTGTGGATGGCAGTCTCTCCTGCTGTCACCTCATTCAAAATACAGTAGGCCTCTGCCTACACCCTCCTATTTCCTGGGCTTCAACACAGCCAGTTGTAGTTCGGAAGTGCCGTCCACACGGAAAGAGATACTTGCTCCCGTGTCTCAGTGGGGTTCAGTAACGTCAGCTGATCCCCTGCTGTGTGGATGGCAGTCTCTCCTGCTGTCACCTCATTCAAAATACAGTAGGCCTCTGCCTACACCCTCCTATTTCCTGGGCTTCAACACAGCCAGTTGTAGTTCGGAAGTGCCGTCCACACGGAAAGAGATACTTGCTCCCGTGTCTCAGTGGGGTTCAGTAACGTCAGCTGATCCCCTGCTGTGTGGATGGCAGTCTCTCCTGCTGTCACCTCATTCAAAATACAGTAGGCCTCTGCCTACACCCTCCTATTTCCTGGGCTTCAACACAGCCAGTTGTAGTTCGGAAGTGCCGTCCACACGGAAAGAGATACTTGCTCCCGTGTCTCAGTGGGGTTCAGTAACGTCAGCTGATCCCCTGCTGTGTGGATGGCAGTCTCTCCTGCTGTCACCTCATTCAAAATACAGTAGGCCTCTGCCTACACCCTCCTATTTCCTGGGCTTCAACACAGCCAGTTGTAGTTCGGAAGTGCCGTCCACACGGAAAGAGATACTTGCTCCCGTGTCTCAGTGGGGTTCAGTAACGTCAGCTGATCCCCTGCTGTGTGGATGGCAGTCTCTCCTGCTGTCACCTCATTCAAAATACAGTAGGCCTCTGCCTACACCCTCCTATTTCCTGGGCTTCAACACAGCCAGTTGTAGTTCGGAAGTGCCGTCCACACGGAAAGAGATACTTGCTCCCGTGTCTCAGTGGGGTTCAGTAACGTCAGCTGATCCCCTGCTGTGTGGATGGCAGTCTCTCCTGCTGTCACCTCATTCAAAATACAGTAGGCCTCTGCCTACACCCTCCTATTTCCTGGGCTTCAACACAGCCAGTTGTAGTTCGGAAGTGCCGTCCACACGGAAAGAGACACTTGCTCCCGTGTCTCAGTGGGGTTCAGTAACGTCAGCTGATCCCCTGCTGTGTAGATGGCAAAGTCTCCTGCTGCCTACACAGTCGTACCACTACTGATTTTTAACCGTGCTCCAATTAGGCCTGTGGCTCCACTGTCTCTCGTATTTCCCCTGTCCTCCAACCCTGCCAGTTACAGCTCCGAAGTGGCATCTGCACAATCCACACTTGTTCCTCTGTTACAGGTGTTCAGTCCGGTCAGTTAATCCCCTGATGTGTGTCCGGCAATGTCGCCTGCTCTGTCCACATTCCCATTATGGGAATGTGGACAGAGCATGTGGATTGTGCAGACGCCACTTCGGAGCTGTAACTGGCGGGGTTGGAGGACAGGGGAAATACAAAAATCAGTGAAGCCACAGGCCTAAGTGGAGCTTGGTTCAAATTAGTAGTCTACAACCGATCTTAAAATTTCTTCAATGCAGCCTCAGCCTGCTCCGTGCTTGTCCCTGGGCTTCAACACAGCCAGTTGTTGCTCGGAAGTGCCGTCTTCACAGAGTAAAACACTAGCTCCTGTGTTTGTGGGGTTCAGTAACGTCAGCTGTTCCCCTGCTGTTTTGATGGCAATCTGTCCTGCTGCCTCCCAATTGACAGCACATCAGGCCTCAGCCTGCTAAGTGCTTGTCCTGGGCTCCAACATCGCCAGTTGCTGCTCATAACTGACTTTGGCACGGGTACTCCCTCCTGCCCAGCTTGGTTCCAGCCCTGCCTGCTGTTTCCGGGAAGTGTCAATGTCAGTTTGCCACCCCAAGTTGCCATGTCGTGTTGCGGTTGGGTTAGCCGAGGCTAGGGTGCCAGCAGTTTAGGTGCTTCCTATGTGGACTGCGGGTTCTGGGAAGAAAAGCTTGTTCCATAGTGCCAGTAGGACAAGCACCCCCTGTAGGACTGTGTGATTCGGTAACTGCGGCCAGCTTGCGGCATGCCAACTTTGCTTTTCAGGGGTAACTTATGATACCCCTCCGGGTTCCAGCACCGTCAGCTGGTTCTCGTCAGAGCCTTTGGCCTAGGTGCCTCCATCTCGGTATCCGAGTTCCGGCAACGTCTGCTGGTCCTTGGTAGTGCTTTGTAGCACAGGTACCTCCTGCTTAGTAACCGGGTTCCAGCACCGTCAGCTGGTCCTCGGTTGTGCCATTGGCTCTTATTCCTTCTGCTGCCCCTCCGGGTGCCAGCACTGTCAGCTGGTCCTCGCTATTTCCATTTGCTCTTGCAGCTTATGCTACCCCTCCGGGTTCCAGCACCGTCAGCTGGTTCTCGTCAGAGCCTTTGGCCTAGGTGCCTCCATCTCGGTATCCGAGTTCCGGCAACGTCTGCTGGTCCTTGGTAGTGCTTTGTAGCACAGGTACCTCCTGCTTAGTAACCGGGTTCCAGCACCGTCAGCTGGTCCTCGGTTGTGCCAATGGCTCTTATTCCTTCTGCTGCCCCTCCGGGTGCCAGCACTGTCAGCTGGTCCTCGCTATTTCCATTTGCTCTTGCAGCTTATGCTACCCCTCCGGGTTCCAGCACCGTCAGCTGGTTCTCGTCAGAGCCTTTGGCCTAGGTGCCTCCATCTCGGTATCCGAGTTCCGGCAACGTCTGCTGGTCCTTGGTAGTGCTTTGTAGCACAGGTACCTCCTGCTTAGTAACCGGGTTCCAGCACCGTCAGCTGGTCCTCGGTTGTGCCATTGGCTCTTATTCATTCTGCTGCCCCTCCGGGTGCCAGCACTGTCAGCTGGTCCTCGCTATTTACATTTGCTCTTGCAGCTTATGCTACCCCTCCGGGTTCCAGCACTGTCAGCTGGTTCTCATCAGAGCCTTTGGCCTAGGTGCCTCCATCTCGGTATCCGAGTTCCGGCAACGTCTGCTGGTCCTTGGTAGTGCTTTGTAGCACAGGTACCTCCTGCTTAGTAACCGGGTTCCAGCACCGTCAGCTGGTCCTCGGTAGTGCCATTGGCTCTTGTTCCTTCTGCTGCCCCTCCGGGTGCCAGTACCGTCAGCTGGTTCAAGAGGACAAAGAACAGGAAGACAACCACCAAGATGCAGAACAACAAGAGAGAGAAGACAAAGAAGCATAAAAAAAACAAAGCAGAAGAACATTAAGCATAAGACTAATACTCTGAGCAAATGATATTATCTTATTTATAAGCAGAAGAAGACTAAGCAGTGTATGGGGGTGAGTCCGTTCCTCCTCGTGGTGCCCCTGGAAAAGGCCTGCTGCTGCAGGCCAAACTGAACGCGGACAAATCCTGTTGTAAATCTTTTGTGACAGGCAGAACGGAAGGTGTAAACTTCTAACTTTTCTAGATAACAACTACAGGAATGCCTGACACAAACAAGAATATGATGAAGAAGAATAGGAAGAAGATGAAGAAGTTGAATATGTAGAATAATAATTGTTGAATAAGAAGAATATGAAGAATGTAAGAAAAGGAAGAAGAAGAAGAAGAATGTAAAAAAAGGAAGTAGAAGAATTTAAAAAAGGAAGAAGAAGAAGAATGTAAAAAAAGGAATAAGAAGAAGAATGTAAAAAAAGGAAGAAGAAGAATGTAAAAAAAGGAAGTAGAAGAATGTAAAAAAAGGAAGAAGAAGAAGAAGAATGTAAAAAAAGGAAGAAGAAGAAGAAGAAGAAGGTAAAAAAAGGAAGAAGAATAAGAAAGAAGAAGAAAGAAGAAAGAAGAAGAAGACATACATGTCTGGCAAAATATAAATGAGGCTAACATAGTCAATATCTTTGTAACTCCTAACATCTTTAAAAAAAAAGTTTAATTCCTGCTATTCCATTTGATTGGGCTAAACCTCTATGGCTTTAATGTCTCCTCCACCTCCCACAATACATTCTACATTATTCTTAGTTGTTTTTCTTCATGTAGAATTAACCTACAAGGAAAGAAAGGGTTTTTTTTAATTCCGATATTTTGGCCCCATTGACTTGCATTGGTTCCCGGTATCGGAATCGGCGATACCGATACTTTTTTTTAAGATCGGCCGATCCATTCCGATCCGATATTTTCAAGTATCGGCTGGTATCGCTCAACTCTAGTTATCACCTTAGTTAACAATAGTGTCCCATTCCAATTGATAAATGAAGTGATAGACCGTCTAGGAAGGTTCCACATCCTCATAGCCAACTTAAATTCTAAGGTGTGCACAATTGTCAATGTCTATGCACCAAATAGGAGACAAATCCGCTTTTTCAACAAACTAATAAAAAAAGGTCAATGAAGTCTGGAGAGGAGATTTAATAATGGCAGTGGACTTTAATGTGGTGCCAGATGCCCTCTTGGACTCCTCCTCCTTGGCACGTCGACAGACACAGTCCCTTCATAATTGGATCAATAAAAATGAATTTTTCGACGTATTCTGCTGTCTCAACACATCTTCCAGGGAATTTACTCTACTGTCCATAAATCATTCTCAAGAATTGACTTGTTTCTGACCAATATATTTTCGTTATCCAAATTTGCAAAAATTGATATACAGTTGTGGCCAAAAGTATTGACACCCCTGCAATTCTGTCAGATAATACTCAGTTTCTTCCTGAAAATGATTGCAAACACAAATTCTTTGGTATTATTATCTTCATTTAATTTGTCTTAAACCCTTAGCGACAGAGCCAGTTTGCAGCATAATGACCAGGCCACTTTTTACAATTCTGACCACTGTCCCTTTATGAGGTTATAACTCTGGAACGCTTTAATGAATTCCGCTGATTCTGAGAATGATTTTTCGTGACATATTGTACTTCATGTTAGTGGTAAAATTTCTTCGATAAGTCTTGTGTTTATTTATGAAAAAAACAGAAATATGGCGAAAATTTTGAACATTTTGCAATTTTAAAATTTTAAATTTTTATGCCCTTAAATCAGAGAGATGTGTCACACAAATTTCTTAATAAATAACATTTCCCACGTGTCTTCTTTACATCAGCACAATTTTGGAAGCAAAATTTTTTTTTGTTAGGAAGTTATAAGGGTTAAAATTTGACCAGCGATTTCTCATTTTTACAACAAAATTTACAAAACCATTTTTTTAGGGACCACATCATATTTAAAGTCATTTTGAGGGGTGTACATGACAGAAAATAACCAAAAGTGGCACCATTCTAAAATCTAGACCCCTCAAGGTGCTCAAAACCACATTCAAGAAGTTTATTAACCCTTTAAGTGCTTCACAGGAACTAAAGCAATGTGGAAGGAAAAAATTAACATTTAACTTTTTTTTGCAAAAAAATTTACTTGTACAATTTCTCCTGAATATGCCGATACCCCATATGTGGGGGTAAACCACTTTTTCAGCACACGGCAGAGCTCGCAAGGGATGGAGCACCGTTTGACTTTTTCAACGCAGAATTGGCTGGAATTGAGATCGGATGCCATGTTGCGTTCAGAGAGCCCTTAATGTGCCTAAACAGTGGAAAACTCCAACAAGTGACCCCATTTTGGAAACTAGACCCATTAAGGAACTTATCTAGATGTGTGGTGAGCACTTTGAACCTTCAAGTGCTTCATAGAAGTTTATAACATAGAGCCGTAAAAATAAGAAATCCATTTTTTTTCAACAAAAATGATCTTTTCGCCCCAAAATTTTTATTTTTACAAGGGTAACAGGAGAAATCATACCCCCACAGTTATTGTGCGACTTGTCCTGAGTACGCTGATACCCCATATGTGGGGGTGAACCACTGTTTGGGCGCATGGGAGAGCTTGGAAGGGAAGGAGTGCCATTTTGGAATGCCGACTTTGATGGAATGGTCTGCGGGCATCATGTTGCATTTGCAGAGCCCTGATGGGCCTAAACAGTGGAAACCCCCAACAAGTGACCCCATTTTGGAAACTAGACCCATTAAGGAACATATCTAGATGTGTGGTGAGCACTTTGAACCTTCAAGTGCTTCACAGAAGTTTATAACGTTTATAATGTGCGATCACATCAGAGGAAAGAGAAATTTAATGCATAATCGCGGCTTCTTTTTTTTTGCGGTCGCCGTTATAGGGTTAATAGCGGCGATCGCAAAAGCGGGTTGGTAAAAACCGACCGATTCATGTTCTCTGGGGTCTCGGCTACCCCTGGCAGCTGAGACCCCGGAGAAAATCCGACACTGGGGGGCGCTATGTACTTTTAGTACACTCAATTACCACCGTTAAAAGGCGTATCGGCGGTCGTTACGGGGTTAAATGAAAAAACACAAAAGAGAATGAAGCAAAAAGCAAAACATTGATCATTTCACACAAAACTCCAAAAATGGGCCAAACAAAAGTATTGGCACCCTCAGCCTGATACTTGGTTGCACAACCTTTAGCCAAAATAACTGCGACCAACCGCTTCCGGTAACCATCAATGAGTTTCTTACAATGCTCTGCTGGAATTTTAGACCATTCTTCTTTGGCAAACTGCTCCAGGTCCCTGATATTTGAAGGGTGCCTTCTCCAAACTGCCATTTTTAGATCTCTCCACAGGTGTTCTATGGGATTCAGGTCTGGACTCATTGCTGGCCACCTTAGAAGTCTCCAGTGCTTTCTCTCAAACCATTTTCTAGTGCTTTTTGAAGTGTGCTTTGGGTCATTGTCCTGCTGGAAGACCCATGACCTCTGAGGGAGACCCAGCTTTCTCACACTGGGCCCTACATTATGCTGCAAAATTTGTTGGTAGTCTTCAGACTTCATAATGCCATGCACATGGTCAAGCAGTCCAGTGCCAGAGGCAGCAAAGCAACCCCATAACATCAGGGAACCTCCACCATGTTTGACTGTAGGGACCGTGTTCTTTTCTTTGAATGCCTCTTTTTTTCTCCTGTAAACTCTATTGTTGATGCCTTTGCACAAAAAGCTCTAGTTTTGTCTTATCTGACAAGAGAACATTCTTCCAAAACATTTTAGGTTTTTTCAGGTAAGTTTTGGCAAACTCCAGCCTGGCTTTTTTATGTCTCGGGATAAGAAGTGGGGTCTTCCTGGGTCTCCTACCATACAGTCCCTTTTCATTCAGATGCCGACGGATAGTATGGGTTGACACTGTTGTACCCTCGGACTGCAGGGCAGCTTGAACTTGTTTGGATGTTAGTGGAGGTTCTTTATCTAACATCCGCACAATCTTGCGTTGAAATCTCGTGTCGATTTTTCTTTTCCGTCCTCATCTAGGGAGGTTAGCCACAGTGCCATGGGCTTTAAACTTCTTGATGACACTGCGCATGGTAGACACAGGAACATTCAGGTCTTTGGAGATGGACTTGTAGCCTTGAGATTGCTCATGCTTCCTCACAATTTGGCTTCTCAAGTCCTCAGACAGTTCTTTGGTCTTCTTTCTTTTCTCCATGCTCAATGTGGTACACACAAGGACATAGGACAGAGGTTGAGTCAACTTTAATCCATGTCAACTGGCTTCAAGTGTGATTTAGTTATTGCCAACACCTGTTAGGTGCCACAGGTAAGTTACAGGTGCTGTTAATTACACAAATTAGAGAAGCATCACATGATTTTTCGAACAGTGCCAATACTTTTGTCCACCCTCTTTTTTATGTTTGGTGTGGAATCATATCCAGTTTGGGTTTAGGACAATTCTTTTTGTGTTTTTTCATTTAAGACAAATTAAATGAAGATAATAATACCAAAGAATTTGTGTTTGCAATCATTTTCAGGAAGAAACTGAGTATTATCTGACAGAATTGCAGGGGTGTCAATACTTTTGGCCACAACTGAATTAGATAAATCCTTTTCAGACCACTCCCCAATTATAGGTGAATTTATGCTTGGAGGGTCCTCAATAATACTTTTTTATCGATTCCAACCCTCTTTAAAATTCCAGAATATAAGGAAATCATAGAGAAGACAATAGTCAATTATTTCAAAGAAAACTCATCAGAGGACATAGACCCATTTGTCCTATGGTGCGCCCATAAGGTGGTTTTGAGGGGATGCATGATCCAACTTTCATCTAGGCTTAAAAAGAAAAACAGAGAATTGATTTCCTCCTTACAGTCTCAATTAAAAATAAAAGAGGATTTACAGAAAAACTTAACAACCCCTCCTCAGAAATCCACCGGGAGATTCTAGTTTTAAGGCAGAAACTCAAGGCAGCCATTCTTGCCGAGTATGACACCGTAATAAGAACCTCAAAATTCAACTATTAGTCAGCAACCAACAAACCAACTAAATATATGATGGTGTGGTGTAGTGACCACTGTGTCCGCTAGGGGGCGCTGTGTGGGTGTCCCAGGACAGGCGTATAAGCATTTCCAGTGTCCTGATAGGTGTAGGAGGCTGAATGATCGCAATGTATCTCAAGGTGGGAGGCCTTGAGATGAAGACTTGTATATGTGTTGATCAGCAGTGCTGTGGTTTCATGCCAATGGGTTAGGGAGAGCTACCTACAAATCCACCCAGGGGTGTGGCTAGAACGCCATAGTAAAGAATGTATGAATTCTTGTAGGACCTGTGATGAGGTCATAGCCATGTGACCCGGTGGGCGTGGCTACGGACCATATAAGGTGGCCAGGGTAGGTCACATGAGTGAATGCTTGGACCTGGTTGGTCTGTTGTGGAAGGTCTCGCTGGGAGATGGGGCTTCCTGCCTGACAGCACGTGAGGTGGCTGTGTGTAATGGCTGCCAGTATCTGAGATTTCCCAGGGGAGGGAATGAACGTCTGGAGTCTGAAGCAACCATGAGAAGGTAACCCTGACACGGGATATAACTGTGAGGCTCGAGAGCCTGTGTGCTGGACATTGCACAACCTGTATGACTACAGTATAAACAGAGTGAAGCTCTGTCATGAACGCTATGCTGTTTATATGAACTTTATGCTGCTGGTCATGGCTTATGATGCCTGAATAAACCGCATGGACTGTTATTGTTTTATGGAAAACCCATGCCGGATCTAATTATTTGGCTGCCAAGCGAGTGTCCCCAACCTTGAATGACAGCACTACCTTACAATGGAAAGATTGAAACAAGATCACATAGTGAAAAAGATTCTTAAAATTAAAACACCCTCTGGGGTCATAAAAACCCACCCTGCAGAAATTGCAGACTTTTTCTATAAACTCTATAATCTAAAACAGGACCCTTCAATCCCTACTCCAGATTCGGAATCCATAAATTCCTTCCTATCTGACCTTAAGCTCCCACAGTTAGAGCCCCCTGATTTGGCACTCTTGAATCAGCTATTCACAATAGAAGAAATTACAAATGTCATCATCAAACTCAAATCTCAAAAATCCCCAGGGCCAGATGGATTCACAAATAACTATTTCAAGACTTTCTCTAACATTATCTCCCCTCAATTAAAATAGTTGTATGATCACGCTTCCTCAACTGGATCCTTCCTCAGGGTATGCTACAAGCCAATATAATTATGATACCCAAAGAAAAGGGGGAATCAGACATGGTCCAAAACTATAGGCCTATATCCTTAATTAACGGGGATATCAAAATCTACTCCAAAATCTTAGCTGATCGAATGAAAAATCTTCTTCCCTCACTCATTAAAAATGACCAAATCGGATTTATTACTGGAAGGCAGGCCTCAGATGGCACAAGTAGGATAGTAAATATATTAAACATAGTAAAATCCATGAATACCACCTCACTTTTTGTAACATTAGACGCGGAAAAGGCCTTTGATAGAATTAATTGGAATTACCTAAAAGCAACACTATTTAAATTCGGATTCAATGATAAATTTATATCTTCTATTTTTGCACTGTACTCAGACCCAATTATACTAATAATCATCTCTCTAAATTGTTCCCCATAACCAATGGTACAAGACAGGGGTGCCCTTTGTCTCCTTTGCTCTTTTCCCTAGCAATGGAGCCATTGGCTGAAAAGGTTAGATTGAATAATTTGATCACGGGCTTTAATACTCCACACCGCCAACAAGAAATGATCTTATTCGCTGATGATATTTTTTTTGACAATCAAAGACCCCGTAAAATCAATTGCTGCCCTAAAAATAGATTTGGACTCTTTCTCAAAAATTTCTTATTTTAAAATTAACCCCCAGAAATCTAAAATCCTCCATTTTTGCTTAAACCAAAACTTAGCCCAAGAAATTAAACAGCAAACTGACTATCTATAGGAAGACAAAGAGATAACGTATTTGGGAATCACACTAACAAATAAATTCCACTTATTAATTCCTACGAATATAGACAATCTGATTAAAACTATGTCCAAAGATTTTGCCCGCTTTAAACTTTTAAACTTGTCCCTACTAGGTAAGATCCTGGTGGTGAAATCCATTATTTTGCCTAAAGTTCTATACTTATTTCGAACTCTGCCACTGGTGATTCATTCTTCCTTCTTAACAAAGATTCAAAATCTAATAAAATCCTTGACCTGGAATAACAGAAAGGCGAGGGTAGCTAATGATGTTCTATACAAAATGAAAAGCATGGGAGGCGCAGCCTTGCCAAATTTCCTGGCCTATTACTAGGCTTGTATGATCAGGCATAGCCAAAACTGGTTTTGTGATAATTCCCAAGTAGCCTGGTTCGACCTGGAAATGGCCCAAAACAATAACACGCCTTTACAAGACTCCTTTTTTAGATATTTATTAGGACCAATCCAAAGAGAGCATAATCAACCCATTTTTCAAGCGGTTCTGTCAGCATGGAAGTCACTGACTAGGCCATGGAGGGGAAGTTCGAGACTAAGCCAGATTAAGAATTGTCCCATCTCTTTAATAGCTATAATTACAAAATTTCAATTCCATCTATTTGGTCAGAAGTTGGAATAAACACTGTAGGCAGCATTTACAATGGTGAATCATTCTATTCATATAGTGAAATCAAACGTACTTATAATTTGCCTTCCTCCCAATTTTTATTTATTTAATCTTAAAAGAAAACATCCAAAAATTATCAAGTAGACCCCTAAACTTAGACATAGTCTCTTCCTTATTAAAAGATACCAAGCATAAAAACAGATGGAGCCTTAAAAACATCTATAGCCACTTCAATAAAGACACTAATGAAATTAAAAATATCTACCTACATAGATGGGAATCTGATTTAAATAGAACTTTTTCAATTGAAACATGGGAAAATGCCATCAAGCACACCTACGCGTCAAATATTTCCATTACTCTTCACGAGTCCTTTTATAAACTGATTACGAGGTGGTATCTCACACCGATACAACTTTCACACATAAATGGAGATACCTCCCCTCTTTGATGGAGAGGATCAACCGCTAACTTATATAATATCTTCTGGTCATGTCCAAAAATAAAGAAACTCTGGAAAGACGCTATATTACATATCAATTCTCTTACACATATCAAATTCATAGCTACGCCACAAATGGCGCTCTTCTCGACAGGACTTGAGGGTGTTGATCCTTCAGTTAAATATATAATTATTCATATCTTCCTGGTGATTAAAAATTCAATTGCACTGTGGTGGAAAAAACCCCAAACACCAAAATTCTTAGATATTATTAATACAATTCAACTCCACAGCTTAATTGAAAAAAGGTTTGCTATGAACAATAATTTCCTGCAAAAATACCATCTAAATTGGGATTTGTGGAACGCAAAACATCTTGCATTGTAGAGAGAACTTGGCTACTGGGCTCTTTAGTTGTATTAGATTTATAATAGATCTTGATTTTTATTTTCTCATCCTGTAACATCACATATACCATTGGGCATAATTAGTTATTCTTAGGTTTAAATATGTTTGTAAATAGTTTGAATTCTCTATTTTTACTAAAATATTCAGGATTGAGAGTCATCAGTAGTTGATACCTTTTAATGGCTAACTGAAAAGATGGTAATACATTGCAAGCTTTCGAGACTACTCATACCTATTGCAAGCTTTCGAGACTACTCATACCTATTCATACCTATTTTTACTATTAAGAAACCCTGCACTTGTTTTACCTCTTGTTTCCCTATTCTTCTCTTCCTTCTATAAAATTGTTTGAAAATTAATACAAATATTTGAAAAGAAAACATCAATGATAGCTGCTTCAAATGGGTTATCTTACAAGTGGAGGAGCTAGCTGCTTGTGAAAGGTTATTCTGCTAGAGGACATAGTTGCAGGTAAAGGGTTATTCTGTAAGAGGAAAACATAAAAGTTTGTAAAGGGATATTTTCCAGTAGTAGGAGATCACTGCTTCTAAAGTGGTTAATGTGGGTCTACTAATATAAATACACAGAGCCAGTGTCAGCCACACCACATTAGGCCACCTTCACACATCAGTGTTTCCAGTAGGTGTGGTGACAGTTTTCACACGTACTGGAGACACTTAAACCCATCATAATCTATAGGGTTGCACACAAGTCCATGTGTCCATGTGACCCACTTGTGGACATGTCCATTTTTTTCAGGCAGCATGAACGTCAATATATTCCGCACATGTGCACACAGATGACATACAGTGTGACATACTTGTGCACCATCCGAGTGACACTTGCAGAAAAGAGTGCAGAATAGAAATGACAGATGTTTAGGTGTTAGATGTGCAAAGATAAAGATAAATAGATCTGGTGTACATAGCTAGAAAGAGATCTGTGAGATATGTAATTAAAGCCGTGAGTGTGGACGCTACCATACTTGTATTTAGCAAATAAATTAGTGAAAATAATGAAGTAGGTTCCCCCTATTTATGATAACCCGCAGAGGTAAAGCAGGCTCATATTATCAGTCTGGAAAGTTCCATGGATATTGGGCCCTTCTCAGCCTAAAAATAGCAGCCTGCAGCGGCCCCAGATTTGGCACATCCATTTGTTGCACCAGTTCTGGCGCTTTGTCCTGCTCTGGTGTGGATGCAATCTGGGTAATGGTAGTTGGGGTTGATGACAGCTGTGATTTGTTAAAAATAACAGATGCCATTATGCCCTGGGTTTAGTAATGGAGAGTGGTCTATCAGACATCCCCATTACTAACCCAGTAATCCAAAAAAAACACATACAAACAAAATTTTATTTTAATAAAGATCCCCCACACTATCCCTGGTTCACCACTTTATTCTAAAAAAATTATCTCACGCAAGTCCGTCATAATCCTAGGGATCTGAAGTAGTCCAGAAATGGATACCTGAAAAACATAAAACTAGAGCAA
The DNA here is from genome assembly GCF_039654945.1 of Dendrobates tinctorius. Taxonomy (NCBI): domain Eukaryota; kingdom Metazoa; phylum Chordata; class Amphibia; order Anura; family Dendrobatidae; genus Dendrobates; species Dendrobates tinctorius. The sequence continues at coordinate 14,732,768 of NW_027361708.1, read as the reverse complement.
TAAATACAAGAGACAGCCCCTCGTTCATTAATTTATTAGCAGAATTTTTCCACAAAGCTCTGATGTAGTCCACGTTCCCTGAATTTGGCTAAGGCGCTTGTTAATGGCAGTAAAGATATATCTATTTACAGATGCTGGGTACTGACGACAATACTCATCGTCGTCAAAGGCTCACGCTACATTTATTGAGACCCAGCGGCTCTGATGAGCATTGTCGTTATTATCCAGTGCCTGTGAATAGCAGTAATTTTACTGCTTTTCTCAGACCCCGATCCAGATTTGGGGAACGTGAACTACTTTGGAGCTTCATTGGAACATTGCTGCTAATAAATTGGTGTCCCTTGTGTTTATTTCTCTTGTTTTATGACTTTCAGGTATCCATTTCTGGACTACATCAGATTTTCAGGATTACGGTGGACCTGCGTGGAATTTTTTTTGTAATAAAATGGTGAACCATGGATAGTGTGGGAGTCTTTATTCAAATAAAGTAGTTTTGTGTGTGTGTGCTTTGGATTTCTGGGTTAGTAGTGATATTCAATACTAACCCCAGGGCTTGATGACAGCTATAGCTTTTGATAAATTCACAGCTGACATCAACCCCAACTACCATTACCCCGATTGTCACCACACCAGGACAATTGGAAAGAGCTGGGCAAAGCACTAGAATTGGCGCATCCAATGGGTGCGCCAATTCTGGGTAGCTGAGGGCTGTATTTTAGGATGGGAAGAGTGCAATAACCATGTACCATCCCAGTCTGACAATATCAGCCCACAGCTGTCTTCTTTACCTTTGCTGGTTATTAAAATATGGGGGAATTCATGTGGGGGACACCACTTGTTTTTTTTCATTTATTTATTAGCTAAATATAAGTAAAGTAAATTATACACGCACAGCACTAATTATATATCTCATGAATATCTATCTCTATCTTTGACACCTAAACACCTGTCATTTATTTTCTGCATTCTATTCCATTATGTGTCACATGGATGGTGTACACGGATGCCACACTGATGACACACACACAGATAGCATCGTTTCAGTTTTTTCCAGTACTGGAAATATTAGGACATGGGAAGGGGCCCTTAAGAAAGCTATACTTTGATTTTGTTGGGCATCGGATTCCTGGCACTGCACAGCGGGAACTGCTCCCGAGGCTAAGTCCTCATGCCGTGCTACTAGGCATGCCCACAACTTGTCCTCTCAGTGGAGAGCAGGGGTCACATGTGCAGGTCCTATGTCGGATCTGATTGGTCCTTCCTATAGTACTGGAAGGTCCCGGAAGCGCATGGCTATAAAAAGCCCGCATGGCGGCTCGGCCATGCGCTAGTGTAGCATATTATGCTGTGTGTGTATGGTGATGGATGCATGGACTGGTGACTGACTCATTTGAAACCCCTTCCCTCGGTTATTACGAATGGTGACAGATTGTGTTGGGTAGTCAGCTCCAGGTTGTGGCCAGCTACACGCCACTGTGCCTCCTGCACGACACACTAGCGTCCGACGGTGCTCGGTCATTCCGGTGCCGTCGCTCAGCAGCGATAGTTATTGCCGCGCTGCGGTTGCAGCGTTCTTGGCGTCTGCGGTTGCAGCGTCATTCGCTGGGTATCCTGTGAAGTAAACAGGGCCAGCGTCCTCATACAACTCTGTTGTTTTAGCGACTCTGTGTGTGAACAGAGCCGTACTTAGCGTTCGGGTGACGTTAACCCGAGCGCAGTACCTCACCTTTCGGCGCATCCGCCATTACTCAGCAGCGGTCTTGTCACCTACCGCACGGTGGACCCCGGGCGGTGAACGCACCTCCTATTATTTATATCTGGTGCGTTCCGCCGACCCTAACATTACACTAGCGCCAGGGTCTGGCTAGTAATGGCGGATGAACAGCGACTGCTGCAGCACATCCGGCAGCTGCAGGGCAGGTTGGCGGCTCTCGAGCATTCAGCCTCAGCTGCGGATGTTACTGCAGTCGCTGTTCAGGCAGCCACAGAGGCTGTTTCCCGTGTGACCACTGCCATCCCTGCCCCGACTTTGTCCCACCTCCCGCTGCCCGAAAAGTTCTCGGGTGATAGTGCAGCTTGTAGGGGTTTCGTAAGCCAGTGCTCTATACAGCTGGAGCTGCTGGCTGCCCGATTCGAATCCGAGCGGGCCAAAGTGGGATTTATTATTTCCCTTCTGTCGGGCAGGGCTTTGGAAGTCATGTGAGGGTAGATGTCTGAGGGAGTGCGTTCAGGTTGCCTCCACCGAGGTTCCCGCTGATCTCTCCTCGCTCCCCAAACACTATCGGCAGTATGCAGACGTGTTCTCCAAAAAGGTGGCGGAGACCCTTCCACCGCATCGCCCCTATGACTGTCTCAAAAGCAATTTAAGCGGGCACCATCAATAAATAGTACAAAAATATAACCTACTGGGATCGCCAAATTTACATAGAAATACTATAGATTCTAAATAGATGAAAGACTATGCAAAAAATAATTTAGGATCACCACACTAATAACTAGTAATTGTGAAAAAATCATAAATTTTATTGTACATCAGGTCATGAAACACCACACACAGTTTACTGTGTGTAGTGTTTCATGACCTGATGTACAATAAAATTTATGATTTTTTCACAATTACTAGTTATTAGTGTGGTGATCCTAAATTATTTTTTTGCATAGTCTTTCATCTATTTAGCCCCTATGACTGTCCTATTGACCTCTTGCCTGGTGCTGAGCCTCCCCGGGGTCGAGTCTATCCCCTATCTCTCCCGGAGACTGAGGTCATGTCTCAGTACATCAGGGAGAATCTGGCAAGAGGATTCATTAGGAAGTCAGTGTCACCAGCGGGGGCGGGATTCTTCTTCGTCCAGAAGGAGTGGGGAACTACGTCCTTGCATTGATTACAGGCGTCTGAACGCCATCACCGTTAAGAATAAATATCCACTGCCCCTGATATCAGAACTGTTTGATAGGCTACGAGGAGCGAGGGTATTTTCCAAACTTGATCTGCGGGGGGCTTACAACCTGATTCGCATCCGTGATGGGGATGAATGGAAGACGGCATTTAACACCAGGGACGGGCACTATGAATACCTGGTGATGCCCTTCGGGCTCTGTAATGCCCCGGCCGTCTTCCAGGACTTTGTGAACGGTATCTTCTGGGATATGCTTACCACCTCGGTTGTAGTCTATCTGGATGATATCCTCATCTACTCTCCAGATATTGACTCCCACCGGAGAGAAGTTTGCAAAGTTTTCGATCGCCTGCGGGCGAACTCCCTCTATGCCAAGTTGGAGAAGTGTGTGTTTGAGCAGGAGTCCTTGCCTTTCCTGGGCTATATCATCTCAGCCCAGGGATTGGCCATGGATCCTGCCAAGCTACAGGCGGTGATGGATTGGCAGGAACCTCATTCTCTCAAAGCAGTGCAGCGCTTTATGGGGTTCATAAATTATTATCGCCAATTCATCCCCCACTTCTCGACTTTGGTAGCACCCTTGGTAGCCCTCACCAAGAAGGGTGCAAATCCCAAGTTGTGGTCGGAACCGGTCTCCAAGGCCTTCTCCACCATTAAGTCCCATTTCGCTAGCGCTCCCATTCTACATCGCCCCGATGTAGACAAGCCCTTCATTCTGGAAGTGGATGCCTCTTCCGTCGGTGCTGGAGCAGTCCTGTTCCAGAAGGACACGCAAGGTCGGAAGCATCCATGCTTCTTTTTCTCCAAGACCTTCACACCGGCGGAGAGGAATTATGCCATCGGGGACAGGGAGTTGCTAGCGATGAAGTTGGCCTTCTCGGAGTGGAGACACCTCCTGGAGGGGGCTCGTCACCCTTTCCAGGTGTTCACCGACCACAAAAACTTGGTGTATTTACAAACAGCCCAGCGGCTAAACTCTCGCCAGGCTAGATGGTCCTTGTTCTTTTCCCGGTTCCATTTCACCCTCCACTTTCTCTCCGGGGAGAAGAACGTCCAGGCCGATGCTCTCTCCCGCTCCGTGGTGTCATCGGAGGAAGAGGAGGAGGAGCCTCGGCTGATCGTCCCATCCGAAAGCCTGAGGACTGTGGCTCCGGTTGCCCTTGAGTCTGTGCCTCCGGGCAAGACATTTGTCCCTGCCCGTCTGCGACCGGAGGTCCTCTCTTGGGCTCACTCGTCCAGAGTGGGTGGACATTTTGGGACAAAACGGACCTCCGACCTTTTGGCGAGGACGTACTGGTGGCCACATATGGCCCGTGACGTCAAGGACTATATTGAGGCATGCGTCTCTTGCGCCCGGAATAGGTCCTCTCGGCAGTGGCCCGCTGGGCTTCTTTTCCCTCTGCCGATAGCAGACAGGCCCTGGGAGATGGTCGGTATGGACTTTGTGGTGGGGCTACCCAAGTCCAGCGGCAGCACGGTCATTTGGGTTGTCACCGACCATTTCTCTAAGATGGTGCACCTGGTACCTCTCTCCCGGTTACCATCAGCGCGGGGCCTGGCAGTCTTGTTCATCAAGCACGTTTTCCGCCTGCACGGCATGCCGGACAAGATTGTCAGTGACCTAGGTCCTCAGTTTGCGTCCCGGTTTTGGAGAGAGCTCTGCTCTCTACTCAGCATTGAGCTGAATCTCTCCTCGGCCTATCATCCCGAGACGAATGGGTTGGTAGAGAGAGCCAACCAGACCTTGATAACATATCTTCGACATTTTGTCTCAGCCAGGCAGGACGACTGGGCATCCTTGCTGCCGTGGGCAGAGTTCGCGTTGAACAATGCTGTGGCCGACTCTACCGGTCAAACCCCATTCCTCCTAAATTACGGTCAGCATCCGCGCATTCCTGTGCCCATGCCCGTGTCTTCCACCGACTCCAGGGTGGCAGACTGGGCGGTGGAGGCACGTGACATTTGGGATAGCACCCAAGATGCTATCCGAGCTTCCAAGGAGAGAATGAGGATCTCCGCTGATGCACACCGGCGTCCTGCTCCAAGCTTCTCCCCTGGCCACATGGTATGGCTCTCTACCCGAAACATTAAACTGCGGGTTGAGTCGCCCAAGTTCGCGCCACGATACATTGGCCCATTCAAGGTCCTTGAGCGACTTAGCTCGGTGGTCTACCGTCTGGCTCTTCCCCCACATTTGGCCATCTCGGACGTGTTCCATGTGTCCCTCCTCAAACCAGTTCACATGGCCCGGTTTTCCGAGCCATCTGCCGGGTCATCAGACTTATCGTCTGACGAGTTTGAGGTTAATGCCATCGTGGGGCGCAAGTTTGTCCGTGGCAAAAATTTTTATTTGGTGGACTGGAAGGGTCATGGTCCCGAGGCTCGGACCTGGGAGCCGGTGGAAAACATTCACGCACCGCTCCTGATCGCGGCTTTTGAGCGCAGTGAGGAGGGGCCAATGTTGGGCATCGGATTCCTGGCACTGCACAGCGGGAATCCAGAGCCAGACATCCTGCGGTCTCCCATTCCTCTCCGACCGCTCGGACTCCTGCTCAGCAATCTCGGCTGGCCAGGCATCTCCCTCTGACTCGTTCTGTGAGTCTGGATGTTGCTGCCACCTCTGGTGCGGCAATGGTGACGCAACCTGCTTTGCAGGGAACTGCTCCCGAGGCTAAGTCCTCATGCCGTGCTACTAGGCATGCCCACAACTTGTCCTCTCAGTGGAGAGCAGGGGTCACATGTGCAGGTCCTATGTCGGATCTGATTGGTCCTTCCTATAGTACTGGAAGGTCCCGGAAGCGCATGGCTATAAAAAGCCCGCATGGCGGCTCGGCCATGCGCTAGTGTAGCATATTATGCTGTGTGTGTATGGTGATGGATGCATGGACTGGTGACTGACTCATTTGAAACCCCTTCCCTCGGTTATTACGAATGGTGACAGATTGTTGGGTAGTCAGCTCCAGGTTGTGGCCAGCTACACGCCACTGTGCCTCCTGCACGACACACTAGCGTCCGACGGTGCTCGGTCGTTCCGGTGCCGTCGCTCAGCAGCGATAGTTATTGCCGCGCTGCGGTTGCAGCATTCTTGGCATCTGCGGTTGCAGCGTCATTCGCTGGGTATTCTGTGAAGTAAACAGGGCCAGCGTCCTCATACAACTCTGTTGTTTTAGCGACTCTGTGTGTGAACAGAGCCGTACTTAGCGTTCGGGTGACGTTAACCCGAGCGCAGTACCTCACCTTTCGGTGCATCCGCCATTACTCAGCAGCGGTCTTGTCACCTACCGCACGGTGGACCCCGGGCGGCGAACGCACCTCTTATTATTTATATCTGGTGCGTTCCGCCGACCCTAACAGATTTAGCTCTGTATCTGCTATTTTTAACCTACTCCTTCTCTTGCTGCTCCATAATACACATGAATCTTTCTTATATTGTTGCATCTATAACTAAATCTAACAGCACAGATCTCTCTTGTGTTTACATGATGTACAATTAGAGTTTCTTCCATCACAGTTGTATCTCCAAGCTCAGAAGCAGGGAGTGTCAGAAAGCTGTGAAATAGTGATTCTTGCTGCCACTGGAGAGCCAAATCTAGCAAACACAAAGTTATCTCTATTAAAGTGCTAGACGTTTCATCAATAAATTAGAGGGATTTTATTTTTTTTTCATTTTCTTAATTATATACTTTATTGTGCAAAAGTTTTAGGCAGGTGGGTAAAAGTGCTACAAAGTAAGAATGCTTTAAAAAATATAAGTGTGAACAGTTTAGTTTTATCAAGTACCAAATTGTGAAGTGAATGATCAAAAGAGAAACCCAAATCAATATTTTGTGTGATCAACCTTTGCTTACAAAACAGCATCAAATCTTAAAAGTACAATGAAAATAATTCAAAATGACATCAGACGCCTTCCTGATTGTATTGCATGATACTTACCTGTATATACAGGGTGGTCCAAAACTAGGTGGACAATATGTGTAATAGGGTTATGAAGGGGGAGATTTATCAAACATGATGTAAAGTAAAACTGACACAGTTGCCATTAGCAACCAATCAGATTCCACTTTTCATTCTCCACAGACTCTTTGGAAAATGAAAGGTGGAATCTGATTGGTTGCTAAGGGCAACTGAGTCAGTTTCACAGATTCAGTTTTCACAGATAAATCTCCCCCAAATCTGTTTTCTTTTCAGATAATTCAGATAACCCATAATGGCAAATAATTTAAATACAAATCAAAGAAAATGGATTTTAAAAGAGTATTGGAAATCTCAAAATGCTGAAACAGTTAGAGCAAATTGTGTTGAAACATTTGGTACTCAAGCCCCAAAGAGACAAACCATTTACCGCATCCCTGACAAATTTGATGCCACTGGCACAAATTCGATGCCACTGGCTCAATCCTTAATGCTTCAAAAACTGGTCACCCAAAACAGACTGTACAGAAAATATTAAACACGTCTAATTCATGGTTTATTGGAGGATGATCCAGACAGGCGGCTGCAATTTAGTGAGATTATGCTTAACGAAATTGAAGGAAATCCAGTAATTTTAGATAACATTATGTGGAGTGATGAAGCTTCTTTCAAATTATCTGGCCATATTAACAGACATAATTGTATTTGCCGGTATAATGAAACCTTCAGGAAGAACCTGAAGACCCACCTGTTCCGACAAGCCTACAGCCTGCAATGATCCTCGGTCTACTGAACCACAGCAAGACCTACTTCTACTGTACTACTGTATCCTCACCCATCCCTGTAGACTGTGAGCCCTAGCGGGCAGGGTCCCCTCTCCTTATGTACTTGTGTGTCCTTTGTCTTACACATGTTTATTATACTTGTCTATATTTCCCCTTTCACATGTAAAGCGCCATTGAATAAATGGCACTATATACACTCACTGGCCACTTTATTAGGTACACCTGTCCAACTGTGTGTTAAGACTTAATTTCTAATCAGCCAATCACATGGCGGCAACTCAGTGCATTTAGGCATGTAGACATGGTCAAGACAATCTCCTGCAATTCAAACCGAGCATCAGTATGGGGAAGAAAGGTGATTTGAGTGCCTTTGAACGTGGCATGATTGTTGGTGCCAGAAGGGCTGGTCTGAGAATTTCAGAAACTGCTGATCTACTGGGATTTTCACGCACAACCATCTCTAGGGTTTACAGAGAATGTTCCGAAAAAGAAAAAAAATCCAGTGAGCGGCAGTTCTGTGGCCGGAAATGCCATGTTGATGCCAGAGGTCAGAGGAGAATGGGCAGACTGGTTCGAGCTGATAGAAAGGCAACAGTGACTCAAATTGCCACCCGTTACAACCAAGGTAGGTAGAAGAGCATCTCTGAACGCACAGTGCGTCGAACTTTGAGGCAGATGGGCTACAGCAGCAGAAGACCACACTGGGAACCACTCCTCTCAGCTAAGAACAGGAAACTGAGGCTACAATTTGCACAAACTCATCGAAATTGGACAGTAGAAGATTGGAAAAACGTTGCCTGGTCTGATGAGTCTCGATTTCTGCTGCGACATTGGGATGGTAGGGTCAGAATTTGGCGTAAACAACATGAAAGCATGGATCCATCCTGCCTTGTATCAACGGTTCAGGCTGGTGGTGGTGGTGTCATGGTGTGGGGAATTTTTTCTGGGCACTCTTTGGGCCCCTTGGTACCAATTGAGCATCGTTGCAACGCCACAGCCTACCTGAGTATTGTTGCTGACCATGTCCATCCCTTTATGACCACAATGTACCCAACATCTGATGGCTACTTTCAGCAGGATAATGCGCCATGTCATAAAGCTCGAATCATCTCAGATTGGTTTCTTGAACATGACAATGAGTTTACTGTACTCAAATGGCCTCCTCAGTCACCAGATCTCAATCCAATAGAGCATCTTTGGGATGTGGTGGAACGGGAGATTCGCATCAGGGATGTGCAGCCGACAAATCTGCGCCAACTGTGTGATGCCATCATGTCAATATGGCCAAAATCTCTGAGGAATGCTTCCAGCACCTTGTTGAATCTCTGCCACGAAGAATTGAGGCAGTTCTGAAGGCAAAAGGGGGTCCAACCCCTTACTAGCATGGTGTACCTAATAAAGTGGCCAGTGAGTGTACATGCATAATAATAATAATAATAAGAAGAAGAAGAACATGCATTTAACATTAGAGCAACAACTAAATGAACCTCGTGTCAATGTTTGGGGTGGTATTTCAAGTTTTGGTGTTTTCAGACCATTTTTTTTGATGGAACAGTCACAGGAGATAAGTATCTTGACATTCTAATGAATCAAGTTGTTCCCCAGTTACAGCAACAGCCTAATTCAAATGACCTTTATTTCCAACAAGATGAGGCCCCTCCACTTTATTCATGAGTAGTCCGGGAGTAACTTGATGAAACATTTCCTAATAAATGGATTGGCCGAAGAGGCCCACTTGATTGGCCGACACGTTCACCAGACTTGACCCCAATGGATGTTTTCTTTTGGGGAGTAGTCAAGGACTAAGTTTTGTAGTCGAAAACCAAGAAGTGCCAGTGATTACAAAAATTACATAAGAGATGCATTTCAAGAAATTAATACTCAAAGAGACTTGTGCAAAAATGTTTGTCGACACGTAAGAGGCAGACGCCAAAGCTGTGCAAATTGTGATGGAAAACAGTTTGAGCCCCTGCGTTGATAAAATTTAAGGGCTTTTGTATTATTGTTCAGAATAAAATTTAATTGTCAATCTTATGCTTGTGTTAGTAAATATAATTTTATATATAAATCAAAATAAATGTTATTATTTTCTGTCCACCTACTTTTGGACCACCCTGTATATTTCTCGTTGTTGAGGACACCATTAACCTTGACCAAATTTCAAATTCCATTTGCTGCAATTCTGCCCCAAACTCGCACGGAACATAAAGAATCAGCATTGGACTTGGATGCCAAAAGCTCACCAGTAGGGCCAGAGTCTCACTAGCGAGAAATACAGATGAGTGCTATGCTAATCTATGGGTCAGCTCGCATATTTTATACATGCGAGAGAAATCGCAGCACGCTGCGATTGTCAGCTTTTCTTGGCCGAGACTCGCAAATGCAAGTCAATGAGTGTGAGAAAAAAATGGATTACACACGGACCATACGTGTGACTTGAGAGAAATACACACCGATGTCCTTTAGAATAGCCGGCAATTCAGATCTCTATACTGTAAAATCACATTGACAGGTTAGTAAAGGATAAAATATATGCATACACATAGTATAGGTATATACATATCAGTGAGGTCAGCTGTAGACACGGAGGCTGCGCAGAGTCCCCGCCTGACCTGAGGTGAACTCAGGAGCATGTGAAAATGTTCAGAAACTTTCCCACGCTAATCAGTCCAGCCGGGGTGCCACACAGACAGGTTTTCCTTCATTCCTCCGTGGTTTACAGCTGGGCCGGTAGCATTAGCACCGCTCCCGGTTGTAAACTATATAACCCCTTTAGACAGATTGCAGCTGGGGACATGACTGAACGGCAGAGAGGTATGGATATTGTTGCTTTTTTTATTTTTTTTACAGGAGAACGATGGCTTCAGTTGGATTGGCTGTGTAATAAATTTGGTCAAAAACTGTGTGTCATAATTTCATTAAAATATTTTCTAATTAATGTCTTTGTGTATTTTTTAACCCTTTCATACTATTGGATTAATAATGGATAGGTGTCTTATTGACACCTCTCCATTATTAACCCGGCTTAATGTCACCCTTCAATTGCAATGTGACATTAACCCCTTATTAACCCATATGTCACCGCTAAAGGCAGTGGGAATAGAGAAGGCTATTAATACATGCCTTCAGTCACTGGCTTTTCCTCTCTGGTGGAGAAAATTGCGCAGGAGCCCATGCAATTTTTTTCCAGGAATGTACCCGTTAATATATCACCTATATGTCCCAAATTTTACACACATACACTAATCTAATTATTAGTCAAAGACATATATAAATCTAAATGGAAATAAATGGTTTACTGTATGTAAACCATGTGTCATTTCATGCCGGGTTCTATAATGATTTTACAGAAGCCGGCAATTGAATTATCGGCTATTCTGCTATTTATCTATGAAATACCGTATATACTCATGTATAAGCTGACCCGAGTATAAGCCAACCTCCCTAATTTTGCCACAAAAAACTGGGAAAACTTATTGACTCACGTATAAGCCTAGGGTGGAATATGCAGCAGCTACTGGTAAATTTCAAAAATAAAAATAGATACCAATAAAAGTAAAATTAATTGCAACATCAGTAGGTTAAATGTTTTTGAATATCCATATTGAATCAGGAGCCCCATATAATGCTCCATACAGTTCATGATGGCCCCTTAAGATGCTCCATAATGCTGCGCAAAGGTTAATAATGGCCCCATAAGATGCTCCATAGAATAATATGCCCCATATGCTGCTCCATAAAGGTTATGGCCCCATAAGATGTTCCATAGATTATGCCCCATAAGATGCTCCATAGATTATGCCCCATAAGATGCCCCTTAGATTATGCCCCAATAAGATGCTTCATAGTTTATGCCCCATATGCTGCCTCACAAAATGCTCTGTAGATTATGCCCCTATATGCTGCCCCATATGATGCTCCATAGATTAGGCTCCCATATGCTGCCCCATAAGATGCTCCAAAGATTATGCCCCCATATGCTGCTGCAAATAAAGAAAATGACATACTCACCTCTTGTTGCTGGGGGCCAGGTGCCAGTGTCATGAGCAGGTGGGGAGACTGGAACGCTATGGGGGACATGTGCCTGTGTCAACGCTTTCTCAGGGCCCCAGCACCCACGATATTCACCTGTTCCCGGTCCATCGCAGGGCGCCGCTCTGTTTTCCAGGTCCCTCTGTCAGTGACTGTTCAGGCAGAGGGCGAGGCGTGCACTAACTATGTCATCGCGCCCTCTGACCTGAATATCACACACAGAGAATGCGGAGGACAGAGCGGTACCCAGTGATGGAGCAGGGACAGTTGAATATCATACATAATTACCCCTCCTTACGCGGTCTCTGCAGCCCCTTCTCCCACGGTCTCCGGAAGCTATTCCTTCCTTCAGCGGTCACGTGTTGCAGCTCATTAAAGTCATGAATATGCACGTATTCATTACTTTAATGAGAGGTAACACATGACCATTGAAGGAAGGAGCCTGAGACCATGGGAGAAGTAGTGGGCTGCAGAGATGCACCAGGGGGTAAGTATGATCTGATACCCCCACTCCCCCTCCCCCACCAACCCCCTGGCATATATTACTCGCATATAAGCCAAGAGGGGGACTTTCAGCACAAAAAAATGGGCTGAAAATCTCGGCTTATACGTGAGTACATAATATATATATATACAGTGGGGCAAAAAAGTATTTAGTCAGTCAGCAATAGTGCAAGTTCCACCACTTAAAAAGATGAGAGGCATCTGTAATTTACATCATAGGTAGACCTCAACTATGGGAGACAAACTGAGAAAAAAAAATCCAGAAAACCACATTGTCTGTTTTTTTTTCATTTTATTTGCATATTATGGTGGAAAATAAGTATTTGGTCAGAAACAAGCAATCAAGATTTCTGGCTCTCACAGACCTGTAACTTCTTCTTTAAGAGTCTCCTCTTTCCTCCACTCATTACCTGTAGTAATGGCACCTGTTTAAACTTGTTATCAGTATAAAAAGACACCTGTGCACATCCTCAAACAGTCTGACTCCAAACTCCACTATGGTGAAGACCAAAGAGCTGTCAAAGGACACCAGAAACAAAATTGTAGCCCTGCACCAGGCTGGGAAGACTGAATCTGCAATAGCCAACCAGCTTGGAGTGAAGAAATCAACTGTGGGAGCAATAATTAGAAAATGGAAGACATACAAGACCACTGATAATCTCCCTCGATCTGGTGCTCCACGCAAAATCCCACCCCGTGGGGTCAGAATGATCACAAGAACGGTGAGCAAAAATCCCAGAACCACGCGGGGGGACCTAGTGAATGAACTGCAGAGAGCTGGGACCAATGTAACAAGGCCTACCATAAGTAACACACTACGCCACCATGGACTCAGATCCTGCAGTGCCAGACGTGTCCCACTGCTTAAGCCTGTACATGTCCGGGCCCGTCTGAAGTTTGCTAGAGAGCATTTGGATGATCCAGAGGAGTTTTGGGAGAATGTCCTATGGTCTGATGAAACCAAACTGGAACTGTTTGGTAGAAACACAACTTGTCGTGTTTGGAGGAAAAAGAATACTGAGTTGCATCCATCAAACACCATACCTACTGTAAAGCATGGTGGTGGAAACATCATGCTTTGGGGCTGTTTCTCTGCAAAGGGGCCAGGACGACTGATCCGGGTACATGAAAGAATGATTGGGGCCATGTATCGTGAGATTTTGAGTGCAAACCTCCTTCCATCAGCAAGGGCATTGATGATGAAACGTGGCTGGGTCTTTCAACATGACAATGATCCAAAGCACACCGCCAGGGCAACGAAGGAGTGGCTTCGTAAGAAGCATTTCAAGGTCCTGGAGTGGCCTAGCCAGTCTCCAGATCTCAACCCTATAGAAAACCTTTGGAGGGAGTTGAAAGTCCGTGTTGCCAAGCGAAAAGCCAAAAACATCACTGCTCTAGAGGAGATCTGCATGGAGGAATGGGCCAACATACCAACAACAGTGTGTGGCAACCTTGTGAAGACTTACAGAAAACGTTTGACCTCTGTCATTGCCAACAAAGGATATATCACAAAGTATTGAGATGAAATTTTGTTTCTGACCAAATACTTATTTTCCACCATAATATGCAAATAAAATGAAAAAAAACAGACAATGTGATTTTCTGGATTTTTTTTTCTCAGTTTGTCTCCCATAGTTGAGGTCTACCTATGATGTAAATTACAGACGCCTCTCATCTTTTTAAGTGGTGGAACTTGCACTATTGCTGACTGACTAAATACTTTTTTGCCCCACTGTATATATATATTTATGTGTGTGTGTCTCAATGACATGTATTTATTGTGGCGGTTGTTAAGGGTTGTATAGTCGATGGGAGGTATGTGTCTCAGAGATGGCTTGTGTCTGTAATGTAAGCCCACTTGAGCGAGTACAATCCCTACAATTGGTGCTAGACGTAAGGGCAGCGCTCCCAGCAGAGACTTGAAACAGTTGCTGCATGTCCTGGGTCAAGTTGGCAGCAAGGCAGCAAGCATTACCTGGAATAATGGAGGACCTGCTGAAACACCTGGTCCAGTCCCATTCACAGCAACAGGAGACCCACAGGCTATTGTTACAGCAGATCCAGTGGAGCCAGCAGGAGCAATGACAGCAAATGCAGCTTCTGGCAACCGCCATCCAGGGCAGGACGAGCGCCCCGACTCCTGGTCCGGCTGATGACACCCACGTCAGGAAGGCGGTAAGATGCGCATTACTGAAAATGACCCCTGAGGATGATGTTGAGGCCTTCCTGATAGTATTTGAGAGGGTGGCTGAGAGGGAAAAACTTCAGCCAGAGCAGTGGGCAGAGGTACTGGCCCCATACCTGATGGGGGAGCCCCAGAAGGCATACTATGACTTAACTTTGCTAGACGCCAAGGAGTATCCCAAACTAAAAGCAAAGATTCTCACATGTTTGGGGGTGACAATGACTGTCAGGGCACAGCGAGTCCATCGCTGGGCCTATCACCGGAACAAACTGCCTCGCTCCCAAATGTTCGAACTGTTGCACTTGGTCCAGAAATGGCTGCAGCCAGAGTCTTCTATGCCTGCGCAGATGGTAGAGCGAGTGGTGATGGATCGCTTTGTGCATTCCCTGCCGAGACCCCTACAGACTTGGGTTTCCCAGGGTAATCCCCAGAATGCCAATGAACTGGTCAGGCTGGTCGAGACATACCAGGGGATGGAAGGCTCCTTGGGGGAAGCAGCCCATTCCATAGTGGGGGTCAGAGCTGGGGGCGGAGTCCCAAAAAGGGGTGGGGCATCCAAGGTCAAAAGGGGCGGGGGAGGCGGTGCCCAAGGTCCCCACGGATGATATTATTTGTTGGAGATGCCATGGGCCAGGACATATAGCTGCCCGTTGTCCCCAGACCACCGAGCAGATGGACCGCAGCATGGGACGCCGTAGTTCGTACTATGCATATCCAGCCTGCAGTGTGAACTCTCCACCTAACAAGGGGCCTCAAGCGTGTCCCGTGAAGGTGAACGGTCGAGCAGTAATGGCACTGCTGGACTCCGGAAGCTTGGTGACCCTTGTAAGGACCACTTTTCCTCTCAACCTACTCCCACATTCGGTGCATACATGGTGATGCAAAGGACTACCCTATGGCCAGGGTGAACATTAAAATGGTGCATGGCACCGAGTCCCATGAAGTTTGCGTCGTTCGGGACTTGTTACATCCTATAATTATAGGCCGGGATTTCTGTCTGTTTTGGGAGCTGTGGGGTAAGGATTCTGAGATTGCTAGCAAGACCAGGGAACCAATGAACCCTAATAAGGAATCGCCACCACCAGAGGCACACGGGTTTCCTTTTTGTGTCCTTGTAGGGGATGAGGAGGAAGGGTCCCCTGTATCTGATATTCCGGAGTTAGGGGTGGCCGGTGAGAATTTTGGGACTGCCCAACATAGGGACCCAATGCTGAGGGAAGCCTTCAACAATGTTACCGTCATTAATGGGGTTGCACAAGAGCCTTGGGCGGACACAAGGTTTCCCTATTTTATCATGAGTGGGGAGTTGTTATACCGGGTCACGAAAATAAGGAAGGAGATGGTAGAGCAGTTAATAGTACCAGGCCCCTATAGACGGAAAGTGTTGGACATGGCCCATTCACACATCTTGGGGGGACATCTGGGGGAGGAAAAAAAGCAGGAACGGGTTGTGCAGAGGTTCTATTGGCCTGTGTGTCATCGGGAAATAGTAAACTATTGCAGGTCCTGCCCTACATGTCAGTTAACTGCCCCCACCTCTCATTTCCAGAGCCCCCTTGTGCCATTGCCCATTATTGAGGTGCCATTTGAGGGAATTGCCATGGACTTGGTCAGTCCCTTAGTTAAATCAGCCTGGGGCCAGCAGTATATATTAGTCATCTTGGACTATGCCACACGCTATCCTGAGGCAATTCCCCTGAGAAATTCCTCCGCGAAGACTATAGCCCGCGAGCTGGTCCATGTGTTTTCCCGAACGGGTTTACCGAAGGAGATCCTGACCGACCAGGGGACATTATTTATGAGCAAGGTGATGAGGGAGTTGTGCAAGTTTCTGCAAATCTCCCAGCTGAGGACTTCAGTGTATCATCCGCAGTCAGATGGCCTTGTTGAAAAATTTAACAAGACACTGAAGAGCATGCTAAGAAAAGCCATAGAGAAAGATGGTAGAGACAGGGATTGTCTCTTACCGTATCTACTGTTTTCTATCTGTGAAGTTCCCCAGGCATCCATGGAGTTCTCGCCCTTCGAGCTTCTGTATGGCTGACATCCACGAGGTCTCCTAGATATAGCCAAGGAAACCTGGGAAGCCGAAGTCACGGCCCACAGAAGCATCATTGAGCATGTGGCACTGATGCAGCAGAGGATTGCAAAGGTGATGCCCATCATAAGGGAACACCTCCGCTAGGCACAAGAAGCTCAGGCCAGGGTCTACAACCTGACAGCAAGAATGAGGCAGTTCAATCTGGGAGACCGAGTTCTCGTGCTGGTTCTGACAGTAGAGAGCAAGTTCTTGGCCAAATGGCAAGGGCCATAAGAGGTTGTGGAGAAGCTTGGGGAGGTAAACTATAAGATCCACCAACCCGGAAGACGGAAACCATACCAGGTTTATCATGTCAACCTCAACAAGCCGTGGCAAGATAGAGAGCCGGCGGTAACGCCGTGCCTGCTGGGCAACCTAGAAAGTGAGGTTGGAGCGGTTACCATAGCGGAGACACTATCGAAGGCACAGAAACAGCAGTGCCGGGAGTTACTCCAGAAAAACAGGGACCTGTTTTCAGAGCTGCCAGGGTGCATGAAGGTCATGGAGCAAGAAGTTCTGACCGAGTCACATGTGCTGGTGAACGTGAAGCCTTATCGAATTCCTGAGGCTCGTCGAGAAGTAATCTCCAAGGAGGTGCAGCGTATGTTGAAGCTAGGGGTCATTGAAGAATCCAAGAGTGGCTGGTCGAGCCCGATTGTCCTGGTCCCAAAACTTGATGGTGAATGGAGGTTTTGCAATGACTACCAGAAGCTGAATGAGGTCTCCAAGTTTGACACATCTCCCATGCCACGCGTTGATGAGCTCATCGAGAGACTTGGACCTGCCAGGTACATAACCATCTTGGATTTGACAAATGGATATTGGCAGATCCCCATGGCACAGGAAGCCAAGGAGAAGACTGCATTTTCTACACCAGACGGATGCTTCCAGTATGTCCAGATGCCATTTGGATTGCAGAGAGCTCCGGCGACCTTCCAGAGGGCTATGGATAGAATCTTTGCGCTTCATAAGCTATACGGTGCCGCGTACCTGGATGATATCGTCATCTTTACCCTGGACTGGGAGACTCACCTGAAAAAGGTCCAAGCAGTGTTTGATGCTCTAAGGGAGGCGGGGTTTACGATAAACCCAAAGAAGTGTGCCTTGGGTAAAGAAGAAGCCAAGTACCTGGGATATGTAGTCGGGCGTGGCGAGATCAAACCCCAAATCAATAAAGTAGAGGCAATTCAAACATGGCCGAGACCTCTGTCCAAAAAGCAGGTTCGAGCCTTCCTAGGGATCGTGGGATATTACAGAAGGTTCATCCCAAACTTCACCATGATGGCTGTGCCTCTAACTGATCTTCTAAAGGGGACAAAATCAGTAACGGTCAGGTGGTCCAAAGAGGCAGAGTCAGCCTTCCAAGAAATGAAAGGGGCTTTAAGTAAGCAACCCATTCTGGTGGCCCTGGACTTTAAAAGAGAGTTTATCATTCAGACAGATGCCACAGATGTCGGGGTAGGAGCAGTGCTTTCCCAGGAGATATGTGGGGAGGAGCATCCTGTTCTCTACCTGAGTAGGAAGCTATCTTCTTGTGAAAGAAATTACTCAGTTGTAGAGAAGGAGTGTTTGGCCATAAAATGGACAGTGGATACCTTACGGTACTACCTGGTGGGACGCAAGTTTAGATTAATATCCGACCATGCCCCACTCAGATGGATGAGGGAAACAAAGGGTAAGAATGCTAGGGTCACCCACTGGTTCTTAGCCATGCAAGACTTCAGCTTCCATGTAGAACATAGGGCCAGGAAGATACATCGTAATGCCGATGCCCTCTCAAGAATCCCTTGTCTAGTAGGGGAAAGTACCAAGCCCCACGGCTTTAGGCAGAGGGGGGAGGTATGTGGCATGGCTAAGGGTTGTATAGTTGATGGGAGGTATGTGTCTCAGAGATGGCTTGCCGCTGTAATGTAAGCCCAGAGTGTTTCTTTAGGACACATAAGCCCTAATGGATATCACTATACTTCTAATGTATTACAAGGACCTGTGGTGAGGTCACAATCATGTGACCAGTCAGCTGCTGGGTTCGTGGGTGTGGCTATACCTTTATAATGTAGACTACTCCTGAAACACAGTGCTGTATGTGGGGAGCGATAAGGCTCCTGTGTGTGCTGAGGTTCCAGGACTGAGCCTGAAGGAATGGACATTTGTGCTTTCTTTCGCCTGAGCTAAAGGCTATTTCTTTTGCTATGTGCTGCTTTATGGGTTATGAAGCAATAAACCCTATGAACTTTAAAAGGAACGTGTCTCCTGATTGACTCCCATTGCACCTGGGCGAGTACAATCCCTACTATATATATATATATATATATATATATATATATATATATATATATAAAAATATATATCAAAAAAAGGGCAGCACTACCAAAATTATAAAATTGGTGCAAAACCTATTCAGCAGTGTCCAAACAACCGAGTAAATAAATCAAGAAAATTATGCAGCACTCCAAATTAAATGTGAAAAAAGTGGATACTTTACTGATCCTCAGGTGGTGACTTTTCAACGGTGAGCCATCTTTATCAAGTTTGATAAAGACGGGCCACCGTTGAAACGTCGCCACCTGAGGATTAGTAAAGTATATATATCAAGAAAAATAGGCAGCACTCCAAATTAAATGTTAAAAAAGTGGATACTGCTCAAAAAAATAAAGAGAACACTAAAAGTTGGATCAGCCTGTAATTTGTTCCCTTTATTGAGCAGTATATATATACTGAGGATCAGTAAAGTATCCACTGTTTTCACATTTAATTTGAGTGCTGCTTATGTTTTTCCTTTTGTTAATTTGGCTGTTTGGACACTGCTGAATAGGTTTTGCACCTACTATATTATTTTGGTAGTGCTGCCCTTTTTTCTTGATTTATATATATATATATATATATATATATATATATATATATATATACTGTATATTCTATGTATATACTATATATCTATCTATTCTTTCCTTTCTATGAAAATCTTGCCATACGGATGCCATGCGGATGTCACACAGATGCTTAGATGCGAGAAAATCGCATCCTTGCATTGCACACGGATGACTTATGGATCACTGTTTATGAAACATTTGTGCGATTCTCAGCCGTGAAAAACGGACTGATTTATTATACGTCGTGTGTGACTCCGGCCTATCATTGACTCTTGGGCCCACTGTTCGGCTACATACAAATATTACATTATGCTCATTCACAAATTTGAGATAGAGAAAGGAAGTACTGGATCAGTGATCAAACAAATAGAATAAAAATAAGACAAAAAGATAATTGTCAAGTTAAAATACCTTTATTATTAAATGGGTGTAAATTTACACTGCATGCATAAAATAATAATAAAACTAATATCACATATAATAAAACAGACCCATAAAGAACAAGAATTAAATATACTGTATATTCCTTATATATCCAGATGATGTATAAACCAAAGCAAATTATTTATCAGAGCCAAAAAGGAGTCCCAAGCAAAAAAAAATATATAAAAAAATGCATACAAATTGTGATATAAATAAAACACAGTATGTAAAGTGCAAAGTGCAAAACTCACAAAAGACCTGCTGCAAAATACCACATTCTTATGTATATAAATACAGTGCCTTGCGAAAGTATTCGGCCCCCTGGAACTTTTCAACCTTTTCCCACATATCATGCTTCAAACATAAAGATACCAAATGTAAATTTTTGGTGAAGAATTAACAACAAGTGGAACACAATTGTGAAGTTGAATGAAATTTATTGGTTATTTTAAATTTTTGTGAAAATTAAAATACTGAAAAGTGGGGAGTGCAATATTATTCGGCCTCTTTACTTTCAGTGCAGAAAACTCACTCGAGAAGTTCATTATGGATCTCTCAATGATCCAATGTTGTCCTAAATGACTAATGATGATAAATATAATCCACCTGTGTCTAATCAAGTCTCCGTATAAATGCACCTGCTCTGTGATAGTCTCAGGGTTCTGTTTGCAGCACAGAGAGCATCATGAAGACCAAGGAACACAATAGGCTGTCCGTGATACTGTTGTGGAGAAGCTTAAAGCCAGATTTGGATACAAAATGATTTCCAAAACTTTAACCCTGCTGTTCTGTTCCCATGTACTATACACTTGTATTGCTCCCAGGTCACTATGACCCGGTTTATTAAATCTTGATTTTAGATACTCTAACTCAATTATTTTTTATACCTTTTGCTTACTAGACTGTATGGGAACATGCTTGGAAGTAAAAAAAAAAAACAAAAAATGAAATTGAAATCTTTATTTTTTTTTATTCAGAAAAAACTTAGTAATAAGCAAAACGAAAAATAGCAAACTACACATATGTGGTAAAAAAACCAAACCAAAACAAGCTATTCTTGCATGAAGAACAATAAACATGGGCTTTGCATAAGAATTTTTTGCATCCAGAACATGTAATACTTGTTTTATTATCACAAGAATAAGGGCAATAGCTGCACCTTTTTCTTTTTATTCTTGAAGCACCGCTGGTAGAGGCCATTGGGGTAGAAGTGCTTGTGGAGGTCATGGTTTCTCTTTCCTGAGCATGTTGCTGGATGCTCTGTACAAGGCCTGCTGCTCCTTCCTTTCTGGGTGTGACCTTTCTTTCCTCAATATACGGCCTAACCAGTGATTTTCCAATAATAATAAAATCTGAGACAAAAAACAACCAGCTTCAAAAACAATAAGAGCTTCTATACTACATCAAAACATACCAGTGCTCAATGTCCAGCCATCTAACATGCTAATCATTGAGTCAGAGCAGTGAGAATACTACACCACTTGTAAAAATATTGAGTCTTTCAAATGTAAGTAACCCCCTGCTTCAACAAAGAAGGAACCAAGGAAAAAAAAACTGCTCGTAGCTGAAAAAAAGTTTGTCAGCTTTGCAGACAGTATGCAGTGATGTATAGCTTACAGAATCACACAGTAATAGCACTAAGTACATGTAAAAAAAATAAAATAAAAGTATTCCTTTACAATATACAATCTACCACCAGAATTGAATAAGAAAAGCATAACAAGCTAAATACCTGTAAAAAGCCAAGATACAGCCTGGAACAGAGATGTGTACAGAGCTGCTGTCCAAAGAAACTGAAAGGTCAAATGGCTAAGTGTGCTAGCATATGTGTATTGATAAGATCAGAGAAGATAAGAACCCTTCTGAAAACAAGGAGATAAGCCAGGAATACAGAATAAGGGTACCATTACACTAAGCTATGCACCAGTGATCCCGACAACGATATGGATCGCTGGTGCATCGCTAAGTGGTCGCTAGTGAGCTGCCACACAGGCAGATCTCACCAGCAACATAGCAGCGGTCGGGGGTTGCAACTTACCTGTCAGACGCGGCGATGCTGACGTCCTCCCGCACGCGTCCACACGTCGCTCTTCGGCGCCACAGGAAGCCCAGCAGGAAGCACCCGATGAGAAATGATCCAGGACCTTCTCGCGTGATCAGCAATAACCAGCGGGGGAGCCGGTCGCAGGTAAGTATCAGACATAGCGATATCACTGCTGCGTCACAAAACCAGTGACGTTTCAGCAATATTGCTAGCGATCTTGCTGTGTGTAACGGGGGCTTAACTTAGCAAAAATAAATCATTTGGAGGCCTTTAGAGCTCAGCTTTACAAAATAAGGCCCTCTTACACAGCGCGTTCTGCGCTGTCCGTTCTGCGCAGAATATATACATGTAGTGCACACCTAGTGATCTCTCTGGATGCGCTCTACATTTTAGTATAGACTGCGCACCAAAAATAATATAAAGCCATTTTTATGGTGCACAGATCTCAATGCATACACCCGGCCGAGCGCGTGTATGACCCCATTGAAATAAGTTAGGAAATAAATAAATTGATATACAATAGTAGATGCAATAAATAGACCCAAACGAGGTTATATCTCCTTTATTTCACTGAAAATATGGCCTCACAGCTGTAAAAAATGATTGCGGGTCACTATGACCCGAACACGACAAGTGTACAAATCGGCATGTAGCAAAAAGTAAAAACTCAAAAAAATACTCATAGATAGGTCCCCCCAAATGAGGAAAAGTCAAGTAACCTCAAGTTTTAGAAACTTATAGAAAAATATCTACAGGGCCACAC
Organism: Dendrobates tinctorius; assembly: GCF_039654945.1. Taxonomy (NCBI): domain Eukaryota; kingdom Metazoa; phylum Chordata; class Amphibia; order Anura; family Dendrobatidae; genus Dendrobates; species Dendrobates tinctorius. Next base: position 14,710,273 of record NW_027361708.1, on the reverse strand, counting down.
AAATTCTCTTACGGGTCACTATGACCCGAACATAACAGCAGGGAACATCCCAGGGAGCACTGTGCAAGCGATCATATTGAAATGGAGGGAGTATCATACCACTGCAAATCTACCAAGACCCGGCCGTCCCTCTAAACTTTCATCTCAAACAAGGAGAAGACTGATCAGAGATGCAGCCAAGAGGCCCATGATGACTCTGGATGAACTGAAGAAATCTACAGCTGAGGTGGGAAAGTCTGTCCATAGGACAACAATCAGTCATACACTGCACAAATCTGGTGTCATGATCCCAGTGCAGGTTTTTGAGCTGCACGTCAGGGGTTAATGTCTGGAGCTCAGTGCAGGTTTTGACCTGCACACCTGGGGTTAATGATTGTGGCCTCTTTCTGGTTCTGGGAGAGCTTCTTAAACCCCTGGGAAGCTCCAATCCCTGCCAGTTATACTTTTGCCTTTGGCCGAGTGTGCTGACCTCTGTGTGCCTGTGCCTGTTCGTTGTTATAGCTTGTTAATATAGTTCTGACCTGGTTCTGTTTCCGTTGAGAGTTTGCCTGTTGATTCTGTCCTGTGCTATCCTCTCTGTGTATATGAACCTAGCACTCAACTTAAAGGTATTTGTAAGGCGGTTTATTGTAGTACACGAAAAAAGACGTTTCGGTCAATGTGACCTTCTTCAGTTACGTGTGGTATATAGATTGTGTAGAGCTTATAGGCATCTATCAGAAAGGATGATGGTGCTTTAGGCATTGAGGAGAATGATCTCTCTAAGGTAGTGAGATTGTCAGTATATAGGAGAGGGGCAAACGTGCCATCAGATGGCCGGTGGACACACTGCATCTGGAGGCAGGTTTACCCCTCTCCTATATACTGACAAGCTCATTACCTTAGAGAGATCATTCTCCTCAATGCCTAAAGCACCATCGTCCTTTCTGATAGATGCCTATAATCTCTACACAATCTATATACCACACGTAACTGAAGAAGGTCACATTGACCGAAACGTCTTTTTTCGTGTACTACAATAAACCACCTTACAAATACCTTTAAGTTGAGTGCTAGGTTCATATTTGTTGCTTTAACGGTTTGGGAACCTAACCTTAGCACCATCTTGAGTTGTGCTCACAGTGTTCTTTCTATCCTTTCTGTGTGTGTCTCATTGCCTGTGATCTGACTACTCTCTGCTCGCCCCTCTTGTACCTAGCAGCTATCTCTGTGTATGACTCATTGGCTACGTCCTGACTATCCTCTCTGTCTATGCCCCTTGGTAACTTTGTCTCGCAGTTACCCTGCTAGGAGTTCTCTTGCAGCTCCTAGCTCTCTGGAGTTTAGGCCATGCCCCTAGCAGTCACTTGCTTCAGGTCCTGCGGCTTTGAAGTACGCATCTACTCGGCTGCTGCCCGCTCCACAGGTATCTTTGAGCACAGTTCGCTTTACTCAGGACACGCGCATTGGCTCAGTGAGCAAGTTCAGTGCGGTGTTTCTGACATCTGGCCTTTATGGAAGAGTGGCAAGAAGAAAGCCATTTCTCAAAGATGTCCATAAAAAGTGTTGTTTAAAGTTTGCAACAAGCCACCTGGGAGACACACCAAACATGTGGAAGAAGGTGCTCTGGTCAGATGAAACCAAAATAGAACTTTTTGGCAACAGTGCCAAACGATATGTTTGGCGTAAAGGCAGCACAGCTCATCACCCTGAACACACCATCCCCACTGTCAAACATGGTGGTGGCACCATCATGGTTTGGGGCTGCGTTTCTTCAGCTGGGACAGGGAAGATGGTTAAAATTGATGGGAAGATGGATGGAGCGAAATACAGGACCATTCTTGAAGAAAACCTGTTGGAGTCTGCAAAAGACCTGAGACTGGGACAGAGATTTGTCTTCCAACAAGACAATGATCTTTAACATAAAGCAAAATCTACAATGGAATGGTTCACAAATAAATGTATCCAGGTGTTAGACTGGCCAAGTCAAAGTCCAGACCTGAATCCAATCGAGAATCTGTGGAAAGAGCTGAAAACTACTATTCACAAACGATCTCCATCAAACCTCACTGAGCTCGAGCTGTTTGCCAAGGAAGAATGGGCAAGAATTTCAGTCTCTCAATGTACAAAACTGATAGAGACATGCCCCAAGCGACTTGCAGCTGTAATCGCAGCAAAAGGTGGCGCAACAAAGTAGTAAGTTAAAGGGGCCGGATATGCCCCACTTTTCAGTTTTTGACTTTCCACAAAAATTTAAAATAACCAATAAATTTCGTTCAACTTCACAATTGTGTTCCACATGTTGTTGATTCTTCACCAAAAATTTTCATTTGGTATCTTTATGTTTGAAGCATGACATGTGGGAAAAGGTTGAAAAGTTCCAGGGGGCCAAATACTTTTGCAAGGCACTGTAGGTGGATAAATCAAGAAAAAATACTCTATAAAATTAGTGCAAAAAGTGCTATGCCTAAAGGATCTCCCAGTTCATGTTATACAAGATACCATATTATTATATAGATAGGTAAACAGATTAATCAAGAAAAAATCAATTGCGCAATTATAATCAGTGCAAAGTAAAGTGCTATGTGCAAAGGAACACCTAATTGATGTTTACATAAAGCATCAAAATACTCTGCATATATACATAGCCATAAAAAGTGTACTCAGTGCTAGCAGTGCAAAATAAGGTGCTAAATACTGTATAATGGGTGCAGAGTAAAGTGCTGTATATATTAGGGCTCCCTAATAATATCAAGCAAAGTATCAACATATTCTATATATTTGCCGTGAAAAAGGAAATATCAAAGACTCTCATATGGAGTAAAGGGTGCCATATATAATTGCATTGTCCATGTTCGAATACGGACTCCATAATGGGAAAGCACCGTATATTACCTTGTTATCAGGGCCAGAGAACAATGGTGCGGCACTTCTGAAACGCACGTCTAAATTGAGCCTTAGACTATTGCAGTTGTGTTGTGACTCCAGTTTACTTGAGAACTCAGGAAAGTCTGCCTTAACCCCTTCATGACCCAGCCTATTTTGACCTTAATGACCTGGCCATTTTTTGCAATTCTGACCAGTGTCCCTTTATGAGGTAATACCTCAGGAACGCTTCAACGGATCCTAGCGATTCTGAGATTGTTTTTTCGTGATATTGGGCTTCATGTTAGTGGTAAATTTAGATCGATAATTTTTGCGTTTATTTGTGAAAAAATCAGAAATTTGGCAAAAATTTTGAAAATTTCGCAATTTTCAAATTTTGAATTTTTATTCTGTTAAACTAGAGAGTTATGTGACACAAAATAGTTACTAAATAACATTTCCCACATGTCTACTTTACATCAGCACAATGTTGGAAGCAAAATATTTTTTTGTTAGGAAGTTATAAGGGTTAAAAGTTGACCAGTGATTTCTCATTTTTACAACAAAATTTACAAAACCATTTTTTTTAGGGACCACCTCACATTTGAAGTCACTTTGAGGGGTCTATATGGCAGAAAATACCCAAAAGTGACACCATTCTAAAAACTGCACCCCTCAAGCTACTCAAAACTACATTCAAGAAGATTATTAACCCTTTAGGTGTTTCACAGGAACTAAAGCAACATGGAAGGAAAAAAAAGGACATTTTAATTTTTCCAGCAAAAATTTTCTTTCAGCATCAATTTTTTCATTTTCACATGGGCAACAGGATAAAATGGATCCTAAAATTTGTTGGGCAATTTCCCCTGAGTACACCGATACCTCATATGTAGTCATAAACCACTGTTTGGGCGCACGGCAGGGCTCAGAATGGAAGGAGCGCTATTTGACTTTTTGAATGGAAAATATGCTGGAATATTTAGCGCTTGCCATGTCGCGTTTGGAGAGTCGCTGTGTGCCTAAACACTGGAGCTCCCCCACAAGTGACCCCATTTTGGAAACTAGACCCCCCAAGGAACTTATCTAGATGCATAGTGATCACTTTGAACCCCCAGGTGCTTCTCAAATTGATCCGTAAAAAAAAGTACTTTTTTTTCACAAAAATTATCTTTTAGCCTCAGTTTTTTCATTTTCACATGAAGGGCCTGGAAGGGAAGGAGCGTCATTTGACTTTTTGAATGGAAAATTAGCTCCAATCGTTATCGGACACCATGTCGCGTTTGGAGAGCCCCTGTGTGCCTAAACATTGGAGCTCCCCCACAATTGACACCATTTTGGAAACTAGACCCCTTAAGGAACTTATCTAGATGTGTAGTGAGCACTTTGAACCCCCAAGTGCTTCACAAAAGTTTATAACATAGAGCAGTGAAAATAAGAAATCATTTTTTTTCCTCAAAAATGATTTTTTAGCACGCTATTTTTTATTTTCACAAGGGTAACAGGAGAAATTGGACCAAAAAAGTTGTTGTCCAGATTGTCCTGAGTATGCTGGTACCCCATATGTGGGGGGGGGGCACTGTTTGGGTGCACGGCAGGGCGCAGAAGGGAATGAGCGCCATTTGACTTTTTGAAATGAAAATTAGCTCCAATCGTTAGCGGACACCATGTCGTGTTTGGAGAGCCCCTGTGTGCCTAAACTTTGGAGCTCCCCCACAAATGACCCCATTTTGGAAACTAGACCCCCTAAGGAACTTATCTAGATGCATAGTGAGCACTTTGAACCCCCAGGTGATTCACAGAAGTTTATAATGCAGAGCAGTGAAAATAAAAAATCTTTTTTTTCCTAAAAAAATTTTTTTAGTTGGCAATTTTTTATTTTCACAAGGGTACTAGGATAAATTGGACCCCAAAAGTTGTTGTCCAGTTTGTCCGGAGTATGCTGGTACCCCATATGTGGGGGGGAACCACTGATTGGGGACACGTTGGGGCTCAGCAGGGAAGTAGTGACATTTTGAAATGCTGACTTTGATGGAATGGTCTGCGGGCATCATGTTACATTTGCTGAGTCCCTGTGTGCCTAAACAGTAGAAATCCCCCACAAGTGACCCCATTTTGGAAACTAGACCCCCCCAAGGAACTTATCTAGATGTGTGGTGAGCACCTTGAACCCCGAAGTGCTTCACAGAAGATTGTAACGCAGAGCCATGAAAATAAAAAATCTTTTTTTTTCCTCAAAAAATGAATTTTTAGCTCGCAATTTTTTATTTTCACAAGGGTAACAGGAGAAATTGGACCCCAAAAGTTGTTGTCCAGTGTACGCTGATACCCCATATGTGGGGAGGGACCATTGTTTGGGCACACGTCGGGGCTCGGAAAGGAAGTAGTGACGTTTTGAAATACCGACTTGATCGAATGGTCTGCGGGCATCATGTTACGTTTGCAGAGCCTCTGATGTGCCTAAACAGTGGAAACCCCCCACAAGTGACCGCATTTTGGAAACTAGACCACCAAGGAACTTATCTAGATGTGTGGTGAGCAGCACTTTGAGCCCCCAAGTGCTTCACAGAAGTTTATAACGCAGAACCGTGAAAATAAAAAATCATTTTTTTCCTCAAAAAATGATTTCTTAGCCCGCAATTTTTTATTTTCACAAGGGTAACAGGAGAAATTGGACCCCAAAAGTTGTTGTACAGTTTGTCCTGAGTACGCTGGTACCCCATATGTGGGGGGGAACCATTGTTTGGGCACACGTCAAGGCTCGGAATGGAAGTAGTGACGTTTTGAAATGCAGACTTTGATGGAATAGTCTGCGGTCGTCATTACGTTTGCAGAGCCCCTGATGTGCCTAAATAGTGGAAACCCCCCCACAAGTGACCCCATTTTGGAAACTAGACCTTCCAAGGAACGTATGTAAGATGTGTCGTGAGCACTTTGAACCCCCAAGTGCTTCACGGAAGTTTATAATGCAGAGACGTGAAAATGAAAAAATCATTTTTTTCCACAAAAATAATTTTTTAGCCCCCAATTTTTTATTTTCCCAAGGGTAACATGAGAAATTAGTTCCCAAAAGTTGTTGTGCAATTTTTCCTGAGTACGCTGATACCTCATATGTTGGGGTAAACCACTGTTTGGGCACACGTCAGGGCTTGGAAGGGAGGGAGCACCGTTTGACTTTTTGAATGCAAAATTGGCTGGAATCAATGGTTGCACCATGTCGCGTTTGGCGACCCCCTGATATGCCTAAACAGTGGAAACCCCTCAATTCTAACTCCAACCCTAACCCCAACACACCCCTAACCACAGCCCTAACCCTAACACATCCCTAACCACAAGCCTAACCCTAATTCCAACGCTAAGCCCTAATTCCAACCCTAACCCTAATTCTAACCCTAATTCCAACCCTAACCCTAATTCCAACCCTAACCCTAATTCAACCCTAACCCTCTTTCCAACCCTAACCCTCTTTCCAACCCTAACCCTCTTTCCAACCCTAACCCTAACCCTCTTTTCAACCCTAACCCTAACCCTCTTTTCAACCCTAACCCTCTTTTCAACCCTAACCCTAACCCTAATGGAAAAATAAAAATAAAAATATTTTCTTTATTTTATTAGTTGTGCCTACCTATGGGGGTGATAATCGGGGGGTTTATTTACTTTTTCTTTCATTTTGATCACTGTGAGAGTGATCAAAATGAAAGAATGGAATCTGCAGCCGGCAGATTCGGGCGGGCGCACTGCGCATGCGCCCGCCATTTTCTAAGATGGCGGCGCCCATGAACCGGACCCGCCGGACACCGGGAGCGACAGGGGGACTTAGAAGGTGCCGGGGGAGGTGAGAGGGGGTGAGGGGGTTATCAGAATCTGGCGGGGAGCAGAGGGAATGGGAGGGGGCAGATGATGACAGCGGCGGCAGATTGCCGCTGTCATTCAGTTGCGGGGGGGCGATTGCTGGTGGGGGGGTGGAATCAGTGTCTCCAGCCATGTCCGATGCTACAGCAGCATCGGCCATGGCTGGATTGTAATATTTCATCATTTTTCATTGATGAAATATTACTATCGCTCTGATTGGCTGTTTCACTTTTAACAGCCAATCAGAGCGATCGCAGCCATGTGGGGGCGAAGCCACGCCCCCTGTGGCGAAGAACAAAGCCCCCTGTATCTGCGGGTCGGGTGACCTTTCAGTGACCTAGGTCACCCGACCCGCAGGGGGGCTTTAAAGTCATGACGCCACATAGGCGTCATGGGTCGTTCTGGCACGACTTTTCATGACGCCTACGTGGCGTCAAAGGTCGTGAAGGGGTTAAATGGGGTTGTCTAAATGGAATGACACATGATGCCCTGTGCCCAATCAAGACTGGCGTCACAGGCTCCGCCTTCAGACAAACTGAACATAAAGATGAAGACAGAGCTACAGCTGATCCCTGACTTCCTCCTTATGTTCAGTTTGTCAAAATTTGGGGACAGTGATGCCAGCTCTGATTTGGCGCTGGCGTCACATGTCACAACAACCGCATCATAGTCTAGGACCGCGAGTGCGTATAGGCTTTATTATTTTATCAGGAGCAAACATTTAGTTTAGGAAGGGGTTGTCCTAATAGTGGATAATCCCTTTAACAATTATTTTGTAACATTTAGAAAGTGTTGAATAATTATGTAATTAATAGCAATCTGTCAACAGGTGTAAGCATAATGCATTGGGCAAGACCCTGATTCCAGGGAAGGGTCACTTACTGGGTTGTTTGTGGTAGTTTCAATACAATCAATGTTTTATCAGAAGGAGATTATCAGTAAAAGACTTGTTGTCTTGCCCCCCTGCTCTGCATAACTTTGCCATTGCTACTGATTAGCAGCTTTCTGCCTATGCACAGTGTACACAGAAATTGACAATCAGCGCTGTGTGCATGGTTATACAGAGCTCAGCATTCAGGGAACTGCTAGATCTGCAGGAAGGAAAACATTTATTTTTAATCAAAACTACACCAAGTAGACCAGTAAGTGACACATCACTGAAATTAGGGACTCTGCCTCTACATTATGTTGCTCTCAGACTACATAGCTAAGATCTGGTTACAGATTCCTGTAAAATGGACTACAGTTGTGGCCAAAAGTATTGACACCCCTGCAATTTTGTCAGATAATACTCAGTTTCTTCCTGAAAATGATTGCAAACACAAATTCTTTGGTATTATTATCTTCATTTAATTTGTCTTAAATGAAAAAACACAAAAAGAATTGTCCTAAAGCCGAATTGGATATAATTCCACACCAAACATAAAAAAGAGGGTGGACAAAAGTATTGGCACTGTTCGAAAAATCATGTGATGCTTCTCTAATTTGTGTAATTAACAGCACCTGTAACTTACCTGTGGCACCTAACAGGTGTTGGCAATAACTAAATCACACTTGCAGCCAGCTGACATGGATTAAAGTTGACTCAACCTCTGTCCTGTGTCCTTGTGTATACCACATTGAGCATGGAGAAAAGAAAGACCAAAGAACTGTCTGAGGACTTGAGAAACCAAATTGTGAGGAAGCATGAGCAATCTCAAGGCTACAGGTTCATCTCCAAAGACCTGAATGTTCCTGTGTCTACTGTGTGCAGTGTCATCAAGAAGTTTAAAGCCCATGGCACTGTGGCTAACCTACCTAGATGTGGACGGAAAAGAAAAATTGACAAGAGATTTCAACGCAAGATTGTGCGGTTGTTGGATAAAGAACCTCGACTAACATCCAAACAAGTTCAAGCTGCCCTGCAGTCCGAGGGTACAACAATGTCAACTAGAGTTGAGCGACTTTTGGTTTTTTAGGGTCGAGTTTCGTTTCGTGAAACCCGACTTTTCCAAAAGTCTGGTTGAGCAAGATCGGCCTATTATAGGGAAAAGTCGGGGTCGTCCCGAAACACGAAACCCAATGTAAGTCAATGGGGAATAAAAGTCGGCAGTGAGAGGAGGACAGGAAACACACCTACAGTGCTCATTTGAATGCCAAAAGCATCAATTCTTCATACTTAAACTGGTCAACCTTAATTAACTTCATAATACAAGTTACGCACTGAAAAATGGGGGTTATTTGGCTAAAGTTGTGGGGGGGTAGGGCTGGCTCCACGAGGCCCATCTATTTCTCCATACAGAATCATTGGTCCCATATAATGTTTGAAACAGTATATGATGAGCTCCACATAATGCTACAGTATATGTTGGTCCCCATGGATGAAGCTCCACTGTCTTATGGGCCCAAATAATGCTCCAAACATAATGGGCCCCATTTCTAATGCTCTAGTGTATAATGGGCCCTGTAAATGCTGCTCCAGTGTCTGATGTCCACCTTTGGAATGTTCCAGTGTATGGTGGGCCCCATCTATCATTCTCCAGAGTATAGTGCTCCCCAAAAATTGCTGTCCCAACATTGAAAACAATCAAATAAGTCTCCTCGCTAGGGAATCCCTGTACTAGTCTGGACTCCTCGTCGTCCCCATCTTCCATTTCACTGCACAGTATTTCAACCTTGCAAGTGCTGTGATCCTGAGCAAGCAGGGGGGGCCCACTCGTTGGTGACGGCACTGGCACAGGGCCCCTGATAGTACGGTGGTGTGTCTGATGGCGGGTGGGCCGAACCTGCACTTTCATCTGCAGCTTCCTCTTTGTCACCGTGTAAGATGGAACTGTATATGGGAAGGGTAACCTGAGTTTCATCAGGGTCAGATTCAGGCCGTGTAGCGTGCGAGGGGAATGTAGTGGTCTGGGTCAATGTACCAGCAGATTCATCGAGCAGTGGCTGGGCATCAGTGCACTTGTGTCGCCCCCAGGAGTACTGTCGCCACAGTGGCATTACCTTCCTCCTAGGGAGTGTGATGTCATGCTTGGGAGCAACGAAGGATCTCTCTAGCAGGTTAACTGATTGGGTGGCGTTATTCCCACGAGTCATGACCCTCCAAACAGCGTTCATGAAGGCAAAGTGTTTGTTTTACGTGGGCAGTATGGTTGCAAAGCTGAACCTTAAAGGAATGTCCAGAAGGGCACCACCAGGAGTGGAGCCTACGGCGTAATTTGACTCAACACGGGCAACCTCAACCATGCCAGCTACAGAACAGATGCACACATTGCAAGCTTAATTCCGTTAACGAACGAGACTCCGTCATGCCCCGCGGTCCGAGTCCGGCTTACTAGAGGGACACGTGAGGCTCTGGCACATGAGATTGGCCAATAACTGGTGTGTCATGCCCTTACATGTCCGTGGCTGCATGTGCGCTACACTGAAAAGGCCAGCGTTTGTCGCTTACAGGTGCAGATAACCCGCTGAACAACGTTAGTGATGGGGATCACTGATTACAATTATTGCCCGCGAACGATGATTTCCCAGTAAGTGCAGGTCAACCGCAGTTCCGGAATTAGGCCTAACCATCATTCCTGAAAAAATGAAAAACTTACGTGTGCAAACCACAGGTGCTGTAGCTTGCTTAACAGCTCGCCAGCCGTTCTCACTCCCAGTATGGATTACACGTGATTGCACAAAGGTGAGAAAGGGTACCGTATCCCCGGATAACATGTATGGATAGCGTACACATTCAAAATATATGTCTATACATCAGGAGGCAGGCTCAGACGGTGTTAGGCCCAGTATGGATTGCACGTGATTGCACAAAGGTGAGAAAGGGTACCGTATCCCAGGATAACATGTATGGATAGCGTACACATTCAAAAGATATGTCTATACATCAGGAGGCAGGCTCAGACGGTGTTAGGCCCAGTATGGCTTGCACGTGATTGCACAAAGGTGAGAAAGGGTACCGTATCCCCGGATAACATGTATGGATAGCGTACACATTCAAAAGATATGTCTATACATCAGGAGGCAGGCTCAGACGGTGTTAGGCCCAGTATGGCTTGCACGTGATTGCACAAAGGTGAGAAAGGGTACCGTATCCCCGGATAACATGTATGGATAGCGTACACATTCAAAAGATATGTCTATACATCAGGAGGCAGGCTCAGACGGTGTTAGGCCCAGTATGGCTAGCACGTGATTGCACAAAGGTGAGAAAGGGTACCGTATCCCCGGATAACATGTATGGATAGCGTACACATTCAAAAGATATGTCTATACATCAGGAGGCAGGCTCAGACGGTGTCAGGCACAGTATGGATTTGACGGCCCAGACTACACAGCAGAGGAGCAGGGAGAGGTAAAGATTGCAAATGCTGGGGCCCTGCCCAAGCAAGGGGGGCCCACTCATGGGCGTCGGTACTGGCACTGGGCCCCTCATAGTATGGCGGTGTGTCTGATGGCGGGTGTGCACCACCACCGTCAGAGACACTTGATTGCACTATGAGGGACCCTGTGCCAGTGCCCGCACCCAAGAGTCGGCCTACCCACCTGTCCAGGGCAACGGCACTCGCACGGTGTCGTGCGCTAGGTGGTGACCCCGGCCATGGGGGGGAGACAGCACAGTTAGGGAGTTTTAGAAAGTAGCATATGTTGATGTTGGACATTCAGCTGATGCAAAAGGCGAAATAGGTCAAGTCCCAGGAAGAGGTGGACCAAAACAAGCCATTTTTCTGTCACCCTATGTGTCATCAGGGGAAGGTGGGACAAAATCCTTGGAAACCCATGCATGGTTCATTTTAATGAAGGTTAGATCATCCACATTTTGGGTTGACAGACGGGTCCTTTTTTCTGTCAGGATTGATCCAGCTGCACTGAAGACTCTTTCCGATAGCACACTTGCAGCTGGGCAAGCGAGCTCCTGTAAGGCATATTGTGCCAATTCAGGCCAGGTGTCCAGTTTAGCGGCCCAATAGTCAAAGGGGAATGACCTGTGTGGGAGGACATCGATATAGGAGGAAAAGTAGTTTGTAACCATAGTTGACAACTGCTGTCTCCTGTCACTTTCCATCGATGCTGTATTACCAGTTATGTGAGCGGTACTTGAAAAATCAGTCCACAACATTGTCATGAAACCCCTGTCTCCAACGCCACTTCTGCTGTGTGCACCATGAACACCTCTTCCAAGCTGCCCCCGGCCCGTACGGCTCGTGTGAGAACCATCACCGCTGCTGTGTGCTGGGAATGCCTCAAGCAACCGATTTACCAGAGTTGCTTGTTTATTAGCCAATATTAGGTCAAGGTTCTCCTGTGGCATGATGTTTTGTAATTTGCCTTTGTAGCATGGATCCAAGATGCTGGCCAACCAGTAGTCGTCATCGTTCATCATTTTGGCAATGCGGGGGTCCCTTTTTAGGATCCGCAAGGCATAATCTGACATGTGGGCCAATGTTCCCGGTGTCAATGATGCACTGCGAGTGCTGGTTGGAGGAGCACTTTCTGGCAAATCCACATCCCTCCAGTCACGCACAAACCCTGTACCAGACCTTGCCACGCCAACATTTTCACTTGCCCCACGAGATGCATCCTCCTCCCCTAAGTAATCATCCCCATCATCATCCTCCTCCTCCTCTTCTTCCTCCAACTCGTCCAGGAGAGGTCCCTGAGCAGACAATGGCTGAATGTCATCAAGGATTCCCTCCACCTCTTCCTCCTCATCAACATTGGCTGCAGACGCCTGCTCCTTAAGGTGCGTCAAAGTTTGCATGAGCAGACACATAAGTGGGATGCTCATGCTTAGGATGGCGTCGTCTGCGCTTACCAGCCGTGTGCATTCCTCAAAACACTGAAGGACTTTACAGAGGTCTTTCAGCTTCGGCCACTGCACACCTGTCAACTCCATGTCTGCTCTCAAAGTGCCTGGCCGTGTATCCTCCCACAAATGCATTATGGCCTGCCTCTGCTCGCTCAGTCGCTCCACCATATGCAGGGTGGCGTTCCACCTTGTTGCAATGTCGATAATGAGGCGGTGGTTGGTAAGGTGGAGCAATCGCTGCAGCTTCTGCATACGAACGGAGTGTACAGGCGACCGGCGGATGTGCGCGCACAGTCTTCGCACCTTATGGAGCAGGGCTGTTAACTCCGGATAATTTTTGAGGAAGCACTGCACCACCAGGTTCAATGTGTGAGCCAAGCAAGGTATGTGGCTGAGTTTTGAAAGGGCTATGGCTGCCACAAAATTACGGCCGTTATCACTAGCTACCTTGCCTGCCTCAAGATGTACACTGCCCAGCCATGACTCAGTTTGTCACTTCAAGTACTCGGCCAGCACCACGGCGGTGTTTCTGTCGCCCAAACACATCATCTGCAACACAGCCTGCTGACGCTTTCCACTAGCTGCTCGATAGGGGGACACCTCGTGTGCAACAGTGGCAGCTGCAGATGGAGTGCTCGTACGACTGCGCTCTGTGGACGAGCTTTCGCTTCTGGAGGAGGAGGAGGGTCGAACGCCTACAGCCAACTGTTTCCTATACCGTGGGCTAGGCAGCACTGTCCCACCACCGCTGTCCCCTGTGGACCCTGCATCCACCACATTAACCCAGTGCGCAGTGATGGACACGTAATGGCCCTGGCCATACCGACTGGACCATGCATCAGTTGTGAGGTGCACCTTTCCACACTGACTGCTTGAGTGCATGGACAATGCGGTCTTTCACATGATGGTGGAGGGCTGGGATGGCTTTGCGAGAGAAGAAGTGGCGACTGGGTAGGTCATAGCGTGGTACTGCATAGGCCATGAGTTCGCGGAAAGCTGCGTTTTCCACCAACCGATAGGGCATCATCTCAAACGAGATTAGTTTGGCAATGTGGGCGTTCAAACCCAGTGTACGCGGATGAGAGACTGAGTACTTTCTTGACCTACTCATAGTGTCTGGGAGGGTGAGCTGGACTTGAGAGCTGCATATGGTGGAAGTAGCGGTGGACAGGGTGGACTGAGAGAGGGTTGATGATGGTGATGGAGTTGGTGTTCTTTCTGATGGCCTAGATTCAGTATTTCGTTGATATAACAGTGGGATTCCCTGACTGCTGTGGCCTTGCAACAACACCTCAACATTTGCTGCTGTGCTAACCGGTGGGCTTACAGTGGGGGAAACAATGTAGCGTTGCTGACTACCATCTTTGTGATCAGTTGCACATGTGGCACTTGAGGTTTGGTGTTGTGTCCACGCTTGCAAGTGCATGGTGGTTAAATGTCTAAGCATGCAACTGGTATTCAAATTTTTCAGATTTTTCACTCGGCTAAAGGTCTTTGCGCACTTCTTACAGGTAACCTTGGCCTGATCATGAGGATTTTGTTCAAAAAAGTGCCACACTGCACTCTTCCTACTTTGGCAGACATTTTGCGGCCTAGCACGCTGTGATGTTTTGACCCTCTCGACAAGCTGTCCAGCAACTCTTTTGATTTTTGGAACCTGTCTTTGGAGTGCTCCGGGCCTGCCAGATAACAGCTGTTGCGATGTCGATGTCTGCTGTGGATGCTCCTCATCTGAGCTATTGGAAGCAGCACACTCTTCCCCCAATGGATGCCAATCTGGGTCAACAACTGGGTCATCCATCACCTCCTCTTCAATGTCATGTGCACCTTCCTCTGTGTCACCGTGTATGGTGGTATAGTGTGCGGGAAGGGGCACCTGAGTCTCATCAGGGTCAGAATCTGGCTCTGTACACTGCGAGGACAATGTAGTGCTCTGAGTGAATGTACCAGCAGAATCATCTATCAGCGGCTGTGCATCAGTGCACTCCATGTCAGATTCATCTTGGCCTGGGTAATTCACCATTTCACTTGATAATCCAGGCATGTTATGTGAAAACAGCTCCATGGAGTAATCAGTAGTATGGCCTGCGTCATCCTTCAATCTTGGTTGGGGTGAAGGACACAAGGAAAGGTGTGGTTCATGAACATGAGCCTCCAATGACGACTCAGTGCTTTTACTTTTTACAACTTCAGAAGAGGAGGCGATAGAGCTGGAGGCTGAGTCAGCAATGTAAGACAAAACTTTATCCTGATGCTCTGGCGTTAGAAGCGGTTTGCCAACTCCTAGAAAACTAAGCCTTCGAAGCCTTATGGAGCCAGACGATGACACAGGCTCAACACCTCCTGCATTCGGTCCTATTTTGCTTTTGCCACTACCATCAGATCCACCACCAACACCATCATTACCAGCTGCCAAGCCCCGCCCAATTCCACGGCCTCTTCCACCAGCCTTCCTCATGTTTGGTAGAAATGTAGACAAAATCCAACAAGCTATATAGTAATGTAAAACAAGGTACAAGGTGTCTATAGGACAGGGGAGATTTTGAATTTCTGCAGACACTTGTGGACACTGGACACTTGGATTGTGTGAGGCCCACTGAATATCAGAGCGCTATGTCACAGGCTCGATGTAACAGGTGTGAAAAAAGTGACTACAGGATAAGGGAGATTTTGAATTTCTGCAGACACTTGTGGATACTGGACACTTGGATTGTGTGAGGCCCACTGAATATCAGAGCGCTATGTCACAGGCTCAATGCAGCAAGTGCGAAAAAGGTGACTACAGGATAAGGGAGATTTTGAATTTCTGCAGACACTTGTGGACACTGGACACTTGGATTGTGTGAGGCCCACTGAATATCAGAGCGCTATGTCACAGGCTCGATGGCACAGGTGTGAAAAAAGTGACTACAGGATAAGGGAGATTTTGAATTTCTGCAGAGACTTGTGGACACTGGACACTTGGATTGTGTGAGGCCCACTGAATATCAGAGCGCTATGTCACAGGCTTGATGCAGCAGGTGTGAAAAAAGTGACTACAGGATAAGGGAGATTTTGAATTTCTGCAGACACTTGTGGACACTGGACACTTGGATTGTGTGAGGCCCACTGAATATCAGAGCGCTATGTCACAGGCTCGATGCAGCAGGTGTGGAAAAAGTGACTACAGGATAAGGGAGATTTTGAATTTCTGCAGACACTTGTGAACACTGGACACTTGGATTGTGTGAGGCCCACTGAATATCAGAGCGCTATGTCACAGGCTCGATGCAACAGTTGTGAAAAAAGTGACTACAAGATAAGGGAGATTTTGAATTTCTGCAGACACTTGTGGACACTGGACACTTGGATTGTGTGAGGCCCACTGAATATCAGAGCGCTATGTCACAGGCTCGATGGCACAGGTGTGAAAAAAGTGACTACAGGATAAGGGAGATATTGAATTTCTGCAGACACTTGTGGACACTGGACACTTGGATTGTGTGAGGCCCACTGAATATCAGAGCGCTATGTCACAGGCTCGATGCAGCAGGTGTGAAAAAAGTGACTACAGGATAAGGGAGATTTTGAATTTCTGCAGACACTTGTGGACACTGGACACTTGGATTGTGTGAGGCCCACTGAATATCAGAGCGCTATGTCACAGGCTCGATGCAGCAGGTGTGAAAAAAGTGACTACAGGATAAGGGAGATTTTGAATTTCTGCAGACACTTGTGGACACTGGACACTTGGATTGTGTGAGGCCCACTGAATATCATAGCGCTATGTCACAGGCTCGATGCAGCAGGTGTGAAAAAAGTGACTACATGATAAGGGAGATTTTGAATTTCTGCAGACACTTGTGGACACTGGACACTTGGATTGTGTGAGGCCCACTGAATATCAGAGCGCTATGTCACAGGCTCGATGGCACAGG
Organism: Dendrobates tinctorius; assembly: GCF_039654945.1. Classification (NCBI taxonomy): domain Eukaryota; kingdom Metazoa; phylum Chordata; class Amphibia; order Anura; family Dendrobatidae; genus Dendrobates; species Dendrobates tinctorius. The sequence goes on along the minus strand of NW_027361708.1, from coordinate 14,693,875 downwards.
TGTGAAAAAAGTGACTACAGGATAAGGGAGATTTTGAATTTCTGCAGACACTTGTGGACACTGGACACTTTTGGATTGTGTGAGGCCCACTGAATATCAGAGCGCTATGTCACAGGCTCGATGGCACAGGTGTGAAAAAAGTGACTACAGGATAAGGGAGATTTTGAATTTCTGCAGACACTTGTGGACACTGGACACTTTTGGATTGTGTGAGGCCCACTGAATATCAGAGCGCTATGTCACAGGCTCGATGGCACAGGTGTGAAAAAAGTGACTACAGGATAAGGGAGATTTTGAATTTCTGCAGACACTTGTGGACACTGGACACTTTTGGATTGTGTGAGGCCCACTGAATATCATATCAGAGCGCTATGTCACAGGCTCGATGCAGCAGGTGTGAAAAAGTGACTACAGGATAAGGGAGATTTTGAATTTCTGCAGACACTTGTGGACACTGGACACTTTTGGATTGTGTGAGGCCCAATGAATATCAGAGCGCTATGTCACAGGCTCGATGGCACAGGTGTGAAAAAAGTGACTACAGGATAAGGGAGATTTTGAATTTCTGCAGACACTTGTGGACACTGGACACTTTTGGATTGTGTGAGGCCCACTGAATATCAGAGCGCTATATCACAGGCAGAAATTGGCTAGTGTATCACAAACTACAAGATGTATGTAGCATTGGGCAGAATAGGAATCTCCCTAGAGTGTAGGTCTGTAAGAACGGAACAAGTCCTCCACTTATCCTTCCACAGTGACACACAGATAGCTTCACTGTGGCTGTGATAACAGCCGTTACACGGTACTGTGAGGAGCGTACACCGCTGTATGGTGTGAAATAAAAGCAGTTTGCAGAGCAGTGGGGAAACAGCAATGCAGCTGTCAGGAAGCCTTAGAAGGCAGCCTAACAACGAACACCGCTGATCCACCACAATATAGCCTCCCCTTGCACTGCACACACAGTGACTGGTGTGTTGCACAGGCAAAATTGCTAGCAGCAGAAGCAGTTTTTTTTTCTTCTTCCCTGCCTAACGCTCTCCCTACAGAATCAGCAACCTCTCTCTATGCTAAGATTGGCAGAAGTAAGATGGCGGTCGGCGTGCACGCCCTTTTATAACCCTGTGACGCCCACCAAAGCAAGCCAATCACTTGCATGCCCTTCTGAAAGATGGTGGTGACCCCTGCCTATGTCATCACGTTGCCCACAGTGTCCGTGGATCCTGATTGGCTGAAAAAGAGCACAAAACAAACGTAAGTCGCCGACCTCGTGGCCGACCTCATCCTAGGGTCGGGTTTCGTTTCATGAAACCCGACTTTGCCAAAAGTCGGAGACTTTTGAAATTTTTCGACCCGTTTCGCTCAACTCTAGTGTCAACCCGTACTATCGGTCGGCGTCTGAATGAAAAGGGACTGTATGGTAGGAGACCCAGGAAGACCACACTTCTTACCCCGAGACATAAAAAAGCCAGCCTGGAGTTTGCCAAAACTTACCTGAAAAAGCCTAAACGTTTTGGAAGAATGTTCTCTGGTCAGATGAGACAAAAGTAGAGCTTTTTGGGCAAAGGCATCAACATAGAGTTTACAGGAGAAAAAAGAGGCATTCAAAGAAAAGAACACGGTCCCTACAGTCAAACATGGCAGAGGTTCCCTGATGTTTTGGGGTTGCTTTGCTGCCTCTGGCACTGGACTGCTTGACCGTGTGCATGGCATTATGAAGTCAGAAGACTACCAACAAATTTTGCAGCATAATGTAGGGCCCAGTGTGAGAAAGCTGGGTCTCCCTCAGAGGTCATGGGTCTTCCAGCAGGACAATGACCCAAAACACACTTCAAAAAGCACTGGAAAATGGTTTGAGAGAAAGCACTGGAGACTTCTAAGGTGGCCAGCAATGAGTCCAGACCTGAATCCCATAGAACACCTGTGGAGAGATCTAAAAATGGCAGTTTGGAGAAGGCACCCTCCAAATATCAGGGACCTGGAGCAGTTTGCCAAAGAAGAATGGTCTAAAATTCCAGCAGAGCATTGTAAGAAACGCATTGATGGTTACCGGAAGCGGTCGGTCGCAATTATTTTGGCTAAAGGTTGTGCAACCAAGTATTAGGCTGAGGGTGCCAATACTTTTGTCTGGCCCATTTTTGGAGTTTTATGTGAAATGATCAATGTTTTGCTTTTTGCTTCATTCTCTTTTGTGTTTTTGCATTTAAGACTAATTAAATGAAGATAATAATACCAAATAATTTGTGTTTGCAATCATTTTCAGAAAGAAACTGAGTATTATCTGACAAAATTTCAGGGGTGTCAATACTTTTGGCCACAACTGTATTTGAATTGTCTTAAAGGAGCAAGAAAGTAGCAAAATCAAGAAATCTAAAAAAAAAATTACAAACTGTATTGGATCATTTGCTTACAAACTGTTTAAGACTCAAAAGCATTACTACCTGCTAGGGTAAAACTGATGGGAAAACTGTTAAAGGAAATGTAGAGGCAGATACCCTGATACCAGGGATGTGTTACTTCCTGGGCTGCTTAGTGTTGTTTTCATAAAATCCCTGTTTTATCAGCATGGGAATATCACTAGAGGACTACTTGGCTTGTTGCCATAGTCCTGCCATGCCTCCACCAGTGATTGGCAGTTTTCTGCTTATGAAAACAAAAAGCTGCCAAACAGTGATGTAGGCTATAAAGAGCTCAGCAATCAGAATTGCAGCTCCAAATAAAGCAAGTGATACATTGCTGGAATCTGGGTCTCATTCTATTCTCAGATGGGTTAGAAAAAAACTTAAGGACACCTTTAAGCCATATCAAGCCTAATAAGAAAAAAACCTCTGTCAAACCCGGTGACCTTTGCCAGGTCCCCAAGGACCATGGAAACATTGTTATTGACTCCCCACAAAAATCCTCTCCATTTCTGAAACCCCTTAGTAAATGCTGTGCTCAGTCGCAACAACATCTAATAGTGGTGAGAAATGTGATTTTGGACATTATGTCGGAGGATGGCTGCATATTACACTATCTGCTGATGGTATGGGTGCAGCTTTTGTGCCCATGCCATCCATTTGCATTATAACCCATTGCAGTTAGAACACCAAAATTAGGAGAAAATTTTAATTAAAATAGAATGCAGTCTCTGTACCTGGATTTTCAACTCATACACCTCTTTCTTCAGTTCACTGGGATTTTTAATGACAGTGACAGCACCAGTAACATTGTTAATATCAAAAGCTCCATCAGATCCTGTTAGAAATAGCAAAATGTGTTTGGTCATTATAATATTCTTTAGCTATAAATATAATACTTTTTTCAGTATTGTTGTGGAAGTTAGCAAATCTCTAAACCTGTCCATCAGCAGCAGAGGTCACTGAGAAACATACAGTATAATGAAAACATTGGACTGTCATGGCATCCAACATAGTGCAAAGGGGTTATTCAGGATAATTGCTTTTATTCATAGGGTGTGGTTGATTAAAAATCTCGGTTACACTTTACTCCTCCATCGCTGCCTTTCTGCCACTGCACCAGGCTTTGTTAACTGGCTACAGCTGTAATGTCCTGACCGCAGCTCACATTACACCACAATCACTGGCACCATCTCGTAGCCAGTTGTAAAAACTGGAGCATGAATTTGTTGGAAAGTATTTGGAGGAACCACATACAGCAAAATTAGCATATCATCAAAAAGTTAATTTAATTTTTTAATTTCTTCAATACAAAAAGTGAAACCAATATATAGAGTCATTACAAACAGAGTGATCTATTTCAAGTGTTTATTTTTGCTAATGTTGATGATTATGGCTTACAGCAAATGAAAACCCAAAAGTCATTATCTCAAACTAAATTAGAATAATTAATAAAAAAAATCGGCAAAGGCTTCCTAAGCATTTAAAAAGGTCCCTTAGACTGTTTCAGTAGGCTCCACAATCATGGGGAAGACTGCTGACTTGACAAATGTCCAGAAGGCAGTCATTGACACACTCTTCAAGGAGGTTAAGCCACAAAACGTAATTGATAAAGAACCTGGCTGTTCACAGAGTGCTGTATCCAAGCATATTAATGGATAGTTGAGTGGAAGGAAAACATGTGGTAGAATAAGGTGCACAAGCAAATGGGATAAAGGCAACCTTGAAAGGACTGTTAAGAAAAGGTCATTCAAAAACTTAGGGGAGATTCACAAGGAGTGGACTGCTGCTGTAGTCATTGCTTCAAGAGCCACCACACACAGACGTACAGGGCATGGGCTACAAGTGCCGCATTCCTTGTGTCAAGCCACTCATGACCAAAAGAAAAACACCAGAAGCGTCTTACCTCGGCTAAGGAGAAAAAGAACTGGACTGTTGCTCAGTGATCCAAGGTGTTGTTTTCAGATTAAAGTAAATTTTGCATTTCATTTGGAAATCAAGGTCCCAGAGTCTGGAGGAAGGGTGGAGAGGCCACAATCCAAGCTGCTTGAGGTCTACTGTGAAGTTTCCACAAACAGTGATGGTTTGGGGAGCCATGTCATCTGCTGGTGTAGGTCCACTGTGTTTTATCAAGACCAAAGTCAGCACAGCCATCTACAAGGAAATTTTAGAGCACTTCATGCTTCCCTCTACAGACAAACTTTTTTCAGATTGAAGTTTCATTCTCCAGCAGGAATTGGCACCTGCCCACACTGCCAAAAGTACTAATAACTGGTTAAAAAACAACAGTATCACTGTGCTTGATTGGCCAGCAAACTCACTTGACCTTAACCCCATAGAGAATCTATGGGTTATTGTCAAGAAGAAGACACCAGATCCAACAATGGAGATGAGCTGAAGACTGCTATCAAAGCAACCTGGGCTTCCATAACACCTCAGCAGTGTCACAGACTGATCACCTCCTTGGCACACCACATTGATGCAGTAATTGTTGCCAAAGGAGCCCCGACCAAGTATTTTGTGCATTTACTGAACATACATTTCAGTAGGCCAACATTTCAGATTTTAAAATCATATTTTCAAGCTGGTGTTATAAAGTATTCTAATTTACTGAGATAATGACTTTTGGGTTTTCATTGGCTGTAAGCCATAATAATCAACATTAACAGAAATAAACACTTGAAATAGATCACTCTGTTTGCAATGACTCTATATAATATACAGTATGAGTTTCAGTTTTTGTATTGAAGAACTGAAATAAATTAACTTTTTGATGATATTCTAATTTTGTGAGGAGCACCTGCATGTGATCCATGATGCCTTCCTAAAGGTGTTCCTTTACTACTGAATGACAATTGATGCAACTATTACTTATTGCTTACCATCCAAAAGAGAATATTGAATACTGTTGGGATTTCCCCTGTCTCCATCAAAAGCAATCACAGTGATTATTTCTGATCCCTAAGAAAATAATAAAATATTAGTTTAGATATTAAAATCAGATTTATACCATATATACTCGTGTATAAGCTGAGCTTTTTCAGCACATTCTTTTACTGAAAATGCCCCCTCGGCTTATACATGAGTCAACTGTCCAAGAAAGCTGGTGGGGGAGGGGGAGCGACGGGTCACAAAGGCAGGAGCTGGCGGCTGTGGCTAAAGCATGTGCCGCTGGTACAGAGAAATGAATATTCATTTTTCTTATAGCGCGCACAGTGACACCCGCAGCCGTCGGCTTCCAGAAGACATCCTACTCACCCTCCAGCATGCCCTGCATCTCGTTTGTCCAGGCGCCCTCGCAGCATCTCATTGGTGCCGGCTTCCTGCAGCTCTTCCTGTGCTGAGAGATCACGTGGCACCACTCATTAAGGCAACGAATATGCACACATCTCCACTCCCATAGGTGTGGAGGGAATATTCATTACCTTAATGAGCGATGCCAAGTGATCGCTCAGCACAGGAAGAGCTGCTGGAAGCCGGAATGAGGTGCTGTGAGGGCACTCTGGAGGGTCAGTAGGATGCTTGTTTTTTTTGTAATAGGAAGCATGCATACAAGAATGGAAGGGGGGGCATGCATACCAGGACCGCTATGGGGGGAGCCATGCATACCAGGACAGCTACGGGGGCAGCCACGCATACCAGGACAGCAACGGGGAGCCACGTAAACCAGGACAGCGACAGGGGAGCCACACATACCAGGACAGCCATGGAGGAGCCATGCATACAAGGATGGGGATGGGGGGAGCCACACATACCAGAACAGTGACGGGGGGAGCCACACCTACCAGGACAGAGATGGGGGAGCTACACATACCAGGACAGCGATGGGGGGAGCTACGCATACCAGGACAGGATGGGGGAGCCATGCATACCAGGAAAGAGATGAGCAGACAATACATATCCGGCTTATACTCAAGTCAATAAGCTTACTCAGTTTTCCATGGCAAAATTAGGTGCCTCGGCTTATACTCAGGTCAACTTATACTCAAGTATATGTGGTATTTACTCATCGACATATATGTACCTGAAGTTACAGTTCACATTGGGATTATTTAGGTTAATAAAAGTTTGCATTGCTCTGAAACACAAACCGCAAAAAACATTTTGCTAAAATGAATATTATTTAAGTCTGGGGGAAGGAAATACTTTACCAGTATAGTGTCCTCATAGACATAACCATAGTATGGCGTTCCTACAAACACTGGTGGTGAGTCTTGTACATCTTCGACATTAATGGTCACTGTAGTACTTGATGTAAATGCTTGGTACTTGCCACGTAGTTTGCCGCCACCATCCTTCAATAATCAATATATATATACATGTTAATGTTGTTCAAAGAAAACACCATTATAATATAACTTTACATAGTATAGAAAGTAGGATCCCCCTTAACCATCTAACTGTAAAAGATGTGCTGGGCAATAATGCTGTGCTGAAATTGGCTTGTTCACTGAACCTAAATTCACCTCTAATTTTGCTACTCCAGGATAGTGTGCAATTTCATAGGAAGACAATTAACCTACAAATGTAATTTGCACTGAGGGGAAAAAGAAGCTTCAACACTTAGCTGAATTCTTGAGCTTCTTATAAACTTTACTTCAATACTGGCTTTAGCTCTTCTAACCCTTGCCCTTCATTCCCTGCAAAAAAACATTATATTCTTCTTTTGATATGCTCCCCTCTTTCCATTTTATGTAAATGTTTTCCTTTTTTAATAAGTGATGAAGTTCTGTGTTCATCTACCCTGGTTTCTTTAAATACTTCCAATTCTTCCTTCTTTTCAGGATTGTTACTGATTGTGCAGTGAGAACTTCATTTAGCAAAATCTCCCATCCTTCTTGGACATTTCTGTCCTTTAAAACAACCAGCCATTGGACTTTCCCTACTCTCTTTCTGAGTCAATTAAAATCTGCCTTTCTGAAATCCAACCTTTAAGTTTGAGTCCTCGCTAGTCTTCCTCCAATTGTAATCCAAAATTCAGGGATAGCATGATCCCTGCCGCCTAAATTCCCAGCCACCTTTACTTCCTTAACTATTTCCTCCCTGTTGGTAAGAATTAGGTCTGAGATTGCAGTTCTCTCATCTACCTTTTGAAAGATAAAGTTGTCAGCAAAAGAAGATAAGAAATATCTGGACCCAGTACTTTTGCCTGAGAGAGATTCCGAACAAATCTCTGGATAGTTAAAATCTCCCATGATCACTATGTTGTACTATTTTGAGAATAGAGACATCTGATGTAAAAAGAGTTCATCCATAGCTTCAGTCTGCCCAGGTGGCCTACAGTAAACACCTACAATAGTGTCCTTTCTGTTCTTCTCTCCTTGAATTCTTACCCAATTTCTACAGAGCTACCAGTCTCTGAAGCTTGGATCTCTGTGGATATATACGTTTTCCTAACATACAATGCAACACCTTATTGTAGATTTTTTCAATGTTTTAAGGCCAAAGTGAACATGCGTTTAGTTGCTGCATGTATACCTACTTTACCTAAGCTCAATTTTCGTGTGTTTTTTCTCTTTGTATTTTTGCATTCTGTACAAGTCACATTTAAAAGCCTCCCCGGCTGGTGTCCTTAGGTCGGGAACTGGTCCTTTTGTCTGCCCTTATTCACACACTGACGTCGACTTGGACACAAGGTAAAGTTTTAATATTAGACAGTGTAGGACCATCTCGATCAGGGTCACCTTGGCGACGGTGAGATGGCTTTCATGCGATTTTTGATCAAAAAATGTATTACTAAGAACCCTGTGTTATTTAAATGCAATTTTGCTTTTCACTTATTTAGTTATAGCAAGGTTTTTGTTTATTTTGTTTCTTGTAGGTTTTTTCAATATAGTACACATTGCAGAACACCATATGAGTAATTTCCTTCTCCATATTGAACAAAATGAATTTCTGTGGAATGACGGTAAAGATTTGTGCGCCTAGCAGCGTGCGGTTTGGCAATTCCCTCCAGGCATTTTGATCCAGCTCACATCGCGCATGCGCCTTTACTCATATGTCCATCTGGACACAACCTGTCTTGTCAGCACGTTAATAATAATATAAAAAATAACAAATACAAAACTGAGTATGCTGCAAAATTCTGCATAGATGGCTGATTCTACCCTCTATGTGTTTTGACCATCCTTAATAGAGGTGATAGTAGGGGAACAAACTGCACTCTGATACTGGGCAGATGCTGCACTGATTAAACCACCCATCATGCCCCAGCAGCACAATGCTATCAGGAAATAGGCTGCCTCCCATAGCAGGATCCACATTCCAGTGAGTCATCTCTGGTCAGACTGAACTACTATTTATAGATCACAATATGCACGCATCCTTACTCCCCCTGATGAAGCTGCAGTGCGGCAGCGAAACGCGTGGGTCTCTCCTGTGTCCTGTTCCTCCACTTCTTGTCCCCCCACCGGACGGTACTTCCAAGCGATAACTTCACTTTGGTAATCCCATTCAGGACTCTTTACTCATATGGGAGTTTTTCCTCCATTATTTTTGGCCTTGGCTGCGCGGGGTTAATCATATCCTTGTGCTGCTATCTTCTTGTTCCACTTTTTCTGGGAGGATTCTCTTGCATACAGCTACATTCTATACCTTCTACATATTTTTCAGCTATTTTAGCCATTTTCTGTCTGCTAGTGAGAATTAGTGTAGGGGACCATTTAGTGCTCTTATAGACATTACTCACTCTTTAATTGATGTGTTGCTGTCTCTGGGGACGCCTTCGACAGCCATCTGTCTGTATTCATGTATAGCAATATGGTATAATTTTTCAATTGAGAGGTATTCATTAGATTATGTATGTGTATACATGTATAGTTTGCACATAGAGGTTAAGCTTATGGTGTTCTTCAATTGAGAGGTGTTCATCAGATTATGTATGTGTATACATGTATAGTTTGCACATAGAGTATAGCTCACAGCTGTCCCCTAGTGGACATGGGCATGGATTGTTGGTTTTAATTGTTTTTAACCCTTGAGTGTATTTTGTGATGTTAATAAAATTATACGCTTATGGATATTTAAGTGTGCACTGATTATATGTCATGGTCTTTTTTGCATATGTTCCCCAATAAATAACATTTATCACATGTCTACATAACATAATTTCTTTTTGTTGGGAAGTTAGAAGGGTTAAACGATTATCAGCAATTTTTCATTTTTCCAACAGACTTTACAAAACCAATAACCAGTAACAGAAAATACCCCAAAATGACACCATTTATAGACTGCACCCCTTAAAGTGCTAAAACACCACATTCTATATATTTATTAACCCTCCAGGTACTTCACAGGAATTAAAGCAATTAGGAATTAAAGCAATAAGGAAGGAAAAAATTAAAATATTACTTTTTCCCACAAAAATTTTACTTTAGCCCCATAATTTGCATTATCACAAGGGTAACAGTAGAAAATGGGCCATACAATTTGATGTGCAATGTGGTGGAAAAGTAGTGGTTGCGTGCACGGCAAGCCTTGGAAGGGAAGGAGCATCATTTGACTTTTGAAATGCAAAGCTGTCTGCAATAAATAGCGGACGGTATGTCACATTTGCAGAGCCACTGATATGTCAAAACAGCAGAAACCCACAAAAGGGACAGCATTTTGGAAACTACACCTCTCGAGGAAAAATGGAAAACCCCCACAAATGCCCCATTTTGCAAACTACTCCCCTCAAGGAATTCAGATGTGTGGTAAGGACCTTGAGCCCACAGGTATTTCAAAGAATGTTATAACCTTGAGCGGTAAAAATAAAAAAAATCATATGTTTTCTGCTTTAGTCCGAACAGTTTTATTTTTGCAAGGGTAACATGAGAAAATGAACAATACAATTTGTTGCTCAATTTCTTCTGAGTACGTCAATACCCCATATGTGGGGAAAACTACTTTTTGGACCACGGCAGGATTTGGAAGGGAAGGAGCACCATTTGACTTTGGGAATGTAAAATTGGAAAAGATAGTTAACACCATGTTGCATTTACAGAGCCCCTGATGTGCCTAAACAGTGGAAACCCCCTCAAGTGACCCTATTTTGGACACTACACCCCTCAAGGAATTTAACTAGTGGTGTGGTATGCATTTTGAACTACAGGTGCTTCACAGAATTTTACAACAGAGTAGTGAAAATAAAAAAAATAAAAAATAAAAAATCACAGTTTGGGCACACGGCTCATAAGGGACAGGATGCCATTTTGGCTGGAATAGGTTGCAAACGCGGCGTCACATTTGAAGAACCCCTGATATGTCAAAACAGCAGAAACTCCCACAAGTGACACCATTTTAGAAACTACACCTCTCAAGGAATTCATTTAGGGGAGTAGTGAGTATTTTTAACCTTCAGGTGATTCACAGAATTGTAAAACTTTGGGGTGAGGATTTTTTTTCCAGTAAAATGTTGTTTTAGCCCTAAGTTTTTAAAAGGGATAATAGGAGGAAATGGGCACCAGAATTTGCTATGCCATTTCTCTGAGTATGGCAATACCACATATGTGGTCAACAACAACTTTTGAGGCACAATGGAAAGCCCAGAAGAGATAGAGCACCATATTCGAGTTCAGATTTTGCTAGAATGGTTTAAGAGTGCCATGTCACATTGGCAGAGCCCTTGAGGTGCCAGAAAAGCAGAATCTCCACATAAGTGACCACATTTTACAAATTACACCTCTCAATAAATTCATCTGGTGGTATTGAAACCACATGTCCCTCATAGAATTTTATACCATTGGGTGCTAAAGAAAGAATAATTACATTTTCACCACTAAAATAGAGTTTTAGCCCACAGTTTTTAATTTTTATAAGGGCTAATAGGAAAAAATGGACCTCACAGTTTGTTGTGTAATGTCTCCTGAGTTTGCCAATACCCTGCATGTAATCGGAAATACTTTTCAGACACAATGGAAAGTGAAGAATGGAAGGAGAGCCATATTGTAGTGCAGATTTGGCTGGTATCGTTTGCAGGTGCCATGACTGACAGGGGCGAACATTCTGCCGGTGCCGCTGCACAAGGGCTCCAGAGGGAGGGGGGCCCAGACTACTGCTAAAACCTAATAATTAATCATAGATCCAGTGCCAATATCCACACTACATGGAGAGGCAGGGGGCTGCACCTAAGTCATTTGCAGATAGAGGGGTCGGTTCATTCTGCTGCATTTTGCAAAAGACACTGGATGATACCCCTCTCCTCTTGCTGCTGCAGCTGGATTTGTGATGCAAGAGACAAGACTCAGAAGACTGCAGGAAAAAAACTCAAGCTGATTCGCACAGTCACATAGTGTCTGTGACTTCCTCTGTCCATCTGCATGGCCTACAAGGGTGCTCTCTGTGCCATGAAAACAGTCCTCACATCACAGCATGAAGACTTTCATGTTGATCTGCAGGAGTTGGGTGAGGGGGTGATTGCTAGGGAGGAAGACAAAATAGTGTTTAGTGTCTGCGTGTGCATTGTCCATAGCCACTATAAGGAATCTGGAGAGGGCCCCCTTGTACAGTTGTAAGCTCTGCACACAAGGACATTGGGGTCTCATCCCCTGTCATCCAGTCATTGACTTTGCTTTATGAGCACATCTGTGGGATCAAAGGGGAGGAGGAAAAAGTGTCTTATGTAGCACTGAGTCACATCTTGGAGCAGGAAGAGGATTGTGGATTGTGGATAAGTCTCACAATTACAGTCTCTTGTGAAAAATATGTAAGAATATTAACAAAATAAAACTTCATTTATGTTAAAGGGGTTGTGCACTACTTAGATACCACCTTTTCAATCTGAATATTTGCCCCCAGTAAAATAACACCTATGCTCATCTCCAGTGCCAGTGCTCTTCCAGCAGCACCGTCACGTGCTCTCCCAGAATGTGAGATTATGTCATATGATCCCTGCGGCCAATCAGCTCTGGTTTTCTCTTGATGTCTGGTTTGTCTGAACAAAGGTATAGTGAAGCCAGCACTGATTGGCCGCAGGAATTGTAAGACATAATGTCACATGAGCCTTGGGAGAACGAGTGACGACACTGCTGGAACGGCGCCAGCACTGGAGATGAGTACAAGGCAGGGATCACAGGTGTGCAAGACAGAAAATTTAATATCTCCATTTTCACCATTGCCTATGTCTACGATAATCGGACTGCCAATGTTTCACACGCATCTATCGACGTGTATGGGTGCGCGTGATCTGAATATCGGAGCCAATTGCAGCATGCTGCTATTTTTTCTAATGCCGAATAGGCATAAGAAAATATTACATGCTGCAATTTCTTTCACACAGATCATAAATATGTATGAAAAATTGTATAACAACTGATTCTGCATGCTGCCCATGCTCAACAGACAGTACCCAACCAAATACACAATCATCTGAATGAGTCAAAAAAGTCCTGCACAGGGGGCCTTCACTGTCAGTGTCTGCCCCTGGTACCTGTGGTGCCAGAACAGCAGAACCCTTAAATGAACACATTTTACAAACTACTCCTCTCATTAAATTTATCTAGGGATGCAGTGATCATATTGACTCCATGGGCGTGTCACAGAAATTTATACTATTCTGCAGTGAAGTAAAACAAAAATTATTACATTTTTACCACAAAAATTTTGCTTTAGCCCCAGATTTTACATTTTCACATGGGGGAATGCGTAAAACTGTCAAGAAAATTTGTCAGACAATTTCTGCTGAATGTGACAATACTCTATTTGTGGCTTTACAGTACGTTGTTTGACTCTTGGAGAACAAATTTTCGTGGAAGAGTTTACAGACTCCATATACAGAGCCCGTAAGGGTCACAAGAGCAGAATCCTGCCTCAAGTGACCCCATTTTGGAAATTTCACTTCTCTGGGACTTTATCTACAAGTCTAGTGATGATTTGGACTCCATAGGACATGGTGAAACAAGCAGCATTGAATGTTGCTTAGTGAAAATTGCAAATCTGCCATTGTAGTGACCGAACATTATAATGCAGGTACATTGTAGTGCCCAGTACATTGTAATGCGAAGCCCTTGTTTCTGGAGACATGCACCCATTAAATTAAGCGGGCCCTCATCACTACCGAAATGCCAAAAATATTGACACTAAATGTGGTTTAGGCAAACTGTGAATCTCAGAAGGGAGGGCAGCATTTGGATTTGAGAGCGAAGAATTTGCAGGAATTTTTAATTTTTTGGGAGGGGGAGGGGAGCTATAGCTCTTTGCCAGAGCCTATGTGCTACCAGTAAAGTGAAAGCCACCTATATTTCCGTTAACAGATGATGGACCTAAATGAGGACTTGCTGATTTTGGGGATTGAATTGAAGCTTTTATTGGGAACATTTTACATATAATTTTGGATCACATTTATCCTGTTCTCTACACTGAGCACTTACATCGGGGTTTCTATCTAAATCTCCAAATGACTTGATTCAGATGAAATCCTTGAGGGATCCATTAACTATAATGAGGCAGCAGAGTTACTCTTGACTACGTCTGGCCTCTGTTTATGGTGTCCATCTTTTTAGAAGAGCACAAAACTGCAGTTGACCACGCATTTATGCACAGTTAAAAAGATAGACTCAGCTGAATCATAGGCCAGATGGTGTCCACAGTGTTTCCATCTACCTAAATATAGAGAATCTTCTGTTGAGGTTTCCGTCTTAATCGCATATTTCAGAGATTTACATGAAAACTCCAATGTAAATGCTCAGAGAGCAGAATAAATATGCGCTGAGCCTTACTGCAATTTTTGGGAGGCAGAATGAACAAATCAACAGCAGGTCAAATATTGGTTTTATTAATTTTTTACACTGTTCCTCATGCAATAGAAGTGATTAGATGCCTTTATTCTTCAGATTGGTGTGTTAACAGCGATACCAGATTTATATAGTTTTTTATGTATGGTTGTTATCACAATCTAAAAGAAGCTTTAACCCCTTAGCGACAGAGCCAGTTTGCAGCTTAATGACCAGGCCAATTTTTACAATTCTGACCACTGTCACTTTATGAGGTTATAACTCTGGAACGCTTTTATGGATCCCGCTGATTCTGAGATTGTTTTTTCGTGACATATTGTACTTCATGTTAGATAACTCTTGTGTTTATTTATGAAAAAAATGGAAATATGGCGAAAATTTTGAAAATTTTGCAATGTTAAAAACTTTAAATTTTTATGCCTTTAAATCAGAGATGTGTCACACAAATTTCTTAATAAATAACATTTCCCACATGTCTACTTTACAACAGCACAATTTTGGAAGCAAAATTTTAATTTGTTAGGAAGTTATAAGGGTTAAAAGTTGACCAGCGATTTCTCATTTTTACAACAAAATTTACAAAACAATTTTTTTTAGGGACCACATCATATTTAAAATCATTTTGAGGGGTGTTCATGACAGAAAATACCCAAAAGTGGCACCATTCTAAGAACTAGACCCCTCAAGGTGCTCAAAACCACATTCAAGAAGTTTATTAAACCTTTACGTGCTTCACAGGAACTAAAGCAATGTGGAAGGAAAAAATTAACATTTAGCTTTTTTTTGCAAAAAATTTACTTCAGAACCAATTTTTTTTATTTTCACAAGTGTTAAAAGAGAAAATCAACTACAAAATTTGTTGTACAATTTCTCCTGAATACGCCGATACCTCATATGTGAGGGTAAACCACTTTTTCAGCACACGGCAGAGCTCACATGGGATGGAGCACCGTTTGACTTTTTCAACACAGAATTGGCTGGAATTGAGATCAGATGCCATGTTGCGTTCGGAGAGCCCTTAATGTGCCTGAACAGTGGAAGCCTCCAACAAGTGACCCCATTTTGGAAACTAGACCCCTTAAGGAACTTATCTAGATGTGTGGTGAGTAGTGTTGAGGGATACCATCCGATATCGGACCGATACCCAAAAAGTATCAGGTATCGCCTATTCCAAAAACCCATGCAAGTCAATGGGGCACAAATATCGGAATTAAAAAAACGCCTTTCTTTACTTGCACATCCAGTTCGGGAGGGGGGAAGAGTGTGGGCGGAGCGTGGGTGGACACTGTGCGTGTCTGTGTGTGCGGGCGGGGTCTGTACGGGCCTCTCGGGGGTCTGTGCGGGCCTGCCGGGGGTCTGTAAGGGCTGCCGGGGGTCTGTAAGGGCCTGCCGGGGGTTGTGTGTGTGTGCAGGCATCTTCCGATGGGACTACAAGTCCCATCGGGCGATGCCTGCTACAATGACAGTGATTGACACATTAGCCAATGATGGGACAGTAGTAGTCAAAACAAAACAAACATACTACATACATACTACATATATACTACATTCATACAACATACATACATACATACTACATATATACTACATTCATACAACAAACATACATACATACTACATACTACATACATACTACATATATACTACATTCATACAACATACATACATACTACATATATACTACATTCATACAACATACATGCATACTACATACTACATACATACTTCATATATACTACATTCATACAACATACATACATACTACATTCATACAACATACATACTACATACATACTACATATATATTACATTCATACAACATACATACTACATACATACTACATAAATACTACATTCATACAACATACATACATACTACATACATACTTCATATATACATACATACTACATTCATACAACATACATACATACTACATACATACTACATATATATTACATTCATACAACATACATACTACATACATACTACATATATACTACATTCATACAACATACATACATACTACATACATACTACATCTATACTACATTCATACAACATACACACATACATACTACATATATACTATATTCATACCACATACATACATACATAGTACATACTACATACATACTACATACATACAACATACATAAAACATGCTACAGACATACAACATACATACTACATACATACTACATACAATACATTCATAAAATACATACATATAGACATACAGTACATATAACATAGAGTACTTACTCACCATCACATTCATACAGCATACATACATACTACATACATACTACATATATACTACATTCATACAACTTACATACATACTACATACTACATACATACTTCATATATACTACATTCATACAGCATACATACAACATACATACTATGTATGTATGTTGTATGAATGTAGTATATATGTAGTATGTCCTGAACCTTTCTGCATCGATTTTATCGAATGATCAAATTAATATCCTTGAAAGGGGTCTTAATTTTGTGCCTACAGCGAAAATGGACTTATTCAACACTATGCTTGATGGTAATCATTTTATGAGAAGATTGACTCTTAGGAGACATTTTTTTGCAGAGGATGTGGAATATGAAAAAACTTCCAATATCAATGATGAATATGTTGATAAAGTTCCTGAGGAATTTATGCCTACTTCTTTCCAGGAGCAAGTTACCCTAAAGAATTTGAGGGACTTGTCTGAATCTGGTTCTAAGTTAATGTATTTAACTGATGTTAATTTTTCCTCTAGAGTCCCTAATCCTAGATATTATCCTGAGCAGTCAAAATTGCAAGTTATGGATGATTTTCAATTTCTTGTTGAAGATGAACTTATGAAAATTTATAATGCTAATCAGAATGGTCGTTCTAACATTTCTCTTACTGAGAAACAGGCACTTGATTTGTTATCTGCCAATGTCAATATCGTGGTAAGAAATTCTGACAAGGGGGATCTGTGACCATATTAGATACTGGGCTTTATGAAAGAGAGGTGAGGGCTATGCTTTTCAATAGTGAAGTATACAAGGGAATTAATTATAACCCCACAGATAACATCAAAATTGAATTACAGGAATTGTTACATAGGGGTTTTAGTTTGGGAATTATTAATCAAAAACAATGTGAATTTTTCTGTCCTTTATATCCCAGAGTTCCTTTGTTACATGCACTTCCAAAAGTTCATAAGGAGGTTTTTCCACCTTTGTTCCGTCCTATCATATCGGGCATCGGATCTCTTAATGAAAACTTGTCGGAATGGTTGGACGCAAGATTAAAACCTTTAGCCACTATTTCACCTAGCTATGTGCAGGATTCCAAACATGTTCTTAGTATTTTTTCTCAGGTGGAATGGCGAAGTTCCTTTTGTTGGCTCACTTGTGATGTACAAAGTTTGTACACTTCCATCCCACACGATTTGGCTATTTTGGCTCTTACTACTTATTTACAGAAATACAGTAATTTTTCAGAAGATTTACAGATGTATTTGATTGAAGTGACCTATTTTTTGTTAAAAAACAATTTTTTTTCTTTTTTGGATGATCTTTATTTACAGGTGCAAGGCTGTTCCATGGGTTCCAAGTTTTCACCGTCTCTTGCTAATATTTTTATGGCCTGGTGGGAGGAGGAGTACATTTTTTCTGAAAAAAATCCTTTTTCTTCTGATATTTTTCTTTTTCTGAGATTCATTGATGATGTTATAATTGTGTGGGATGGTGATGTATTTAATATTGAGAATTTTATGTTCTATATTAATAATAATCCATGCAATATACGTTTCACACATCAATTTGATGCCAAGATAATTTCGTTTTTGGATATTCTTTTGTCGGCAAATTTGGAGGAAAGAAAGATTGATTGTGATATTTTTAGAAAACCTACGGCAGGTAAATCACTGTTACACGCATCTAGCTGCCATCCACGTCATGTTATAGCTAATATACCTACAGGGGAGTTTGTAAGAGCAAAAAGAACATGTACCACGCCTAATCTATACGATAAACAATGTGAGATCATTGGTAAACGTTTTATAAAGAGGGGTTATACTAAGGTAGACATTCAGAAAGCTAAGCATAGAAAGGATGAAAAAAGTAGAGAGGATTATTTGCAGAAAGAAAGTAGAAAAACAACAAATCCTGTGGAGGGTCGGTCACCTATTGTTTTTTCAACTAATTTTAGTACTGACTACTACAGGATTGTTCATATTATTAAAAAATTCCTCCCTATTTTGTATGTTGATGATACATTGAAGAATATATTGAAGGATGGGATCAAATTTGTTTCAAGGAGGAATAAAACTATTGCTAATAAGGTATCTCCAAGTGATCATACTAGTGTCAATAGACATGATAACAAACATTTTTCAGACAGTTCAGCAAGCATAACTAATTGGTTACCCACTTGTGGATCTTTTAAGTGTGCTCAGAAAAACTGTGGGCTTTGTAGGTTTATGTGGAACACAGAAAAAATAGTATCTTCTGTTAATGGAAAGGAATTTAAAATAAAATCTTTTTTGAACTGTGGTTCCACTGGTGTGATCTATGTCATAACGTGCGTGGATTGTAATATTTAGTATGTGGGAAATACTTCACGTACCTTGAGACGTCGTATTTCCGAGCACGTATATGACGTAGGTCACACTACTACACGCAGTTTGTCTGCTGCTTCTCGACATTTTTTGCATATACATAAAGGAGATCTTAGCAACTTTAGGGTTAATGCCATAGAGAAGGTGCAGACAAAAAGGGTAGGTGGAAATTTAAATGATTTATTATTACGCCGAGAGGCAAAATGGATGTTATTGTTACAAAGTAGGGTTCCAACGGGTATGAACATTAGGAGTGAGATTTTGAGTGTTTTGTAAGTGTGATTGTGACTTACTACCTCCCATTAATCAGCTGCCTATGTTTAGTCTTGATTGTTCCTTGACTTCCTATGTTTCCTTTTAAAAGCATGTGTTCAGATGTATTATGTGTTGTCTTAGAATAAGGACTGGTTTTTTGTCCGAAACGCGTCCAACTACACGTCCTGATGCGTCTCTTATCATGATGGAGAATCTTATGATTTTTTTAATTTTGGAATAAAGGAATAAAAAAAATTTTTTTTTTAATTTAATTACTGATCTGGATGCTGGAATTTTTTCCATATCACGCTTTGCTGCAGAGGGATCCTGTTTCCACATTCCGTGCACCGATTGGACTAGCTGTCTTCTTTGGGGTGAGCTGAAAAAATTCTCTTTTTTACCTTATGTAGTATGTAGGTAGTATGTAGTATGTATGTATGTTGTATGAATGTAGTATATATGAAGTATGCATGTAGTATGAAGTATGTATGTATGTTGTATGAATGTGGTATGTATGTAGTATGTATGTATGTATGCTGTATGATTGTAGTATATATGTAGTATGTATGTAGTATGTAGTATGTATGTATGTATGCTGTATGAATGTAGTATATATGTAGTATGTACAGTATGTAGTATGTATGTATGCTGTATGAATGTAGTATATATGTAGTATGTATGTAGTATGTATGTATGTTGTATGAATGTAGTATATATGTAGTATGTATGTAGTATGTATGTATGTAGTATGTATGGGTTTTTTTTGTTTTTTTATATCATTCAACACATTAGCCGGATGATGAGACTACTACTGTCCCATCATTGGCTAATGTGTCAATCACTGTCATTGTAGCAGGCATAGCCCGATAGGACTTGTAGCCCCTTCGGATGATGCCTGCACACACACACAACCCCCGGCAGGCCTGCACAGACCCCCGGCAGGCCCTCACAGACCCCCAGTAGCCCGCACAGACCCCCGGCAGCCCGCATAGACCCCCGGCAGTCCCGCACAGACCCCTGGCAGGCCCGTACAGACCCTCGGCAGCCCGCACAGACCCCCGGCAGGCCCGCACAAACCCCCGGCAGGCCCGTACAGAAGCCCGGCAGGCCAGCACAAACCGCACATCATGATGCGCACAGACCGCACATCATGATGACATCATTTCAGCAGCCAATCACAGCCACAACACTGGCTCATTGCATTACGGGAACTTCCGATTCCGGTATTCGATATTGTAAAAATATCGGTACTCGGTATCGGAATTCCAATACAGCGAATATCGGCGGATACCCGATATTTGCAGTATCAGAATGCTCAACACTAGTGGTGAGCACTTTGAACCTTCAAGTGCTTCACAGAAGTTTATAACGTAGAGCCATGAAAATAAAAAATGATCTTTTCGCCCCCAAATTTTTATTTTTACAAGGGTAACAGGAGAAATCATACCACCACAGTTGTGCGATTTCTCCTGAGTATGCTGATACCCCATATGTGGGGGGGGAACCACTGTTTGGGCGCATGGGAGAGCTTGGAAGGAGTGCCATTTTGGAATGCAGACTTTGATGGAATAGTCTGCGGGTATCATGTTGCGTTTGCAGAGCCCCTGATGGGCCTAAACAGTGGAAACCCCCAACAAATGACCCCATTTTGGAAACTAGACCCATTAAGGAACTTATGTAGATGTGTGGCGAGCACTTTGAACCTTCAAGTGCTTCACAGAAGTTTATAACATAGAGCTGTGAAAATAAAAAATCCATTTTTTTTCCACAAAAATGATCTTTTCAACCCCAAATTTTTATTTTTACAAGGGTAACAGGAGAAATAATACCCCCACAGTTGTTGTGCGATTTGTCCTGATTACGCTGATACCACATATCTGGGGGGAACCACTGTTTGGGCACATGGGAGAGCTTGGAAGGGAAGGAGTGCCATTTTGGAATGCAGACTTTGATGGAATGGTCTGCGGGTGTCACTTTGCGCTTGCAGAGCCCCTGATGGGCCTAAACAGTGGAAACCCCCCACAATTGACCCCATTTTGGAAATTAGACCCTCCAAGGAGCTTATCTAGATGTGTGGTGAGCACTTTGAACCCCCAAGCGCTTCACAGAAGTTTATAAACGCAGAGCCGTGAAAATAAAGTCTTTTTTATTTCCACAAAAGTGATTTTTTAGACGTCAATTTTTAGACCCCCAAAGTTGGTAAATAGTGGAAACCCCTCAATTCTTGCTCCAACCCTAACCCCAACACACCCCTAACCCTAATCCAAACCCTAACCCTAATCCCAACCCTAATCCCTAATCATAATTCTAACCCTAGTTCGCCCTAACCCTAATTCTAACCCTAGCCTTAACCCTAGCCATAACCCTAGCCCTAGCCCTAACCCTAGCCCAACCCTAACCCTAGCCCTAACCCTAACCCTAACCCTAGCCCTAACCCGAGCCCTAACCCTAACCCTAGCCCAACCCTAACCCTAACCCTAGCCCTAACCCTAACCCTAGCCCTAACCCTAGCCCTAAACCTAGCCCTAATGGAAAACTGAAAAAAAAAATAATTTTCTTTATTTCGTTATGTTGGCCTGACTAAGGGGGTGATAAACGGGGGGTTATGTACTATTTTTTTTTATTTTGATCACTATGATAGTTTATCATAGTGATCAAAATGAATGAATGGAATCTGCCAGCCGGAGCCGGCAGATTCCCGACGGGCGCACTGTGCATGCTCCCGCCATTTTCTTCCGGATCCAAGATGGCGGCGCCCACCGGAGGACGCCGGTGGGAAGCTGGACCACCGGGAGGGGACCCTGGACCACGCAGAGGTACCGGGGGGGATCAGGGACCTTATTTCTCTCTCCTCTGATGTGCGATCAAATCAGAGGAAAGAGAAATTCAATGCAAAATCGCAGCTTTTTTTTTTGTGGTCGCCGTTATAGGGCTAATAACGGCGATCGCAAAAGCGGGGTCGGTAAAAACGACCGATTTATGTTCTCTGGGGTCTCGGCTAGGGTCATTCCAAAAGCTGCAATACCAAGTGTGTGTGCTTTTTTGTTTAATTTTGTTTTTACATAAATATACATTACATATTTATTGGTTGAACATTTTTTTAATTTTTTTAATTTGTCATTTTTTTAAATAGTTTTAAAAGAATGTTTTTAATTTTTTTACTATTTCAACTGTTATTTTTTCCTATTGCTGGTCTCATGCATTATAATACTGTACATACCTATGCCTGTTAGCAGTGGCATATCTAGGGGAGGGGGGCAGCCGATGCATGTGATTTGGATGCAGCCGACAGGGGGCGCAGTTGGGCCACCTAATGCGGCGGTCCGAAGTGTCTCCCCGGTGGCTGCATTCTTCCGCCCCTTGAACTGGAAGTCAGCCATTCTCTGAGCTGGCTGTCAAGGTGACAGCCATCGCAGAGATGCTGCAGTGCGCTGGCTCCCAGTGTTCAATAGTACTCGCATCTAACAGATGTGAATACTATTGAAACTCTGACCGCTTGGTTAGAGCGACACCAGCAAAGTGATCATGCTGCAGACGTCATTCGCGAGTGCTGCAGAGGCGCAGATGGGTGGTAAGTGCTCCTTGTTAGTGGATTTGAAGACACCAAATATATGGGGCTGGGGGATTTACTGGGTGTGGGTGGTGTTTACTTGGGGGTGGTGCATTTACTGTGTGTCTTGTATTTAGTGTGGGGGGTATTTGCTATGTTTGGGGGTATTTACTGTGTGTGGGGGTTACTGTGTGTGTGGGTATTTACTCTGTGTGTGAGGGGGTATTTATTGTGTGTGGGGGAGGATATTTACTGTGTGTGGGGGCTATTTACTGTATGTGTGTGAGGGGGTATTTATGGTGTGTGTGTGAGGGGGTATTTACTGTGTTTGTGAGGGGGTATTTACTGTGTGTGTAGGAGTATTTACTGTAATTTTGAGGGAGGAATTTACTGTGTGTGGGCATATTTACTGTGTGTGAGGGGGGTATTCACTGTGTGAGGGGGTATTTACTGGGTGGGGAGATTTACTGTGATGGAGTATTAAGTGTAACGGGGCAGGGTGAGATATATCGTGTAACAGAGTATGATTTGAGAACACAAATTTTGGGAGCAAGGAAGGGACAGCAGCAGACACAATATGAGGAGCGGGAGGAATTTGAAGACACAATATAAGGAGGAAGGCAAGAGATGGAGGCATGTATGGGGGATGGGTGCAGACACAGTATGGTGAGTGGTGGTATGGATGCGAACACATTATGAGGAGCGAGGAGAAAATGTATGAGGACACAGTATGGGCGGTGATGGGAAGGGTGTGGACACAGTATGGAGAGTCGGAAAGATGTGGGAGGAGACAGTATGGAAAGTGAGAGCTTACTGTACATGTATTTAATTAATGATTATTTATCGGAAAAAAATGGCATGGGATCCTGCACAATTTTTGTAATCAGCAGAGGGAAAGCCGAAGTCTGGGGGCCAATGTTTATAGTCTGGGAAGAGCGTAATACCCATGGAGCTTCCCAGGCTATTAATATCAATTCACAACTGTATACTTAACCTTTACTGGCTATTAAAATGTTCTTTTAACGTTGAAGGAAGACTTTAAGTCCATCTAGTTCAACCCATAGCCTAACATGTTAATCCAGAGGAAGGCAAAAGAAAACCCATGCAGCAAACAGTAAGCTCCACATTGGGGAAAACAATTCCTTCCCGACTCCACATACAGCAATCAGAGTAGTTCCCTGGATAAACGCTCTATCAAGGAATTTAGTATTTAAAACATGTAATATTATTCTTTTCAAGAACGTCATCCAGGCCCTTCTTAAATTTTAGTAGTGAATCACTCATTACAACATCATATGGCAGAGAGTTCCATAGTTTCACTGCTCTTACAGTAAAGAATCCGCATTCATGATTATGATTAAACCTTCTTTCCTCCAGACGTAGAGACCCTTTGTCCCCATCTCAGTTCTAAGAGTAAAAAGATCATTAGAAAGGTGTTTGTACTGTCCCCTCATATATTTACACATGGTATTAAGATCACCCCTAAACCTTCCTTTTTCCAAACTAAATAACCTCAAGTGTAATAACCTGTCTTGGTATTGTAGACCCCCCAGTTCCCTAATAACCTTGGTTGCTCTTCTCTGCAGTCGCTCTAGTTCAGCTATGTCTTTCTTATACACTGAAGACCAGAACTGTACACAGAATTCTAAGTGTGGTCGCACTAGTGACTTGTATAGAGGTAAAATTATGTTCTCCTTATAATCATCAATGCCTCTTTTAATGCATCCCATTATTTTATTTGCCTTTGCAGCAGCTGCCTGACACTGGCCACCAAATATGAGTTTGTCGTCCACCCATACACCCAGGTCTTTTTCAGTGACAGTTTTGCCCAGTGTTTTACAATTAAGCACATAATTATACGGCTTATTTCTTTTGCCCAAGTGCATGACTTTTCATTTATCCTCATTAAAGTTCATTTGCCATTTATCAGCCCAAGCTTCTAGTTTGCATAAATCTTCCTGCAATATTAAATTGGAAAGTCGCACGTGCAGAGGCGAGTTCAACCGGAGAATTTTACTGTGGTGAATTTCAACTGCAGTGAACTCGCTTCTGCACCATGTGACTTTCTCACGGTGCTAGTGGGGATCACACCAAGGTGACCGTAGTTCAGACTGGCTGAGAACAAAGTCTCAGTGTTCATTACCCAGTGGTTTCAGCCCGGACGGTCGCATCTTGGCACCGTCCAGGTTGAAAACTATTTCTCCCCCAGACGTGGATTACGGAGTGGGACAGAACGACATTGTATATTGTTGTTTTTTTATTTTAGTTTTATTACAGGAGATCGAGGGCTTCGATGGAATTAGGTGAGGTTGTAACTATGGTTTAAAATAAGACTATTAAAGAAGTCTGTGTCATTTTTTCAATTAAAGGACTTTATTCTTGGTGTGTGTGTTTTTATACAATGTGACTATGGGGTTAATAACGGGGACATCTTATTGATGCCTCTCCATTACTAACCTCTGGGCTTGATGTCACCTGACAATAACAAAGGTGACATCACCCCCCAACTTTCACCCCACTTGCCACCGCTACAGAGCAAATGGGAAGAGCGAGGCTAAGTGACAGAATTGGTGTATCTTAGAGATGCGCTTTTTTGGGGGGTGGCTGAGAGCTGATGTTTTTAGCCTGGGGGGGCCAGTATCCATGGCCCCTTCTTTGGTTATTAATATCAGCCCATAACTGTCTGCATAGCCTTTGCTGGTTGTTATAGGGGAACCCTACGTCATTTTTTTAGGGTCCCCCATTTTAATTGCCAGTAAAGGCTAAGTATACAGCTGTGAGCTGATATTAATAGCCTGGGAAGCTCCAAGGATATTACCCCCTTCCCCGGCAATAAACATTGGCCCCCAACCAATTCCCTCTGCTGATTACAAAAGTTGCGCAGAAGCCCATGCCATTTTTTCCAAAAAATAATCTTTTATTAATTAAATACATGTACAGTAAGCTGCACACACACTGTACTAATTGTATTTGTCATAGACATCTATATATCTACCTATATATCTGCCTATTCTATTTGTATTTACTGTATGAAGAAGATAACACAGGGTTAATATCATCGGGACCTGAGCCAATCATGTCGCTGATGACAGCTATCTCTCTCCACTGGATTTCCAGTGCTTGCAGGACACTGGGGCACCCTAGCGCTCAGGGCAGGCGTCAGCACCCGGGCAAATGCCGGGGCCCTGGCGAGATGATGGGGCCCACTCACGCTGTCTGGGAATTGATACCCGCATCCACCGCCACGCCCCCCATGTACCGACCCCATCCTCACCCTGCCAGAGACCCCACCGGCCACCGCAGCCCTGATAAATCCCAGCAATGACAATGCTCCTGCTGGGCTTCTCTGCACGCACAGGACCTGCGATTAGGTCACAGGAGGGGAGGAGTTGGGTCACATGATCAGGGCCCTCAGGGTATGCAGATAATGCAGGACTGTGCTGGTTGTCATGCTGCTGGATGAGGTGAAGTTTATTATGTGTGGGGTCAGGAGGGGTTTACAGGGGGGATGTAGCAGAGCTGTGTGTGTACGGAGCAGAGCTGTGTGTGTATACGAGGTCTGGGGAGCGGAGGTGTGGGGAGCAGAGCAGCATGTGTACGAGGTGTACGGAGCGGGGCCACATGTGTACGAGGTGTGGGGAGCGAAGCCACGTGTGTACGAGGTGTACGGAGCGGAGCCGTGTGTGTACGAGGTGTGGGGAGCGGAGGTGTGGGGAGCAGAGCAGCGTGTCTACGAGGTGTACGAAGCGGAGCCGTGTGTGTGGGGAGCGGAGCCGCGTGTGTAAAAGGTGTGGGGAGAAGAGCCAGAAGGGTACTGAGCGGAGCCGTGCATTACGAGGTGTATGGTGGGGAGCATTCATACCTCTCAACTGTCCCAGGTCCAGCCGGACAGCCCCAGCCAGGAGTTTACTTTTCCCACGGACACAGGAGTACACGGAGGAGCCCCGAGAAGCACTTTAAAACTCGCACGTGACTTTCTACCGGAAGTGACGTGCTGGAAACTGACCGGAAATGAGGTAATTTTGGGAGGAGATTGTGATGGAACCATGGAGGCACTTCAGGGAATGCTTCAGATCCATCATCGTGTCCTCCGACAGCGTGAACAACAGGATCGCCTTGGACTCGGGGATGTCGACCATGTGAGCGGATCATGATATGTCCTGCATCGGGATGCTCAGGTGGGCACTACAAAGGGAGCCGGGCTGCTATGGTATCTCTATAGAATCTTTCTTTCTGTTTCTTTCTCTCTCTCTGATCTTTCTTTCTTTCTCTCTCTGTTCTTTCTCTCTAATCTTTTTTTCTCCCTTTCTGTTGTCTTTCTTTCCCCTCTTTATTTCTCTCTGCTCTTTCTTTCTCTCTCTGCTCTCTTTCTTTCCCCTCTTTCTTTCTTTCTTTCTTTCTTTCTTCCTCCGTTCTTTCTTTCCTCTCTTTCTCTCTCTCTGTTCTTTCTTTTTCTCTCTCTGTTCTTTCTTTCTTTGCCATCTTTCCCATCTTTCTTTCTCTCTCTCTGTTCTTTCTTTCTCCCTCTTTGTTCTTGTTAGGGACGGCGGAACGCACCAAATATAAATAATAGGAGGTGCGTTCGCCGCCCGGGGTCCACCGTGCGGTAGATGACTAGACTGCTGCTGGACAATGGCAGATGCACCAGAAGGTGCCGTAGTGCGCACGGGTTAACGTCACCCGAACGCTAGGAGCGGCTCTGTTCAGACACAGAGTCGCTTGGCAGAAATATATGCAAAGGCGCTGGCCCTGTTAACGTCACAGGAGTCAGTGTGTGGCATCGCAGCCGCGAACACCAATAGCTGCTGGTAATGCAGCGCAGTGGCAACTAAAGCCACGGTCGAAGACCCTGCAGACGTCCCTCTGGTGGGTAGTCAAATCTGGCGAAAAGATGAGTATATCATCCAGATATACCACCACCGAGGTAGAAGACGTCGTTGACAATATCCTGGAAGACAGCTGGCGCATTACAAAGGCCAAAAGGCATAACCAGATATCATAATGGCCATCCCTGGTATTAAAAGCTGTCTTCCATTCGTCTCCTTCGCGAATGCGGATCAGGTTGTATGCCCCTCGCAGATCCAACTTAGTAAAGGTCCGGGCCCCTCGCAACCTGTAAAACAACTCAGAGATCAACGGTAGAGGGTATTTGTTTTTAACCGTGATTGCATTGAGACCTCTGTAGTCAATGCAGGGGCGTAACTCTCCGCTCTTCTTCTGAACGAAGAAGAACCCTGCACCAGCCGGTGACACCGACTTTCTGATAAAGCCTCTAGCCAGGTTCTCCCGGATGTATTGTGGTATAGCTTCTGTCTCAGGGAGAGATAGTGGATACACACAGCCTCTAGGAGGTTCTGTGCCTGGCATGAGGTCTATCGGGCAGTCGTAAGGACGGTGCGGCGGGAGCGTCTCTGCAGATTTTTTGGAGAAGACGTCCGCGTATTGGTGGTAGGGTTTAGGTAGTGCGGAGAGATCCACAGGCACTTCAGTGGAAGCCACCTGAAGACTGCCCCTCAGACATCTCCCCTCGCAGTCCTTGCTCCAGGCCAGTATCTTCCCTGTCGCCCACTCGATATGAGGAGAGTGGCACCGAAGCTAGGGAACCCCCGAGCAGCACCTGATCGATGCCCTCTGGCAGGATTAGCAGGGACAGAGTCTCATGATGAGAGGGTGAGATAGTGAGCCCTAGTGGAGCTGTCTGATGGGTCACCTGAGAGGGTAACTGTGCTCCGTTAACCACCCTGATGGTCAGAGGCTGAGGTAATAGTACCAGGGGAATGGCGTGTTTCTGGGCGAAGGTAGAAGACATAAAGTTTCCCTCGGCCCCAGAGTCCACGGTAACCTCTACCTCCCAGGTGGAGGACTCACGGTTTAAGATGCCCCGGAACACCGGTTTGGGTGAGAAGGGTTTCATATTGGACTGCCCACTACCTACGACCACTGGGCGTGGATGCTTTTTCGCCCACAGAGGACACGTGCTATCCGGGTGACCAAACTGTCGGCAGTGATAGCAACGTGCAGAGCTTCACATCGGTCGTGGCTTTGATCCGGTGCGAGACACCTCCATAGGTTCAGAGGGTGAAAGCTCCTGTGCGGGGTATATTAGTGGTTTGGTGAATGTGGGAGCCAAGTTCACCCTACGTCTGGATTGTGCCCGTTCCAGCCCGAGCTCCGTAAACCGGAGGTCAATGCGGGTGGAAATGGCAATCAAATCTTTAACACTTGTGGGAACCTCTCTGGTAGCTAGAGCGTCTTTAACGTGCTCAGCCAACCCTCTCCAAAACATCGGGACTAAGGCTTTGTCCGGCCACTCTAACTCGGAAGCCAATGTCCGAAACCGGACGGCATAATGGCTGACCGAGAGTGACCCCTGTGTTAGGGAGAGTAATTGTAAAGAGGTGTCATGCGTGATCCGTGGTCCCAAAAAGACCTACTTCAGGGCCGCGAGGAACTGCGCAGCATCCTGAACCACGGGATCATCACGTTCCCACAATGGCGTGGCCCACTGTAATGCTCTGCCAGACAAAAGTGACACAATAAGCCCGACCTTAGCCCGCTCTGTAGGAAACCGTGCAGCCAGTAACTCGAGCTGAATTGAGCACTGACTGACGAATCCCCTACAGGTGGCGCTGTCACCCGAAAATTTGTCGGGAGGCGAGAAAGTGTCGGCATGGGCAAAAGAGCAGGCGCACGTGAGACAGCCTCGGCGACTGTCTGGGCAGCAGCTAGCGCGGTATTCGCTGCTGAGTTGGCGCTCTCAATAGCCGCCAACCTGCTCTCCAGCTCCCGAATATAGCGCTGCAACTGCTGCACGTCTGCCATTGCCAGCCAGACCATGGCGCTAGTGTAATGTTAGGGACGGCGGAACGCACCAAATATAAATAATAGGAGGTGCGTTCGCCGCCCGGGGTCCACCGTGCGGTAGGTGACTAGACCGCTGATGGACAATGGCAGATGCACCAGAAGGTGCCGTAGTGCACACAGAATAACGTCACCCGAACGATAGGAGCGGCTCTGTTCAGACACAGAGTCGCTTGGCAGAAATATATGCAAAGGCGCTTGCCCTGTTAACGTCACAGGAGTCGGCGTGTGGCGTCGCAGCCGCGAACACCAATAGCTGCTGGTAATGCAGCGCAGCGGCAACTAAAGCCGCAAGCGTCGGCGCCGAGAACCGGGCACCGACGGACGCTAGTGTAGGCGTGGATCGCACTGTGGCATGTAGCTTGCCACAACCTGGAGCTGACTAACCCAACACACAGTCACCAATCGTATTATCCAAGGGAAGGGGTTTCATAATAAGTCAGTCACCAGTCCATGCATCCATCACCATAGACACACAGCATAATATGCTACACTAGCGCATGGCCGAGCCGCCATGCAGGCTTTTTATAGCCATGCGCTTCCGGGACCTTCCAGTACCCTGGAAAGGACCAATCAGATCCGACGCAGGACCTGAGCATGTGACCCCTGCTCTCCAGTGAGAGGTCACCTTGCGGGCATGCCCAGTAGCACGGCATGAGGACTTAGCCTCTGGAGCGGTTCCCTGCAGAACAGGATGCGCTACCATTGCTGCACCAGAGGTGGCAGCAACATCCAGGCTGTCAGAGCAAGTCTGAGTAGCACACCTGGCTCGCCGTGATTGCTGAGCAGCACCCGGAGTGGTCGGAGGAGAATGGGAGACCGCTGGATGTCTGGCTCTGGATTCCCGCTGTGCAGTGTCAGGAATCCGACACCTAACAGTTCTTGCTTTCCCCTCTTTCTTTCTCTCTCCTTCTCTGTTCATTTTTCCCCTCTTTCTTTCTTTTTCCCTCTGTTCTTTTTTCTGTCCACGCTTTCTTTCTCTCTGTTCTTTTTCTTTCTTTCTCTCTGGTCTTTCTTTCTTTCCCCTCTTTCTTTCTCTCTCTGTTCTTTCTTTCTTTCTGCTCTTTCTTTCCCTCTGATCTTTCTTTCTTTCTCTTTCTTTCTCCTCTTTCTTTCTTTCTCTCTGTTCTTTTTCTCTCTCTCTGTTCTTTCTTTCCTCTCTTTCTCTCTCTTTTCTTTCTTTCTCTCTCTCTGTTCTTTCTTTCCTCTCTTTCTCTCTCTTTTCTTTCTTTCTCTCTCTCTCTGTTCTTTCTTTCTCTTTCCTTCTCTCTGTTCTTTCTTTCTTTCCCCTCTTTCTTTATTTCTCTTTCTTTCTCTGTTCTTTCTTTCTCTTTCTTCCTCTCTACCTCTCTGTTCTTTCTTTCCCCTCTTTCTTTTTTTCTCTCTCTGTTCTTTTTTTCTGTCTACTCTTTCCTTCTCTCTCTAATCTTTCTTTATTTCTCTCTCTGTTCTTTGTATTTCTCTCTCTCTGTTCTTCCTTTCTTGCTCTGTGTTCTTACTCTCTTTCTCTGTTCTTTCCCCTCTTTCTTTCTCTCTGTTCTTTCTTTCTCTTGTTCTCTGCTCTTTCTTTCTCTCTCTCTGTTCTTTCTTTCTCTCTCTCTGTTCTTCCTTTCTTTCTCATCTTTCCTTCATACGTACACTACTAATCAATAGTCTCCTTCACATGAACGTGTTTTGCCACAAAGCGTGTGACCGTGTGGATCACATGCATGTCCGTGTGATCCACACGGAGACCAGTCCATTTTTTGGCCTGCACCACGGATGCCACACGGCATCAATCGTGGTATGTGTTAAAGGGTGGGCCCACTGAGACTTTTTCACCCAGGGCCCTTAAATACCTGGAGCCGGCCTTTCTAGCGCTGCAAGACTTTCAACTGTAGAGAAACATCAGTGCCGCACATAGCCCAGCAAGCTCAGACATTTATTTACCATGGCTGCTTGTGAAGGGCTTAATTTCCCACCCCAGGGGTAGGGGACCAAAACGTCGGAACACACATGTCTGCAGTCTATCTGAGTTTTCTCAAACCAACATATCATAAAAAAATTAGTTGTAGGTTCAGAAGATTGAGAAAGAGTGAAAGGCAAGTAAAGTGGGGTGCGGATGAGTCATATCTGGAGTCAGGCACCAGAGCCTTCACTTTCATCCCTTGTACTGTACACTGCTTAAAATAAACACTATAATAAACACTTGTTTACACATTCAAAATAGCAAACAACATCTATTATTTCACTCATGATTTTGTTTTGAAAAGGTCATGTCTGACACCCCCTGCCATGTGCCAGACTATACCGTCTTTGTGCCTTTTCGTCTCTTGAACTGAATTTACATTGAATTTCCAGTAAACATTTGCACATGCAAAGTTTCTGGCGCATGCATCATATGTAGCCAAAAAACCCTATTTTCCCCCATGAAGGCCAAAAGCTTGTTCAGAAAATTGCATATTGCCCTTTTCTATACAGTGGGCCACTTGCATGCCATATCCCTTGTCCATAGCTATACAGTTGCATTTGTTGGGGAATACCATCAATGCATACACCAAACGCCACGTGAATAATCAGGTTAATAAAACAAGGGACCTACCTTGGCTAAGACTGTGACAAAATGAGTTCTTGTTTTTTCAAAGTCCAATGACACCCCGGCTTTGATACGAAGAACACCGCTATGACGATCCACTGTGAATTTGGCGCTATGTGAGTTCTGAAAATAAAGGTGTCATGAGTGTCATAAATGATCCTTTTTTAGAGTGTTATATATGCTTAGGACACCACTGATGAAAATAACCCTATATTGCTCACTGCTTCGCTTATAGTAACTAACATTTTTAAACTTCCTTACTGATTGTCAACATTTTTGCATAGTAAAAAAAGAAACCTATTGGGACCTCGCAAGAGACTTAATATAATTAAATTGATACCATGCATGCTGTGCCTAATATGAACATATATCACATTTCTTTAACTGAACCACTGTAAAATAAACCCAGAACCAGTAGAACTAGGTATACGGGAAGCAACCAGTTGATTTATGAGTGACCACCACTTTCAACTGCATCTGCGTCCATAGTTGCAACATTGCTTTGCGAGATGCGCATAGTGTGTGCTTCAACACTGTGTAGGAGCACATAGGGAAGACTACTACTATTGGAGCACTAGGGAGCTTCTTCTACTGTATAGTGCACTATTATGGTGTGAGACAAGAAGTGGAAAACACAATAAAGAAGCTCCATTTTCCCTAAATCTTTATATACAGTATGTGTATGTACTTTTGTATGTGCTAATATACTTCATCTACTGTAGCCTTCTTCGGGATGCAGCGCCGTTCCGCTCTTCAGACTGTCCAGGTCATACTGTGCTCTGTGCGACACAGAAGTGGCTTTACAATATAAGCCTATGGAGCATCAGAACACAGCTCAATAGGCTTAGATTGTAAAGAGACTTCTGGCTCACACGTAGAGAATTGAGTGACCTAGAGAGTCTGAAGAGTGGTGATGTCACTGAGAAAATGAGCGGAATGGCACTGGATAATAGAGAAGATGGTAGCAGGTGAGTATTTTAACATAATGTCCCTACATATTGTGAGGCAGTGATGGGATCCATATACTAGCAACATTACATTTCCCCCAGGTTGCATCTGGAAACATAGTGAACGCACTTGTAGAGTGTTGGAATCACAGCCACACTTGTGATTACAGCACAAAATAAAAGTAAGTGTGGACTGGGGCAAGGTATTTGACCAAGTCATTTTTACAGAAACCTGATACAGGCTTTTATTTTTAGAAAGATCTGTATGAAGGTGGTGGGACGGTTCTTTCCATCTAGTCCGGGTTTTGTATGTGGCCACAATTCATATTTAAACCTGCAGATAACAGTTGAGCGTGTCCATTTTGGTTTCATGTGCAGCAGAGAGCTGGAGGCTTTGTGTGTGCCAGGCTGTGTGAGGTTGAACACAGACCTGAGCCAGAGACTTTGGAAAAGCTGTTACGCACCCGAGATTCCTAGGGTGCTCAATGCACCGAACTGTACATGGACCTTCCAGCTGCAAACTGGATGAAAAAAGGTTTCAGCTTATTTTGTAAAGTCAGCTAAAAAAGACTTTAAGTTGAACTCCCAGTGGACTGAAGTGGTAGGCCTGTTCTTGATGGGAGATGCCCAGAAGGCATATTTTGACCTCAGCCGGGAGAACATACAGGACTTTGGGAAACTCAAAGTTGAGATCATTGCCTGTATGGGGGTCAATACGTATGTACGTGCACAACAGATGCACCAATGGTCCTCTGTGGAGGCTCGACCCAGTAGGCGTCAGGCATATGACTTACTGCATCTTGTAAAAAAATGGCTCTAGCCTCAGATCTTGAGCTCAACTCAGATGGTTGAGAGGATACAGGATACAGCGTTGGGTGGGGCAAGGAGACCAGAGCAACCTAGATCAGGTGGTTAGCCTGATGGAACGTTACATGGCCTCTCAGCACATGACAGCGCAGCAAACACTAGATGTTCGGTCCCCCCATTCAAGTGAATGGGATCTGGATTCGGGTCCGGGTACTGTCTTGGCACCCGAACCTGAACTTTTTGTAACTGTTCGGCCAAATCCGCCGAACCCGAAAATCCAGGTGTCCTCCCATCTCTACTACCAACACAATAAGTTACCACCACACATGCATAACACTTGCTACCTTTCACAACCTTGCTCCTATGTTACTGGTCTCATATGCTGCCAGCCTAGGTAAAGCCTGAAAATCTACCTAAACCTCCAGGTCGTGTAACATTTTCAGGTTACATGACTTTAAGGTCAATGCAGGACTTTTAAACTTTATTTAGACAGAATAGTTAAGCCAGGATATGACTTTTTCCCTTCTCCACCATTGTATTTAATTGTAATCTGAGTAAACAGATAAAGTTGAAGCTGGAAAGTAATCCCTATATCCCCTGACAAATTCAGGACTGTCCCACTGGATCAAGGACATTTGAGAGGTATGCTAATATTAAATAAGTAATGTTTCTGTTTGGCAGGAAAATTATTTGAGGGCAGGCTGAAACAATATTGAAATAATGCCAGTCTCTTTAGTGACTACAAATCTAACATAAGCAGACAAAAAGTAGTATAATTAGGTCATCCCTATGTTATGGTATTATCTTCGTGGACATGGTAGAACAAGATGCATCTACTGTATAACTAAAAACTATAAGTGACAGGAGAGAGAGCAAACTAAGGAGAAAAAGCACCTGAGCGTTATGTCCACCTAACAAGCCTAAATATTGGCACACCCGGTCAAGACAGGAAAAACATAAAGTACAGTAGAGAACTCAAGATCCATGTAGGATTGGAGCAGTTGCAGAGTGTCACGCTCACGCCGACTGGTGGGCATGAGCAAGGGGGTTGTGGCCCCTCTGTGCCACAAACCAGACTACCCTAGAAGGGGCATGACTAGGACAGCTGCCTTGGGTTTCACTGGAGCCTCTGATGGTGAGGTCAGGCTTGTGCGTCAGGCAGCTGGTGTCAGGTTGTGGCTGCTGATCCCACTTGGGAAGACGGTGGCATGGCTAAGACACTGATAGATGGACATGGCAGAGACACAGGGCAGGCTGACATGGCAGAGACACAGGGCAGGCTGACACGGCAGAGACACAGGGCAGGCTGGCACGGCAGAGACACAGGGCAGGCTGGCACAACTGAGACACAGGGCAGGCTGACACGGCTGAGACACAGGGCAGGCGGGCACGGCTGAGACACAGGGCAGGCGGGCACGGCTGAGACACAGGGCAGGCGGGCACGGCTGAGACACAGGGCAGGCTGGCACGGCAGAGACACAGGGCAGGCAGGAGTGGTATATGAAGGTACAAGTAGAGACCTGTTCACACAGCAGGTGCAGGTACTGGAACAGGCAGAACGGAGTGGAGTATCGCGGAACAGGTTTGGACTTGTTCACACAGGAGGTGCAGGTACAGATATAGGCAAGAAGGAGTGGGGTATGACGGAACAGGTTTGGAGCTGTTCACACAGGAGGTGCAGATATGGGTACGGACAGGAAAGAGTGGAGTATGAAGAAACAAGTAGAGACCTGTTCACGCAGGAGGAGCAGGTACTGGTACAGACAGGAAAGAGTGGAGTATGAAGGAACAGGTTTAGACTTGTTCACACAGGAGGAGAAGGTACGGGTACAGACAGGAAAGAGTGGAGTATAAAGGAACAGGTTTGGACCTGTTCACACAGGAGGAAAACCGCAAGACTGCTGAGAAAAGCTGGAGAGCAGCCAGAGGTTCTGCAGCAGCAGAAGCAGGACAAAGCAGAACCGCGGAACACAAGCAGACAGGGAGGACACAAGGAAAGACACAGCAGGGAAAGAAGTCAAAGACAGGGAGACAGGGAGACAGAGGTAGGACAGAATTCAGACTAGGTAATAGTGCGAGACAATGAACAGGATCAAGGACACAGGGACCAAAGTACACACAGATATAAAGCAAGGCTAGGAGCTACAGCACAGGGACCAGGAAATACTGCCTCCTGGAGGGCAGCAAGACAGGTACAAGGCAAGGCTAGGACAAAGACACCGAAAGCAGGATATTCTGCCTCCTGGAGGGCAGACAGAGAGTACCAAGCAAAGCTAGGAGTAAGACCTCCAGAGAATGAGAAACACAAAGAAAGACCTGGCAGCTCAGTAGAAAGACATCAACTGAGTTAACACATTGCACAGGCAAGGTTCCAGTGGGTGAAGCTGCCCTAAATACTAGAGGGCTCTTGGTAATTGGTCAGGGACAGATTAGACAGGTGCACCCTGACTCCATAAGAACAAGAGAGTTCTGGCGCTGCCCCCCTATACACACAGCCAGGAAACATGCACAGAGCAGACAGGAGACAGAGCATGGAGCTGGCAGTAGACAGAAATCACAGCATGGCCTGGAGCAGTGAGAAAGCTGGTGAGTGGGGAATAGGAGGCGATGCAGCGATGCCAGCAGGGTTGTTACACAGAGCATGCAGACCTTTAATTCCTTTTGGGTGTGCCAAACAGCTGTAGAGCGCAGTGCTCGGCTATCTCGTGCAGTCCCATTGAGAATGATTAGAGTAGAGACATTATAACCTACATAATGGATAGGGGATGAGTTCCAAACTTGGTACAACCACTTTAATAAAAGGACTTTCCAATTTAACCTAAAAAAAAGCAACTTTCTACATTTACTGCACAGCTTGAGGCAGCCAGTCATTTACAATCAAAGTCTGGAGGAAAATGGCAAGTATAAAACAAATAACAGGCAAAAAGTTAGAGATGAAAACATCTGTAATTTTATACCTGTTGATTTTTTTAATATAAAGTAATTTAGAGTAACATAAAAAAAATACAAATTGAATTTACAAATATTGATGTGATTTAGATTTCCATTTTGTTTATTCACTTTGTGTTTTTTAAGTTGATAAAAAATGAACACTTCTATTTCTGAAAACATCCCTACTTTGCAGCATTTATTTTTCCAACCATGAACATTGTATATATAGATGTATACACACAGCCCTCTTTCTCTCTGAAGAGACTTTTTGCATATTTCCCAGAAGAGTATTTCAAGACTTAAAGGTCTCCTCGCCTTGGCATGTCAGGCTTGACATGTCAGCCTCCGCAGTTAGAATCATTACCCCTTACACACACTGTGACATCTTGGGCTAGTTTCACACTAGCGTTTTTTTGCGCTGCGTTTTTGCGCAGTGCAAACGCATACAAAAAACGCATCATGCGTTTTGTATGCGTTTGCTGCTTTTTTGCGCATGTGTTTTAACCATTTTTTAGCCATTTTTACTCTTAAAACGCATGCGTTTTTAAACGCAGACATGCGCATGTCCATTCGCACATCTGCGTTCCCATAGACTAATGTGTTTTTTGCGCATTCCTTGCGCATTCCGTGCACATGCGTTTTTTTGAGACAGGTCGGACAGACCAAAAATGCAACAGGTAACGTCCGGCGCTTTTGGGCGCACACTACAAAAAAACACATGCGCACGTAAAATGAGTACAAATGCGTGCAAACGCTAGACAATGCGCACCCATGTTAAAGATAGGGGAAAAGGACACATGTGCATGTATGCGCAAAAACGCAGCACAAAAAAACGTTAGTGTGAAGCCAGCCTTAACCATCTTCCTTTTGGATTTAATTTGAAGCTACAAGGAATTTGGTGTTTGGATATTTCATATAGTAACTAATCATATTCTAATATTTACTCTACTGCATATTACTAGAAGCAAATTACTAACTGACGAAAAATATCAACTTACAAATTATGCTTTTTTAACATTATATTTTTCTGTTTTTTTAAGGTAAATCATGTGTTTTACAACATTTACTTACAAAATGTGCATACAGACAGACACACATAATATCAAACAGGAAATATACTTTATGAAAAAAGTAAAATACCTGTACTAAATATGTAATACTTCCACCAGACCCTGTGTCTTTGTCTACTGCCTCTACTTGGAAAATGCTGCTGCCGGAAGGAGTGTCCTGAAAAACACAATATTCATGTAATCACTGTCGGAACAATACTATTTAATTGCTCTGATTTTTCAAGTTCCTTTTGATTCCAGCCATTTTCAGCGCGCCCTTCAAAGCCTCTTAAAATCATAATGATAACTGTGGTACAAACTGCTTATTAACCCTTTATTGCCGAGGTGAATTTTAATTTTTGTGCTTTCGTTTTTTTCCACCACCTCTTCCAAAAGCCATAGATTTTTTTTATATCAATTCACATAACTGTACAAGGACTTGTTTTTTGCAGGAGGAGTTGTAGTTTTGAAATAAATCTTTAACCCCTTCACTACCAAGGGTGGTTTGCACGTTAACTCCCGGGCCAATTTTTACAATTCTGACCACTGTCCTTTTATGAGGCCATAAATCTGGAACGCTTCCATGGATCCCGGCGATTCTGACACTGTTTTCTCGTGACATATTGTACTTCATGGTAGTGGTAAAATTTCATTCATATAACTTGCGTTTATTTGTGAAAAAAATGAAAATTTGGCGAAAATTTTGAAAATTTTGCAATTTTCCACCTTTGAATTTTTATGCCCTTAAATCACAGAGATATGGCACACAAAAAACTTAATAAGTAACATTTCCCACATATTTACTTTACATCAGCACAATTTTGTAACCAAAATTTTTTTTTGTTAGGAAGTTATAAGGGTTAAAAGTTGACCAGCGATTTCTCATTTTTGCAACACCATTTTATTTTTACGGACCACATCACTTTTGAAGCCACTTTGAGGGGTCTATATAATAGAAAATACCCAAAGTGACACCATTCTAAAAACTGCACCCCTTAAGGTGCTCAAAACCACATTCAAGGAGTTTATTAACCCTTCAAGTGCTTCACAGGAATTTTTTGAATATTTAAAAAAAATGAACATTTAACTTTTTTTCACAAAAAAAATACTTCAGGTTCAATTTTTTTTATTTTACCAAGGGTAACAGGCGAAATTGGACTGCAAAAATTATTGTGAAATTTGTCCTGAGTACGCTGATACCTGATATGTGGGGGGGAACCACTGTTTCGGCGCATGGCAGAGCTCAGCAGGGAAGGAGCGCCGTTTGACTTTTACAATGCAAAATTGGCTGGAATTGAGATCGGACGCCATGTCACGTTTGGAGAGCCCCTGATGTACCTAAACAGTGGAAACTACCCACAAGTGACCCCATTTTGGAAACTAGACCCCCCAAGGAACTTATCTAGATATGTGGTGAGAACTTTGAACCCACAAGGGCTTCACAGAAGTTTATAACGTACAGCTGTACAATTAAAAAATCTTATTTTTTCCACAAAATGATCTTTTCACCCCCAATTTTTATTTTCCCAAGGGTAACAGGACCCTAAAAGTTATTGTGCAATTTGTCCTGAGTACGCTGATACCCCATATGTGGGGGTAGACCACTATTTGGGCGCATGGCAGAGCTCGGAAGGGAAGCAACGCCATTTGACGATTTTGGCTGGAATTGAGATCGGACACCATGTCGCGTTTGGAAAGCCCCTGATGTACCAAAACAGTGGAATCCCCCCACAAATGACACCATTTTGGAAACTAGACCCCCCCCAAGGAACTTATCTAGATGTGTGGTGAGCACTTTGAACCCCCAATGGCCTCACAGAAGTTTATAACACCGAGGCGTGAAAATAAAAAAATCATTTTTTTTTCCACAAAAATGATAATTTTGCCCCCAAGTTTTTATTTTCCTAAGGGCAACAGGAGAAATTGGACCCCAAAAGTTGTTTTGCAATTTGTCCTGAGTAGGCTGATACCCTATATGTGGGGGTAAACCACTGTTTGGGCGCATGGCAGAGCTTGGAAGGGAAGGACCACCATTTGACTTTTTCAACGCAGAATTGGCTGGAATTGAGATTAGACGCCATGTTGCGTTTGGAGAGCACCTGATGTGCCCAAATAGTGGAAACCCCCAATTCTAACTCCAACCGTAACCCCAACACACCCCTAACCCTAGCCCTAACCCTAACCCTAGCCCTAACCCTAACCCTAACCCTAGCCCTAACCCTAGCCCTAGCCTGTTGTGAGTTCATTTTTCCCTTCACTATTGAGGTCTGATGAACTTCCTCCTCTGGTGAAGGAAGGTAGTGAGCCTGATTATCAGACACCTGGGCAACTAGATGATGACTGGGTGGCTGGAATTGAGGACTGGATATAAGGCTGCTGATGCCCTTCTTCCTGGCTGGTGATTTTCCTGCTGGATTCTTGGAGACCAGTCTGATTCCTGCATCTCTAAGCTAAGTTTTTCTGCTCTGCTTTGTACTCTTCAGTTTGTTTTTGTTTTCCCTTGTTTTTTGGGAGTTCTGCCATCCCCGGCCGGGGGTGAGCTGAACTCCATTTTTGTCTCTGATCTGTTTATCTTTTGCTCTGTCTTCAGAATATACTTGAGTGCTGATATAGTCTTTTGAAGCCTAGTGACTTCAGGGCCTGTTTTTCCTATCAGTCGGTTGGCTCATTTTTATAGGGTTTTTGCGGATGGCAGACAGCAGCTTTCCTATCCTGTCCTATGTAGTTAGCTTGGGCCCCATCATTTGCTCAACCTATCTTTCTATCTGTGTTAGTGTTTTCATCTTGCTTCACCGTCATTATATGTTGGGGGCTGCCTATTGCTTTGGGGTCTGCTCTGGGGCAGTTTAGTTTTTCCCCTTTCTGTCTTTAGGCTATATAGTTCTCCGGCTGTGATCGAAGGGTCTAGGGCACCGTAGGAACCCCCCACGGCTACTGCTAGTTGTTGTGGATAGGTTCAGGGGTCTGCAATCCAATAGCTGCCAACCTCTCTGGTTTTTCTGGACTTAGCTGGTATTTTGTTTTTTCCTCCTTCGATGACTCATCATAACAGAATCACCAGCCTTACCGCAGATCCTAGGGTACTCAATAGCAGGAGAGAATTGTAAAAAAAAAAGGGAAAGAAAAAAAAAGTGTCAGAATTTTTTTTTTTTTGTGTGCATATTTTTTCCTCTATATCTCTGAGGCCGTAGGGGGAATTTTTCTCTCAATGGAGATGAAGCAATTGTCTGATCGTGTGGAGCAGCTCGCTGCTGAAGTGTGGGGAATTTCCGCCTATCTTGCTCATTCACATGCTGCTGAACCAAAGATTCCCACTCCGGATGTGTTTTTTGGGGATCGGTCTAAATTCTTGAATTTCAAAAATAATTGTAAATTATTTTTTGCCTTGAAGCCTAACTCGTCGGGGAACTCCGCGCAGCAGGTTAAAATTGTCATCTCTTTGCTGCGCGGCGATCCCCAGGATTGGGCATTTTCTTTGAAACCTGATGATCCTATTCTGAATAATGTGAACGCATTTTTTCAGGCCTTGGGGTTGTTGTATGATGAACCTAATGCTATTGATCAGGCTGAAAAGACCCTGTTGGCATTAAGCCAGGGTCGGGATTCGGCAGAGTTGTACTGTCAAAAATTCCGAAAGTGGGCGGTCCTTACTACATGGAATGATAATGCCTTGGCAGCTCTCTTTCGGAAGGGTTTGTCAGAAACTGTAAAAGATACTATGGTGGGATTTCCTGTTCCCTCTGGTCTTGACGATTCTATGTCATTAGCCATTCAGGTGGATCGGCGTTTACGTGAACGCAAAACTACACGAGAGATGTTGCCACCTGTTGAACAAATGTCTGAACCTATGCAATGTGATAGAGTTTTGTCTAGGGCGCAACGTCAGGCGTTCAGAAGGCGTAATAAGCTGTGTTTTTTTTGTAGAGATGCCTTGCATATTATTTCTGTCTGCCCTAAACGAGAGAAACATTGTGCACACACGTTTTCTGTGGGTGGTGTTCAACCTAAGTTTCTTCTGGCAATTACTCTGATCTGCTCCCTGTCCACATTTTCCGCCAAGGCTTTTGTGGATTCAGGAGCAGCTCTTAACCTGATGGACTTGGATTTTGCTAAATGTTGTGGATTTCCTATGACACCTCTGCGGACGCCTATCCCTTTGAGGGGTATTGATGCTACTCCTTTGGCAAAGAATAAACCTCAGTTTTGGACCCAGGTGGTAATGCGGGTCGCCCCAGACCATCAAGAAAATTGCAGATTTTTGGTGTTGCATAATTTGCATGATACCATTGTTCTGGGGTTTCCCTGGTTGCAAATCCATAATCCAGTTCTGGATTGGAAATCTTTGTCTGTGGTGAGTTGGGGTTGTCGGTGTGCCCTTAGTGATGCTCCTGTTTTCTCCACCTCTCCCCAGTCGCATGATATTCCTGACTATTTGGCTGACTGTTATGATGTATTTAGTGAGAATGAGTCTGCGTCTTTGCCTCCTCATAGGAGTTATGACTGTGCAATTGAGCTGAACCCGGGGTGTAAATTCCCCAAGGGTTGGCTTTTCAATTTATCTGTACCCGAGCACGAGGCTATGCGATCCTATATTAAGGAGGCATTGGAGAAGGGTCATATTAGACCAT
Organism: Dendrobates tinctorius; assembly: GCF_039654945.1. Classification (NCBI taxonomy): domain Eukaryota; kingdom Metazoa; phylum Chordata; class Amphibia; order Anura; family Dendrobatidae; genus Dendrobates; species Dendrobates tinctorius. The sequence continues at coordinate 14,651,551 of NW_027361708.1, read as the reverse complement.
CCTCTTCACCCTTAGGTGCTGGGGTTTTTTTCGTGGCTAAAAAGGATGGTTCATTAAGGCCTTGTATTGACTATCGTGCCCTCAACAAAATTACTGTTAAATATCAGTATCCGTTATCCTGATTTCTGATCTATTCTCCAGAGTTAAAGGTGCTTGCTGGTTTACCAAGCTTGACCTCAGGGGGGCGTATAATCTTATTCGCATTAAGCATGGGGATGAATGGAAGACGGCGTTTAATACTCCGGAGGGACATTTTGAGTACCTGGTGATGCCTTTTGGGCTCACTAATGCCCCTTCTGTCTTCCAGTGCTTCATGAACGATATATTCCGAGACTTTGTGGATAAATTTTTGATTATCTATCTGGATGATATTTTGATCTTCTCCAAGAATTAGGACACTCATGTGGAACATGTTCGGACTGTGTTCCGGATTTTGAAGGAGAATTCCCTGTATGTCAAGGGATCGAAATGCCTTTTTGGGGTACAGAGGATTTCATTTTTGGGATTTATTTTGTCTCCGTCAACTATTGAAATGGACCCGACCAAGGTACAGGCCATTTATGATTGGGTTCAGCCCACTTCTTTGAAGGCCCTCCAGAAGTTTTTGGGTTTTGCTAATTTTTATTGGAAATTTATAGCTAATTTTTCTGGTATTGCCAAGCCATTGACGGATTTGACTAGGAAGGGTGCTGATGTGCTGAATTGGTCTCCGGAGGCTGTTTCTTCCTTTCAGGAGCTGAAGCGAAGATTCACTTCTGCTCCGGTTTTGCGGCAACCTGATGTCTCACTCCCGTTTCAGGTGGAGGTGGACGCTTCTGAGATTGGTGCAGGAGCGGTGTTGTCCCAAAAAAGATCCTGTGACATCTAAAATGAATCCTTGTGCTTTCTTTTCCCGAAAGTTCTCTCCATCTGAACGTAACTATGATGTGGGGAATCGGGAACTGTTGGCCATGAAATGGGCATTTGAGAAGTGGAGACATTGGTTGGAGGGAGCCAGACACCAAGTCGTGGTCCTTACTGACCACAAGAATTTGATTTACCTGGAGTCGGCCAAGCGCTTGAATCCTAGACAGGCTAGGTGGGCCTTGTTTTTCACACGTTTTGATTTTGTGGTCTCTTTTCTTCCGGGCACTAAGAATGTCAAGGCAGACGCCCTCTCTAGGAGTTTCCTTGCTGATTCTCCTGTTGTGACTAAGCCTGCTACCATCTTAGGCGAGGGGGTAGTTCTTTCTGCCATCTCGCCCGATTTGAGACGTGCTTTGGAAGAGTTTCAGGAGGACAAACCTGAGCGTTGCCCCAGTGGAAAGTTGTATGTTCCTGACCAGTGGAGGAAGAGAGTGATGTCTGAAGTTCATTGCTCTGCATTGGCTGGTCATCCAGGTATTTTTGGTACTAGAGACCTGGTGAGTCGGTCTTTTGGTGGCCTGCCTTGTCTCATGATGTCAGGAATTTTGTGCAGTCCTGTGGGACTTGCTCCCGGTCTAAACCTTGTTCTCGCTCTAGTGGCTTGTTGATGCCTTTGCCGGTGCCCAGGAGGCCATGGACCCATATTTCAATGGATTTATCTCTGATATGCCCGTCTCTCAGAGAATGACTGTTATTTGGGTGATTTGTGATAGATTCTCTAAGATGGTCCATCTTGTACCACTCCCTAAGTTGCCATCTTCCTCTGAGTTGGTGCCCTTGTTTTTGCAACAGGTGGTTCGCTTGCACGGGATTCCTGAGAACATTGTATCTGACAGAGGAGTTCAGTTTGTGTCTAGATTTTGGAGGACTTTCTGTTCCAAGCTGGGAATTCAGTTGTCCTTCTCCTCTCCGTTTCACCCTCAGACCAATGGGCAGATGGAGAGAACAAACCAGACTTTGGAGTCGTATTTGAGATGTTTTATTTCTGCCGATCAGGATAATTGGGTTTCATTTTTACCCTTGGCCGAATTTGCTTTAAATAATAGAGCTAGTTCTGCCACATTGATGTCACCTTTTTTTTGTAACCTTGGTTTTCACCCTTGATTTTCTTCAGGGCAGGTGGAGCCTTCTGTCTGCCCAGGTGTTGACACTGTGGTGGAGAGAATGCACCAGATCTGGGACCAAGTAGTGGATAAGTTGTCTCTCTCCCAGGAAAAGGCCCAGCGGTTTTCCAACCGGCGTAGGACCGTTGGTCCCCAGTTTAAGGTGGGTGATATGGTTTGGTTGTCATCAAAAAATATCGCTATGAAGGTGGCTTCTCCTAAGTTTAAGCCTAGATTTATTGGACCTTACAAGATTTTGGAGATTATTAATCCGGTCTCTTTTCGGTTGGCTCTTCCTGTCACATTTAAAATTCATAATATGTTTCATAAGTCCTTGTTGAAGAGGTTTGTTGAACCAGTAGTTCCTGTGGTGGCACCTCCTGACCCTATATTGGTTGAAGGTAACATGGAATATGAGGTAGAGAAGATACTGGATTCCCGTCTGGCTAGACGGAGACTCCAGTATTTGGTTAAGTGGAAGGGTTATGGTCAGGAGGATAATTCCTGGGTCTCTGCCTCTGATATTCATGCCAAAAGATTGGTGCATGCCTTTCATCGGGCTCACCCGGATCGCCCTGGTGGCATGGATGAGGGTTCGGTGACCCCTCCTCAAGGGGGAGGTACTGTTGTGAGTTCATTTTTCCCTTCACTATTGAGGTCTGATGAACTTCCTCCTCTGGTGAAGGAAGGTAGTGAGGCTGATTATCAGACACCTGGGCAGCTAGATGATGACTGGGTGGCTGGAATTGAGGACTGGATATAAGGCTGCCGACGCCCTTCTTCCTGGCTGGTGATTTTCCTGCTGGATTCTTGGAGACCAGTCTGATTCCTGCATCTCTAAGCTAAGTTTTTCTGCTCTGCTTTGTACTCTTCAGTTTGTTTTTGGTTTGCCTTGTTTTTTGGGAGTTCTGCCATCCCCGGCCGGGGGTGAGCTGAACTCCATTTTTGTCTCTGATCTGTTTATCTTTTGCTCTGTCTTCAGAATATACTTGAGTGCTGATATAGTCTTTTGAAGCCTAGCAACTTCAGGGCCTGTTTTTCCTATCAGTCGGTTGGCTCATTTTTATAGGGTTTTTGCGGATGGCAGACAGCGGCTTTCCTATCCTGTCCTATGTAGTTAGCTTGGGCCCCATCATTTGCTCAACCTATCTTTCTATCTGTGTTAGTGTTTTCATCTTGCTTCACCGTCATTATATGTTGGGAGCTGCCTATTGCTTTGGGGTCTGCTCTGGGGCAGTTTAGTTTTTCCCCTTTCTGTCTTTAGGCTATATAGTTCTCCGGCTGTGATCGAGGGGTCTAGGGCACCGTAGGAACCCCCCACGGCTACTGCTAGTTGTTGTGGATAGGTTCAGGGGTCTGCAGTCCAATAGCTGCCAACCTCTCTGGTTTTTCTGGACTTAGCTGGTATTTTGTTTTTTCCTCCTTCGGTGACTCATCATAACACTAGCCCTAACCCTAATGGGAAAATGGAAATAAATACATTTTTTTAATTCTATTATTTTTCCCTAACTAAGGGGGTGATAACGGGGGGTTTCATTTACTATTTATGGCGGTATTTATATTTGGCAGCTGTCACACGCTAAAAGACGCTTTTTATTGTAAAAATAGTTTTTGCATCACCACATATTGAGAGCTATAATTTGTCCATATTTTGACCCACTGAGTCATGTGAGGTCTTATTTTTTGCGGGAAGAGTTGATGTTTTTATTGGTACCATTTTCGGGCATGTGACATTTTTTGATTGCTTTTTATTTTGTTTTTTGGGACGCAGAATTTACAAAAACCAGCGTTTCGTGAATTTCTTTTTGGTGGTGCGTTTACGCCGTTCCGCGTGCGATAAAATTGAAAAAGCGGTTTTCTTCTTCGGGTCAGTACGGTTACAGCGACATGTCATTTATGTCGTTTTTTTATGTTTTGGCGCTTTTATGCAATGAAAACAATTTTATATAAAAAATAATTATTTTTGCATCGCTTTTTTCTGTGAACTATAACTTTTTTATTTTTTTGCTGATGATGCTGTGTGGTGGCTTGTTTTTTGCGGGACAAGATGATGTTTTCAGTGGTACCATGGATATTTATATGCGTCTTTTTGATTGTGCGTTATTGCACTTTTTGTTCGGCAGTATGATAATAAATCATTATTTTTTGGTTCATTTTTTATTTTTATTTTTTAAGGGGTTTGCTTAAGGGGTTATCTAATGGGACAGTTTTATAGGGCGGGTCGTTACGGACGCGGTGATAGCAAATATGTGTACTTTTATTGTTTTGTTTTTTTTCTTTCCAAAAAATGAATTTATTGGGGAATATTTTTTTTTCTTGAATTTATTTAGCGATTTTTTTCAAATTATTTTTACACTTTTTTTTTTTTACTTTATTACAATGTCCCAGAGGGGACATAACTGTCCTGTGACAGATCGCTGATATGTCACATCACAGATCGCTGTGACAGATCAGCAATCTGTCACAGGCAGTGTGCAGGTTTCCTCCTTGCCTGCGCTTTGCAGGCACTGAGGAAGCCAGCTTCCTGCAGGCCCCCGGAGGTCCCCGCCACCATATTGGATCCGGGAACCTGCAGGAAAGGAGACCCCCGCAGCAGCGCTGCACATTGCGCTGCTGTGGGGGGCTCAGGGAAGCACGGAGGGGGCCCCCTCCCTGCCGATGCTTCCCTTTAACCCCTGGTACACCGCGATCGTATTTGATCGCGGTGTACAAGGGGTTAACGTGTTGGGGGCGGTCCGTGACCGCCCCTGACACATTGTGCCGGGTGTCAGCTATGATAATTAGCTGACACCCGGCCGCGATAAGCGGCGCTCACCACGTGGGCGCCGCTTATCGCTATGACGTAATATTCCGTCCATATTAATTAGGGCCCAGGGCACATGGACGGAATATTACGTCCAATGAAGGAAAGGGGTTAATTTATTGCACACAATGCACTACAAAACAAAAAAAAATCCAAATGCAGTAAAATTGTGAAACAATGCAATTCTGCCATAGTTTTTTTTTATTTTATGGCACTCACTGTGTGGTAACATTTACCTGGTAATATGATTCCACGGGCTAGCTCAATTACGGTGTCACCAAACTACAAGGTGGGCCATTTATATGGATACACCTAAATAAAATGGGAATGGTTGGTGAAATCAACTTCCTGTTTGTAGCACATTAGTATATGGGAGGGGAAAAACTTTTCAAGATGGGTGGTGACCATGGTGGCCATTTTGAAGTCGGCCATTTTGGATTCAATTTTATTTTTTCCAATGGGAAGAGGGTCATGTGATGCATCAAACTTATTGAGAATTTCACAAAAAAAAACACTGGTGTGCTTGTTTTTAATGTAACTTTATTCTTTCATGAGTTATTTACAAGTTTATGACCACTTATAAAATGTGTTCAAAGTGCTGCCCATTGTGTTGGATTGTCAATGCAACCCCTCTTCTTCCACTCTTGACACACTGATAGCAACACCGCAGAAGAAATAAAGTTACATTAAAACTAAGCACACCATTGTTTTTCTTATGAAATTCTCAATAAGTTTGATGTGTCACATGACCCTCTTCACATTGAAAAAAATTAAGTTGGATCCAAAATATCCAACTTCAAAATGGCCGCCATGGTCACCACCCGTTTCCCCCCTCCCATATCCTAATGTGCCACAAACTGGAAGTTGATATCACCAACCATTCCCATTTTATTTAGGCGTATCCATTCAAATGGCCCACCCTGTAGTATAGTTTTTTTATTCTATAGGAGTTTCAGCTCCTTAAGGCCGGTTTCACATTTGCGCTTCAGGGCGCAGCGACGGCCTGCACACGGCCGCTGCTAAGCCCCGCCCCCTGCCGCGTCTCCGCCGGTAGCTCCGCCTCCGGGCGCATGACGCTGCTTGCGTCATGCGTCCCCTATCTTTATCACTGAAGACGCAGGCCGTGAGCAGTATGCGTTTGGGCGGCGCCTGCGTCCTTTTGACAGTGCGCCGACCAGCGCCAAACACAACCTGTTGCAATTTGGTTGCACTCATCGCACCGTCAAGAGGACGCAGGCGCCGCCAAATGCGTACTGTGCACGGCCTGCATCCTCAGTGATAAAGATAGGGGACGCATGACGCATGTAACGTCATGCGCTCGGAGGCGGAGCTACCAGCGGAGGCGTGGCAGGGGGCAGGGCTTAGCGGCGGCCGTGCGCAGGTCGTCGCTGCACCCTGAAACGCAAATGTGAAAATGGCCTAACATGTGCCACCCTGTTTTTAAAGGGACCAAAAGTATTTGGACAATTGACTCCAAGACTATTTCATGGACACGTGTGGGAAATCCCTTTGTTATGTCATTCTCAATTAAGCAGATAAATGGCTTGGAGTTGATTTTAGGTGCAGTGCTTGCATTTGGAAGGTTTTGCTGTGAAGGAAACATGCGATCAAAGGAGATCTCCATGCAGGTGAAACAAGCCGTCCTTAAGCTGCAAAAACAGAAAAAACCCATCTGAGAAATTGTTACAACATTAGGAGTGGCAAAATCTACAGCTTGGTACATCCTGAGAAAGAAAGCACTGGTGAACTCATCAAAAGACCTGGGCGGCCACAGAAGACAACAGTGGTGGATGATCGCAGAATAATATCCATGGTGAAGAGAAACCCCTTCACAACAGCCAACCAAGTGAACAACACTCTCCAGGAGGTAGGCATATCAATATCCAAATCTACCATAAAGGGAAGACTGCATGAAAGCAAATACAGAGGGTTCACTGCACGGTGCAAGCCACTCATAAGCTTCAAGAATAAAAAGGCTAGACTGGACTTTGCTGAAAAACATCTAAAAAAGCCAGCACAGTTCTGGAAGAACATTCTTTGGACAGATGAAACCAAGATCAACCTCTACCAGAATGATGGAAAGAGAAAAGTATGGCGAAGGCGCGGTACAGCTCATGATCCAAAGCATACTACATCATCTGTAAAACACGTCGGAGGCAGTGTGATGGCTTGGACATGCGTGGCTGCCAGTGGCACTGGGTCACTAGTGTTTATTGATGATGTGACACAGGACAGAAGCAGCTGAATGAATTCTGAGGTATTCAGAGCCATATTGTGTGGTCAGATCCAGCCAAATGCAGCCAAACTGATTGGTGGTCGTTTCATACTACAGATGGACAATGACCCAAAACTTAAAGCCAAAGCAACCCAGGAGTTTATTAAAGCAAAGAAGTGGAATATTCTTGAATGGCCAAGTCAGTCACCTGATCTCAACCCAATTGAGCATGCATTTCACTTGTTAAAGACTAAACTTCAGACAGAAAGGCCCACAAACAAACAGCAACTGAAAACCACCACAGTGAAGGCCTGGCAGAGCATCAAAAAGGAGGAAACACATCGCCTGGTGATGTCCATGAGTTCAAGACTTCAGGCAGTAATTGCCATCAAAGGGTTTTCAACCAAGTACTAGAAATGAACATTTTATTTAAAATTATTTAATCTGTCCAATTACTTTTGGTCCCATTAAAAACTGGTTGGCACATGTTAAGGAGCTGAAACTCCTAAACCCTTCATCCAATTTTAATGTGGATACCCTCAAATGAAAGCTGAAAGTCTGAACTTCAACTGCATCTGAATTGTTTTGTTCAAAATTCATTGTGGTAATGTCTAGAACCAAAACTAGAAAAATGTTGTCTCTGTCCAAATATATATGGACCTAATTGTATGTCGCAATTTTCTGAAACTTGTATCTTTTTTAGCTTTCAGTTATTTGAGATGTGCGGGTGCTTGTTTTTTTATACAAAAATGGCAATTCTACCATTTGGATATTTTCTTGCTTTACTGATTTTACTGTACAAGTTAGATAACTTTATATTTCATACATGTATTTTTTCATATCTATTTTTAATGGGGAATCGTGAGGCAAATTATTACTTTGCTATTTTTTTTTTACTTTATTTTTGTCCTTTTAGCTGACTTAAACTTGAGGTTGTCTGATCACTTGTTCTATATGGTTCACAACGATTTTATTGCAGTATATAGCTAAAATGACATTGTCCTGTGAAGCTCTGCCTTTGGCTGGGCTTCACAGGTGTACCAATATGACAGCCATGGAGCCATTCAGCTGTCTTTGCCATCCATCAGCATCCATGATCGCTCAGCTATGATTGCTGCTGTTCCAGGCAGATGCAGGCTGTTTATCAAAATTGGCAGAGTATGTTTCAGGCTCAGCTCCTGAGCCTGCTCCATACAACTACATCCAACATGCTCTGTACGTGTGTTACGGATGTCAGATATATGTAAAATAATCTTGATTTTTCATGTGTAAGCTGCCATTTATATGATTCTGATTCCTAGAACTAGATCTCTTATACTCATAGATTCTTTCAGCAAACTTAAATCACTCCTGAAAGGTGATATCACTGGGTGATAGCCAATTTATTAATAAGTTTCCTTAAATGGGTTGTCTATTTTATCTATATTTTAGCAAAGATGTCTGGGACATGATGCACTTGCCAATTACTATGACATATTATCCTGTCTCACAGTCTGCACAGCATGGCTGTTAATGGAGGAACATGTGACCAGACCTGTCCATCAGCCTCATCCAATAGAAAAGCATCTTCCTTATGTCAGGTGTTTTTAATTGAACGAGGCTGACGGACACTACTGGTCATGTGTTTCTTCATCAGCAGTCATCTTATCAGCAAGAGAGGTGGTCAGACAGTGAGGAAGGCCATACTAACAGCGGAGTGTGTTTCACAAAGGAGGAGAATGGAGGAGAACCTGTCATACCTATATAATAGTAAGTGCCACAAAATCAAGTCCTCAACACATTTGTAAAAATGAAGTAAAGTAGCCAACACTGTTTTAAAGTTATGACAGTGCCTGCGATAACCAAATATATAGCATCTGGCAATGGAATATAGAATCCCTAGTTAAAGGAGTTGTACCAAGCAAATACGTTATCAATAGAGGATAACTTTCTGATTACTGGGACCTCCATGGACCCAGTGGTCGCACCATTAGTGATCAATAAGGGGATAACTTATATACCAGGGGAAGAGTCTTGAGGAGATCATTTGCATATTCCCAGTGCCTTCTGGGATAAGTGAAGAGTCTCCGCGAGCTCAACGATCACTGGGTTTTGGCCGTTGCAGCTGAAAAGAGGAAATCGGAAAACCCGCGCGCCTATCGAATTTTGGCTCATCTTTCATCTTTCATCGTTTTTAAGAAATCTCAAGATGGAAGAGGCCAGGAGCCATTTGGTGAGCTGCATTTCTTGCTACATGTTCACAGACTTACCAGTGGAAAAGCCAAACTTCACATGCCACAAATGCAAGCTTGTGTCCCTGTTGGAGGAAAAGTTGCAAAATCTCGAAGAGAGGTTGGCTACGTTGAAGATCATTAAGGAAGGTGAAGAGTTCTTGGACAGAGCAGAATTATCTCTTCATGTTACAGAAAGAGAAGAAATTCGAAGTGCACCTGAAGAAACAGAGGAATGGAGACATGTGACCCAGAGAAGCAGGAGGATCAGGAGGCAGTCAGCACCCATACTGCTCAGGAACCAGTACCAGGCTCTCACGCAGGAAAATGATGAAGAAATACATCAGGATAAGACTTTGCCAACAAACAGCAACCTTGTACGCCTTCAGAGTCCTCCTGGATGGAGAAAGAAAAATGTTGTGAAGAAGAAACGGAGAGTGGTGGTCATGGGGGATTCCCTGTTGAGAGGAACAGAGGCCGCTATCTGCAGACCGGATATAACTTCAAGAGAAATGTGCTGTCTTCCAGGTGCAAAAATTAAAGATGTGTCTGACAGGATATCAGGACTCTTCAGACCTACAGATGACTACCCATTCCTGCTACTACATGTGGGGACAAATGACACCACAAGAAACGACCTGGAAACCATCTGCAGAGACTTTGAAGACTTAGGCAAGAAAGTGAAAGAACTGGGAGCGCAGGTGGTCTTCTCTTCCATCCTCCCAGTGGATGGCCATGGAACAAGGAGGTGGAATAAGATTCTGCAGGTGAACAACTGGCTACGTCGATGGTGCCGTCAGCAACGATTTGGATTTCTGGATCACGGAGTGAACTACTTATACGATGGACTACTTGCTAGAGATGGGGTGCACCTTACGAAGACTGGAAAGCATGTATTTGGAAGTCGCCTTGCTACACTTGTAAGGAGAGCTTTAAACTAGAACAACATGGGAAGGGAAGCAAAAGACCAGAAAAAGCCATACACCTGACAAATGCTATTGAGAACTCTGCTAATAGAAGTGGAAAGGAAGAACAAAGACGAAAGAATCTAATTAATAAAAATATTGGAGAAAGAGAAACCAATCACAAACTAAAATGTTTCTATACTAATGCACAAAGCATGGGCAACAAACAAGGAGAATTGGAACTACTAACACAGGAAAAGAAATATGATGTCATTGGAATCACTGAAACTTGGTGGGACGATACACATGATTGGAATACAAGACTAGAAGGATACAACTTATTTGCAAGAAACAGACTTGATAAACGAGGAGGGGGTGTTGCATTGTATGTTAGAAACGCATATATCTGCACAGAGATTGAAGCTTCAGAGACTGGGAGTTCTGTGGAAACTGTTTGGGTAAGAATACAAGGACAGAACAATGGAAAGGACACCATTGTAGGCATTTACTACAGGCCGCCTGTGCAAGCTGAAGATATGGATGAACTCTTTATGCATCAAATGGCCAAGTTCTCCAAAAAATATGACATAGTTGTCATGGGAGATTTCAACTATCCAGACATTTGTTGGGAATCTCTCTCAGGCAAAACTAACAGGTCAAGGAAATTCTTATCCTCTCTTGCTGACAACTTTATCTTCCAAAAGGTAGGGGAGAAAACAAGGGGAACTGCTACCTTGGATCTAATCCTTATAAACAGGGAGGAAATGGTTGAGGAGGTAAAAGTGGCTGGAACCCTAGGAGGTAGCGACCATGCTATTTTAGAATTTTGGATAACTAGAGGCGGAAGACCTGTGAAGACTCAGACGTCAAGGTTAGATTTCAGAAAGGCAGATTTTAAGGGATTCAGAAAGATAATTGGAGGAATCCAATGGCTGGATATCCTTAAAGACAAAAATGTCCAGGAAGGATGGGAAATCTTGAAAAATGAAATTCTCAAAGCACAGTTGTTAACAATTCCGAAAAGAGGGAAGAATAGGAAGCATTTAAGGAAACCAGGATGGGTGAACACAGAACTTAAGCACATGCTAAAAAGGAAGAAAAAAATGTTTATAAAATGGAAAGAGGGAGGCATATCTAAAGAAGAATATAATGCTGTCTGCAGAATCTGCAGGGCACAAATCAGATTAGCTAAAGCTGAAAATGAATTGAGGCTTGCAAGAGATGTCAAAAGCAATAATAAAGGATTTTGGGGATATGTCAAAAGTAAAAGAAAAGCCAAAGATGCTATAGGATTTTTACAGGATGAAAATGATGAAATGGTAAGACAGGATGTTGAGAAGGCTGAACTTTTAAATTCCTATTTTGCATCTGTTTTCTCTCAGAAAGGAAATGTAACACCAACTGTTATTCACTGTCCTATTAAGGGAATAGAAGAATCCAGGATATCTATAAACAGAAAGATAGTGAGGAAACACTTAGCTAACCTAAATGAATTCAAGTCTCCAGGTCCAGATGAATTACACCCCAGAGTACTGAAGGAGATAGCAGAAGAAATTTCTGAACCACTCTCCATAATCTTTGAAAATTCTTGGAGAACAGGAGAAGTGCCAGAAGACTGGAGAAGAGCAAATGTTGTTCCTATCTTCAAAAAGGGGAAGAAGGTGGACCCAGGCAACTATAGGCCGGTGAGTCTGACTTCTATACCAGGAAAGATCTTTGAACAAATTATTAAACAACATGTAAGTCAATACCTGGATAAGAATGAAGTGATCAAACAGAGTCAGCATGGGTTTGTAACTAATAAGTCATGTCAGACTAACTTAATTTCCTTCTATGACGGTATCACTGATTGGGTGGATCAAGGAAATGCTGTAGATATAGTATATCTTGACTTCAGCAAAGCATTTGACAAAGTCTCTCATACAATCCTTATTGAAAAAATGACTAAGTATGGAATGGACAAGGCAACTGTTAGGTGGATTCATAGCTGGCTTAGTGATCGGACCCAAAGAGTGGTCGTAAATGGCTGCACATCCAGTTGGAAGAATGTCTCAAGTGGGGTACCACAGGGCTCTGTCCTGGGCCCTGTATTGTTCAACATCTTTATCATCGATTTAGATGAAGGAATTGAGGGTAAACTGATTAAATTTGCTGATGACACAAAGCTAGGAGGGATAGCTAATACTAGAGAAGAGAGAGAGAGGATTCAAAAAGATTTAAATAAACTGGAGAAGTGGGCAGTAACTAACAGAATGGTTTTTAACAGGGAGAAATGCAAAGTACTACATCTGGGCAATAAAAATGAAAAAAGCATATATAGAATGGGAGGAATAGGGCTAAGTGACAGCACATGTGAAAAAGACTTGGGTATACTAATAGATCACAGACTGAATATGAGTCAACAGTGTGATGCAGCAGCAAAAAAGGCAAATGCAGTTCTAGGATGTATTAACAGAAGCATACAGTCTAGATCACGTGAAGTCATTATTTCCCTCTACTCCTCTTTGGTCAGACCTCATCTGGAATATTGTGTCCAGTTTTGGGCACCACATTTTAAAAAAGACATCAACAAACTGGAGCAAGTTCAGAAAAGAGCGACCAGAATGGTGACCGGTCTGCAAACCCTGTCTTATGAGGAAAGGTTGCAGGATTTGGGAATGTTTAGTTTGCAAAAGAGAAGACTGAGAGGAGACTTAATTGCTGTCTACAAATATCTAAAGGGCTGTCACATTGTAGAAGGCTCAACTTTATTCTCATTTGCACAAGGAAAGACTAGAAGCAATGGGATGAAACTGAATGGGAGGAGGCACAGATTAGATATTAGAAAAAACTTTTTGACAGTTAGAGTGATCAATGAGTGGAACAGGCTGCCACGAGAAGTGGTGAGTTCTCCTTCAATGGAAGTCTTCAAACAGAGGCTGGACAGACATCTGACTGGGATGATTTAGCGAATCCTGCTTTGAGCAGGGGGTTGGACCAGATGGCCCAGGAGGTCCCTTCCAACTCTACGATTCTATACTTAGTTCAACCCCTTTAAGGAATATTGATAAAGTCTATTGATAGACCATGAAAACACATTCCCTGTTGTTCTAGGAATATCATTAAGTCTCACTGAATATTTCCTACACGTTCACAGACACTGAGATCTGAATAAAAGTCGTAGTTTCATCCCACCAAAAAAACTTTGAAAGGAGTTTAACTGTACCTCAAGAACAGTCACAATGTAAGGTGTGTTGAGAAACTCTGGGCTCTCATCATTGGCATCTGTCACCAGAACTCGGACTCTCTCAGATACCTGTAACAAGTTCAGAAAAATAAAACATATCATCATATCAGTGTTTTCAGATTTTAAGGTCTTTGAGGCTTTGATCACTAATATTTTTAAGCCATCCTAGAGGTTTAAAGGTGGATTTGTCATCTGGGTGACTTGTCCTAATTAAGGTCAGAATATCCCAATGTGTGCTCTCCTAATAGCCCAATTTTCCTTTTTTGGATTTGTTGTTTGCTCCTCTTCTTCCCACAGCCATAACTTTTTAATTTTTCCGTCAATATGGCCATGTGAGGGCTTGCTTTTTGTTTTGCACGATGAGTTGTACTTTTGAACATTACCATTGGTTTTAACATATGGTCTACTGGAAAATAAGAAAAAAATTCATGTGTGGTGACGTTGCAAAAACAAAAGTGCAATTCCACAATTGTTTTTTGTTTGTTTTTTTTTACCATGTTCACCAAATGCTAAAACTGACCTGCCATTATGATTCTCCAGGTCATTACAAGTTTAAGATATCAAACATGTATAGTTTTTTTATTTAAGTGGTAAAAAAAAATCCAAAGTTTGTGCTAAGCATTTTTTGCAGCTGTTCTTTGACTTGCTATTTTGCCTGCTATTGTCCATGTTGGTTTTGTACTTTTGCTTCAATTATACTTTGCATTAATATATGTCTTGAGGGCATTGTGCATTTAACATAATGTGGATATCGATTATATCTTTTCCCCTCTTCCTTTTCCTTCAATATACTTGATTCTGTTGAATCTTGCTCATATATTCTACCACCTAGCACTTTTGCACTTTTGTGTCTACTTTTACATGCTTTGCCCCTACTTTATATGCTCCACAATCCTGTTCTGAGACCATTAGCAACCATGTCATAGGTTGTTTTGGGTTGTGGTTCTTGGGAGCCATGTTTGGCTTTCCTTTTTAAATGCTTTTCATTTGTTTGTTTCTCATATGTTGTTCATCATACTTTAATAAAACGTCTCTTATTTTGGTGATCCCTGTTTTCACATACCTCTTTCTTGTTCTTTCCATGCGTCGTACATCTACAGCGCATGTCATGAAGTGGTTAAAGCTTATCTTTTTCTTTTATTTTATCATAAATGTCAACATCACATTTTGGATGTGCAAGACTTTCTGAATTCACAAACAGGAATAGAGCTGTTCTGGCTTCAGCAAAGCATTGCATAGCTGAAACATAATGTTGCCTTTTAACATGGAATGAATAAAATTTAAAAGAATTATGAGAGACTTAAGTTTTTTTTTCCTATGGGGCATAGAACTTACAAGCTGGAAGTTTAAAACTACCTGTCTGTTTTGCCCTGTGATCAGGGCTGGCGTCAGCACCCAGCATATCCGGGCAAGTGCCGCGGCCCTGGCGAGACGGGGGGCCCACTGGGCACCTGAGCAAGTTTTTTTTTTATTTATTTATTTATTTATAAGTCTGGGGTCAATCCCCCGCCCTCCGCCCTCCACAAAACATCATACTGACCACTATGTTTTTTCCTGTGAGAGCGCACGGTCCACATGTTACCGCTCATTAATGTGCGCCCATAGTCATGACCGTAATAAGCAGTACCACATAACCGTACGCTCTCACAGGAAAAAGTTACCGGCACCTGGACTCAGGTGAGCGGCGTTGAGAATGAGCGGTGGCGGGCCCTGGGGGAGAATGAGCGGGGGGAGATGAGAGTGAGCTGGGGGGAAATGAGCCCAGCGGGGGAGATGAGAGTGAGGGGGGAAATGAGCCCAGTGGGGGAGATGAGATTGAGGGGGGAGAATGAGCCCAGTGGTGGAGATGAGGCCATTATTCTCTATGGCACATTATATGGGGCCCATTATCCTGTACGGAGCATTATATGGGGCCCATTATCCAGTATGGAGCATTAAATGGGGCCCATTATCCTGTATGAAGCATTATATGGGGCCCATTATCCAGTACGGAGCATTATATGCGGTCCATTATACTGTTTGGAGAATTATATGGGGTCCATTATCCTGTATGGAGCATTATATGGGGCCCATTATCCAGTATGGAGCATTATATGGGGCCCATTATCCAGTAAGGAGCATTATATGGGGCCCATTATCCTGTATGGAGCATTATATGGGACCCATTATCCAGTATAGAGCATTATATGGGGCCCATTATCCTGTATGAAGCATTATATGGGGCCCATTTTCCAGTGCAGAGCATTATATGGGGCCCATTATCCTGTTTGGAGAATTATATGGGGCCATTATCCTGTATGGAGCATTAAATGGGGCCCATTATCCAGTATGGAGCATTATATGGGGCCCATTATCCTGTTTGGAGCATTACATGGTGTCCATTATCCTGTATAGAGCATTATATGGGGCCCATTATCCTGTTTGGAGCATTATATGGGGCCCATTATCCTGTATGGAGCATAATATGGGGCCCATTTTCCAGTATGGAGCATTATATTGGGCCCATTATCCTGTTTGGAGCATTACATTGTGTCCATTATTCTGTATGGAGCATTATATGGGGCCCATTATCCTGTATTGAGCATAATATGGGGCCCATTATTCAGTATGGAGCATTATATTGGGCCCATTATCCTGTTTGGAGCATTATATGATGTCCATTATTCTGTATGGAGTATTGTATGGGGCCAATTCTGTATGGAGCAATGTATGGGGCCTTGTTGTGAATTGTCTTTCTGGGCTCCCTCTGGTGGTTACTGGAGGTAGTGGAGCTGGTTAGATTAACAGAGGCCTGCCACCTGATAATGATAATGATGATTGGAGGTCCGGGGTTACAGATTGGAGTATTTAAGACAGCAGACTTCCTTCAATCCCTGCTGGTGATTTCCTTCCTCTTCCTTCTGAGGTCTGATGTCTCCTGCTCTGTTCCTGCATGGTTCAGCTAAGTGGTTCATTTGTTAATCTTTTGCATTTGATCTGGTTTTGCCTATCTCTGCTTTGTGCAGGTCAGCTTGCTCCTGCTGGGGCTGTGCTGGATCACCGCCCATATGTTACTACTTGTGTCAGTTTGTTCTGTCCCCTGTTATATTGGACTCGTTTTGCTTTGCTTCCAGTATATACCAGAGTGCTGATATAGTGGGGGCGAAGTCATGTGACTTCAGTGTTTTTTGTGCATCAGACGTGTTGGATTTTTCAGGGTTTTTTATGTGATTGCAGACAGTGTCTTTCCTTTCCTGTCCTGTCTAGTCAGTTTGGGCCCATCATTTCCTCAGTCTATTTCTCTGCCTGCGTTTGTGTTTCATCTTGTCTCACTGACAATATATGTTTGGGGGCTATCTATTCCTTTGGGGTCTGCTCCAGGGCAGTTTAGATTTCACCTTTCTTGCTTTAGGCTTAGTTAGCTCTCCAGCTGTGCCGAGGTGTCTAGGGCATCGTAGGTACGCTCTACGGCTACTGCTAGTTGTGTGGATAGGATCAGGGGTCTGCAATCCGCTTAGTTACCAATCTCTCTGGTTTTCTGGTGGCTTAGCTTGGTCCTGCTATCATCCTCGGTGACCCATTCATATCAGGGCCTATTCTGTATGGAGAACTATATGAGGTCCATTCTGTATGAAGTATTATATGTTGCCAATTATTCTGTATGGAGCATTATATGGGGCCAATTATTCTGTATGGATCATTACATGGGGGCTCATTATTCTGTATGGATCATTATATTGGGCCCACTATTTTGTATGGAGCATTATATTGGGCCTGTTATTCTGTATGGAGCATTGTATTGGGCCCATTATTCCGTATGGAGCATCATATGGTTTCCATTATTCTGTATGGAGCATTATATGAGGCCCATTTTCTGTATGGAGTTCTGTATGGAGCATTGTATCGGGCCCATTATTTTGTATAGACCATTACAGTATATGATGCCCATTATTATGTAAGGAGCATTATATGAGGACCCTTTTTCTGTATGAAGCAATATATGGGGCCCATTATTCTGTATGAAGCAATATATGGGGCTCATTATACTCTATGAAGCAATATAAGGGGCCCATTATTCTATATGGAGCATTATATGGGGCTCATTATACTGTGTGAAGCAATATATGGGGCTCATTATTCTGTATGGAGCATTATATGAGGCTCATTATTCTGTATGAAGCCATATTTGGGGCTCATTATATTGTATGGAGCATTATATGAGGCCCATTATTCTGTATGAAGCAATATTTGGGGCTCATTTTATTGTATGGAGCATTATATGAGGCCCATTATTCTGTATGAAGCAATATTTGGGGCTCATTATATTGTATGGAGCAATATATGGGGCTCATTATTCTGTATGGAGCATTATATGAGGCTCATTATTCTGTAAGAAGCAATATGTGGTGCCCAATAAACTGTATGGAAGACTATGTGATGCCCAGAATACTGTATGGAGTTCTATACTGTCCGGTCTTAAATAAAAACTTTTGAATCCCCACTAGGGCACGCACTATGCTCTGCGAGAATTTGCTAGTTTCTGAGCTATTGTAAATTTTACAATAGAGATCACTCATGTAATGTAAGAAGTAAGTGCTATCTTTGGCATTGTACTATACCTATATTTCTTTGCCGTATCTGTGCATCATGAATTGTGGTACGTGTTAAAGGGGCACACTGAGACACTTTTGCCCGGGGCCCACAAAAACCTGGAGCTGGCCCTGCCTGTGATGATCTCTCACGGCTCAAGCAGTGACTCTCTGGCTTAATTTCACTGCACGCCAACAGAGCAGGTCCTTCTCTTCCACTCTGCTCTGTCAATTGGACATCACTGCCAATGTCATGCTGATTGATAGCTGGCTTCCTGCAGTTAGGCTGCTGCTGTAATGACCCGTACGCCGGTCGTCGTTTGAGAATGGGATATGACGCTGCTATGAAGGACTCTGACCATGATTTGATACCAAACCAGCTTCTCTTTATAACTTGTGAAACAGATAAGAGGATTTTACTTCTCAGTGAAATATGGGCCACAACAGCCACAAGCCACAAAATACAAATTATGCAGCCTGAGAGATCCCTAGTGCCAGCTTCACGGACAGGAGAAAGACTACCCCAAAACTATGCCACTCCCTTCCTTATCCAGTACTGGGCCTATGTGGGGTTCTACCGCAACTGTGACATGTGACAGGTATATAATCTTACACCACCTTACGTTTTAATTACAATAGATGCCAGGTACCCTGTTTTCCCCTTGAAACATATATATATTTTCACAAATAACTTAAACCAACACAATATCTGCACAGTGCACTGTCCTCTTTGCGAGCGCTCAGAGCGGACGCCCTGACAGAATATACTCAACAGTAAACCACTGGACTTACTATTCTGATGTCCGGCCACTGGATTTAATCAGTTTTCTAGGTCACCAAATCCTCTGATACAAGTGCAGGTGAAGATTCATCACATAGCTCTTCTATGGCATTCACATTTTTATCAGAGTCTCGATATACAGGAGCTCACACAATCTCCATCAGTCCATGGGTAGACTCAGTAACAGCAACGTTCTTGGATATGCTGCGACTTCTATCTAACTCTCCCTAACTAACATCTCAGTCTACTCATGAGAGCTGCTCCCTCTGGATCAAACTGTCCAATTTGGATCACTTCAGGCTCTAGATCCTTCTCAGTCTCTCAGGCAGGGCTCCTTCTTTAAATTTACATCACGAAAGCCAGAGTTTACAACTTCCTGTTTCCAGAGCTTTCTATCTGTTTCTCCATGGTGACCTCTAGTGGCCAAACTAAATTACTGCAGTATCATTTCTTATAACAAGCAACATTGAGAACATTAACATGCTACACTGCCAATCAGCATCACCTCATCAGTGATATACTGACAACTGAGCAGAGCGGTAGAGAAGATGTTACTCTGTCAGCGAGATGTCAGTGGAAGAAGGAGAATCGGTGTGACTGCACTGAGATAGCATAAATCATTGACTGTTAGAACAGGCAGGTAGTTAGCAACTACCTGCCTGCAAGTACTTAACCTATGTCCTGGATAACCCCTTTAAGCTTTATAGCCTTTCCGGTGCTTTATATTTTGTCTTACATGTGAAAGTTTGGAGCAGGAGTGAATCGCTACTTTATGTCTGAAGGAAGTTAGCACTACATGAGAATTTTGCTTGATTTCAACACCATAGATTCTAATTAATAACTTAAATAAAACTATCATACAGTGCTCAAATGTCATTATTCCCTTTTTTACTATATTGGAGAAATAAACCACCACCTAGATTCCAAATACTGCTATACAGTACATACATATCACCTCATATCTCTACATAAAATATAGTGAAGGGGTTAAACACTCCGGAAATTGCACATAGTAAATCCTTACACTTGCCCATTTTTCCTGCTTCTAAATATCAACTACAAGAACTGACAGTACACTTGCTTTTCAATATGTCTCACCCCATGACAGGTGTGACTGTACAGAGTTTTGGCTGCAGAGATGATGTCACGTCAACAGCTCACATCACCGCTGCAACCAATCTCTCTGCTCAGCAGCTCTGCAGCTTTTACTAGCTGCAGATTTGACATCAATAAAGATAAGTAAATGAAGAAAATAATGCAATAAATATAACAATATGCCTATCAAAACTTTATTGTTACTATAATAAAAGTAATATACTAACCAAAGTGTATTTATTGCCTCCATGTTGGATTGTATTTATGGCTGTTAACAATGTCAGCTGGTTTATCTACACTAGTATAAAATAATACTGGTATCCACTTAGTTGTATTTGTTGGAATGTTTATACTTACAATGTATTCCCTCTCTGACATACTAATTATATCATTAAACATAATTAGTGAAGCCTTACTCATCATCTACAGGAGTTCACTAAACTGATTCTACACCCTCAAATACTGACCAGTGTCCCATTTACCCTGAAGAATCTACCAACATTATAGAGGGCATTTATGTGTCTTTGAAACAGCTATAACCTCTTCAAATCACCTGCCAGCGTCTGCCCTATGAGGGTTTATAAAATGAGTTGTCAGGAACTTGCATATTGAGCACCAATATAAGACTACAGACCGCCCCGAAGCCTGGGCATCTCATTAACTAAAAACTTCTAGCACTGATTACACAAGAACCACAAGACGGAATTCTTCACCCCAGGTATAATATTAATCAGTGTAACAGCGGCAACATGACAATGTCTGTAGTTTACTTAGCAAAACCCTGATGACAGGTTCATTTTAAGTATAAAACTAGGAGCAAGTTGCAGGGTGAAAATGGATGAAGGAATGAAGATTAGAGAGTGAAATTGTGTGCAACATGTTTAACTCAACATGACAAATACAATATGTAAATCATTTGTATTTCGTCAAGGATGTTGACAGCCATTTAAAATCAAGATTATACAGCTATTCTGACATGAATTTTCAAAGTAAGTCCACCTGCCTCCGCAGGTTGGCGATATCTGTTTAGATCCACTTTAGGTATATTCCACTGTATCCAAGTGGGTACATTTCATGTATACTTGTGTTTATAATATCTGACATTTGTATCAGTCACTAACAAGAATACAGACAAGTGGAGGCAATAGTGTTTTTTAATGCACGATGCAATATAAAAACAATTTTAGTAGCTTTAGAATAAAGGAGGTTAAGATTGTACTTGTGAATGATTTTTGTGGCTTTTATTAAGTAGCAATTCCCATTCCTATCTATTCAGTAGGATTTCTGCTGTAAGTAGTTTTCTGCTGTAAGTTACACCACCATCTTTTGGAAATTATCGTGAATCTGTCAGGCTAAAGCAGCTAAATTTGTGAGTAACTAAGTGATGTAAATGTAAATACATGTAAATTGGTGTAAGTTGCATAATAACCACCCCCCCACTTATTCTTAGTCTGATTATTACATTACCCTTACCTTGTTTATTCCATCTGATATGCTGACAATTGCCTCAATCTCATCTTGCTTCTGTAAATTACAAAAAGAAACCATGACAATAAAACTATAGGGAATATGCTTTACGACTATGTAACACTTAGTGTCACTAAAACCTATGTAATTTTAGAACTGAAAAAGTACAGTCATATATACAGTATATGTCAGAAATTTACCTCCCGGTCTAGTTCCTCAATCACAGTGACGTTTCCATGGATAGAGTCAATGGAAAAGTAGCGTTTTGATCCAGGTTCAAAGGTTAGACCATATATGACTGGGTAGCCTTCAGGATCAGTGCCATTCAGCGTGTAGATGTATGTACCTGCATAGAAAAAAAGTGTCATGTCACCAAACAAACAACCAACATAAGGTTACATTACAGCCATAGCTAATTAATATATGTAGGAACTACAGCAAAGGTGAGACATGCGCTTACCTGACAGCAATTTAAGGTTTATGGCCATTCATTCTCATCAATCAGAGCACAAGAAATCAGCAGACCGCCAGGACATTGGATAAATTCCATCACATAATCCAACGCTTCTTTATAATGGTAACTTTTTTATTTTACAATGATAAATATCAACATAGACAGAAAAATGCCAGAGTTGAAAACCTACGTGTTTGGAACTTTAACAGTCCCTAATCATGGTTCAAGTTAAAATCAGTAGGTTTTCAATTCTGGCTTTTATTTGTCTCTGGATATTTATCATTATGCAATTTCAATGAGGAGAATATTTAGTCAGATTGCAGAAACTGCATAGTATTCATGAAGTCACTGTATAGAAGATTATAGTATAGGCTTCTCTGGTGCTATAATGATTGGTGACAAATAAAGCAGAACATTGTGAATCTCTTCCCTCATCTGTAGAAGCATTTATTAGCAATTCACTATATTCGCATGTGAACATTGTCTTTCTCAGGCATCCTTACCATAAGGACACATATTGTTACAGGTCTAGTGTACTAGTAGGTATATCCAGACCTAAGATAAGATAGATGAACAGGTACTGAATACTAAAACCCCAGATTAGACTGCAACATCTCAGTCATCCTTATGGAATTGGTGTCTTAGGCCATGTGCACACAATGAGTATTTGGTGAGTTTTTTACCCCAGTAGTTGTAAGCCAAAACCAGGAGTAGAACGGTCAGAGGAAAAGCATAATAGAAACATTTGCACCCCTTCTGCATTTATCACCCACTCCTGGTTTTGGCTTGCAAATACTAGGCAAAAAAACTCACCAAATACTGAATGTGTGCATGTGGCCTTATTGTTGATAACCACCATACCAAAAACAATTAATCAAAGATGGGTAACCCACTTGCATAGATGCTAAAACAAAGCATTCCCAACCTTTGGGAATATATCCAGGCACAGTGACCCTACAGGGCACACAGAGATGGGGAAGAGTCTGGATATCTCAATTAGATCAAATCTAGCTGGTTGAACTGCCTTTCCCTGGTAATGCCTAATGGCTGGCTCGCCTGGTTGCGGAGGTTGGCACCCTAATTGCGGATGTGACGTGGCACTCCCGCTCAATGAAGGCTGTCCCTTGTTATCCCTAACATAACAATATCCATTAGATCAATGGCCGTGCCACAAGCATACCTTATTGTCAAAAAATAGGCCGCTTGAGATCTTCTGTATATGTCACCCTACCACTAACCACACCTAATGTGATATATTCATGGGTGGTTAGTGTATATCAAGTAGGCATTTCAGCAAAAAGATATCTTAACAAATCTCAAGAGGCATAAATAGATAAATAAATCGACAAGTTAACAATATATACAAAGAAATTCGGTAAGGCAGTACTCATCCAGATTGTGTTTGTTGGTAACGGTAGATAAGACTGCCTTTACATGTTTCACCCTTTGACTCATCAGGAGGCTTAGATAAAGATGTCAGGTCATGTTGATGTCTGATGTGGCATCAGGTCCTTCACTAGGGTGCTGTTAGTATATCTTTTTCTATCTGATTAAATATTAGTGCTACATGTTGTGTCTGTTTGGGATTACCGTATATACTCATGTATAAGCCGACCCGTGTATAAGCCGACCCCCCAAATTTTGCCACAAAAACTGGGAAAACTTATTGACTCGCGTATAAGCATAGGGTGGAAAATACAGCAGCTACTGGTAAATTTCAAAAATAAAAATAGATACCAATAAAAGTTAAATTAATTGAGACATCAGTAGGTTAAATGTTTTTGAATATCCATATTGAATCAGGAGCCCCATATAATGCTCCATACAGTTCATGAAGGCCCCATAAGATGCTCCATACAAAATACGTGAACATATATTCACTTAAGAACACTTTTAATATAATTCATTTAAAAACACACCTACCCAGTGAATGTGGGCCATTGCCTTAATAAAGAAAAAGACCAGAAAAAACTAGGCAACCCTATACTAGGCCTATCTGTGAACCTGCCTTGCTGTGGAGGTTGGCACCCTAAAAGAAATGATATTTGATGCTCCCACTCAACGAAGGCTCTCCCTCTCTCCCCTAGCTCACCCTAATTCCAAAGGAGAGAAAACAATGTCAAAATAGGATAGAGATGAAGGACGCAAAAAAACTGGTCATAAAAAAATTACCAAGATGCAGACAAATACCAAAAAGGCCATATAGTTAGATGATAATCAGTGCGCCTAGATCATTAATAATATATTGAGGCATTACCCATGCATAATAATATAGTAATATAAATGTGCTGCACCCAAATCACTAGCACAATACTGGTAATCCCACAATAAAGTCACAAAGATTATATGGGATTAACTAGCTCCATAGATACGCAATCATAGAGACTTAACACTTACAGGGCATACCCCAATAAACAAATATGCTGCATAACACAGTATAATAATAGTAATTCATCCCACAGACGTCACCAGATATACCAAGTTCAATAGGTTAAGCTGTTAAACCCATAATTAAATGTACAGTCATAATGGTGACTAATCATTTGCAGGACGTGCCCCAAAGCGTTTTCCCATGCTGTTTGTTTATCAGGGGGCCATAATGATAGCAGCAAATATGCCAGATGCCTATGACGAGAGAGCATACAAAATACACCCCATATAATGCTGCACAAAGGTTAATGATGGCCCCATAAGATGCTCCATAGAATAATATGCACCATATGCTGCTCCATAAAGGTTATGGTCCAATAAGATTCTCCATAGGTTATGTCCCATAAGATGCCCCATAAATTATGCCCCCATAAGAGGCTCCATAGATTATGCCCCATAAGATGCTCCATAGATTTTGCCCCCATAAGATGCTCCATAAAATGCTCCATAGATTATGCCCCCATAAGATGCTCCTTAAAATATGCTCCATAAGATGCTCCATAGATTATGCCCCCATAAGATACTCCATAGAATATGCCCCCATAAGATGCTCCAGAGAATATGCCCCATAAGATGCTGCATAGATTATGCCCCCATAAGATGCCTCATACATTATGGGCCCATAGGCTGCTGCTGCAAATAAAAAAAATGACATACTCACCTCTTGTAACTGGGGGCCAGGTGCCGGTGTCATCACTGGCTAAGGGCCCCGGCACCTTAGATATTCACCTGTCCCCAGTCAAACGCTGCTCGCCGCTGTCTGCCGGGTCCTCTGTCAGTGACTGTTCAGGCAGCAGAGTGCATGGCCCACACTAACTACGTCATCGCACCCTCTGCTGCCTAAACGTCACAGACAGAGAACGCGGCAGACAGCGGCGAGCAGTGTTAGAATGGGGACAGGTGAATATCGCATATACTTACCCCCTTCTGGTGCGTTCTCTGCAGCCCCCCCGCTTCTCCCACGGTCTCCTTTCCTTCCTTCAGCGGTCATGTGGTACCGCTCATTAAAGTCATGAATATGAGCATATTCATAACTTTAACGAGTGATACCACGTGACCGCTGAAAGAAGGAAGGGAGACCATGGGAGATGCATGGGGGCTGCAAAGACAGTGCCAGGGGGTAAGTATGATTTGACACCCCCGCTCCCCCTCCCCCGCTGACCCCATGGCGTACATGACTTGCGTATAAGCCGAGAGGGGAACTTTAAGCCCAAAAAATGGGCTGAAAATCTCGGCTTATAAGCGAGTATATACGGTATTATCCATTCATTTTAATAAATTATTAATAAAAAGTATTTTTAGAGGTTTATTTATGTTAGCCCGATGATGGGTGCATGTGAAGCATCACACTGCACTCCAATAACACCCAAGTGCAGTGCGATTCCCTAGAACGCCGGCAATTGAGATGGAGAAATTAATTTATCTGTTTCCTTCGCCGCTGTGCTCCAATTCTCTCGTGCCAGAGGATCAGCGCACAGAGCACTGACACTCGACTGACGCTCACAGAAGAGCAAGAGCCGAGTGTCTTGCATCGGATGTGACACACTAATGTGACTCTGGCCTTAAATAGGTTTTCCCACGAACAAAAGTTCATTTTAGTCAATAGTTCTTGGAATAATAATAAATTCCACAATATTCCTTTTAAGGGAATATTCCAAACTTGCCAACAGTGCAGATATTGCTAAGACATTCACGAAGACAGTTCCACAAAAGGGTCATGTTTTCACAAAATCAAGCTTCATAAAGGGCCCCGTGGGCAGGTTTTTGAGGAACAGTTAAAATGTTAAAAGATTAGCATCTTAAATGTTGATATGGAAAAGCTATGTTCACATGCAGCGTTTTTTTTGCTGCTGTTTTTTTTCTGTAGAAAAACAGCAGCATTTTATACTACCAGCATAAGCTGTAAGGTTTCAGAAATATCATGCACACGCTTGTTTTTTTATTTCCTGACTGAAGATGAGAACTGCAACTTTTTAAATCTGCAGCATGTCACTTATTTATGCAGTTTTGCACTTTATTCACCACTAGCTGAAGAGCCCGTTGTTGCCTGGGCATAGTAACCAACTGTGGTTAGTTATAACAAATTATAATGATTATCTTGCACATGAAAACCGTGCATCTAATCCTATCCTGTGTGATACTGACTGCTGAGCCATGTATCTAATACTATTCTGTGTGATACTGTGTGCTGAGCTGCGTATCTAATCCTGTCCTGTGTGATACTGTCTGCTGAGCTGTGTATCTATTCCTATCCTGTGTGATACTGACTGCTGAGCCGTGTATCTAATCCTATCCTGTGTGATACTGGGCTCCCCCTGCAGTCTGTGTCAGAGGGTGGTCTGTATTGGCACGGTAATAAATTGTGTTATTTCCAGCTTTACAGAAGGACGATAACACCACAGATATGATAAGAATAATAGGATTCAGTTACCACAACTGTCTACAAAGAATACTGTTGCTGATAGCAACCAATCACAGCTCATTTTTCATCTTTTAAACAGCTGTGGGACAGAGTGGCGAGTTTTGAGTGGCGACTTTTGTGTTTCGACTTTTATGTGGCGAGGTTGGTGTATGTGTGGTGAAATGTGTGCTGAGGGTGGTATATGTGTTGAAGCATGTGGTAGTGTGTGGCGCATTTTGTGTGTGTGTTCATATCCACGTGTGTGGTGAGTATCCCATGTCAGGGCCCCACCTTAGCAACTGTACGGTATATACTGTTTGGTGCCATCACTCTCATTCTTTAAGCCCCCCTTGTTCACATCTGGCAGCTGTCAATTTGCCTCCAACACTTTTACTTTCACTTTTTCCCCATTATGTAGATAGGGGCAAAATTGTTTGGTGAATTGGAATGCGCAGGGTTAAAATTTCGCCTCACAACATATAGCCTATGACGCTCTCGGGGTCCAGATGTCTGACTGTGCAAAATGTTGTGGCTGTAGCTACGATGGTGCAGATGCCAATACATACATACACTTTTTCCTCCATTATGTTCCTAGGGGCAAAATTGCTTGGTGAGTTGGAACGCGTGGGTTTAAAATTTTGCCTCACAACATAGCCTATGACGCTCTTGGAGTACAGACGTGTGACTGTGCAAAATTTTGTGGCTGTAGCTGCGACGGTGTAGATGCCAATCCCGGACATACATACATGCACACCCACATTGAGCTTTATATATTAGATTAGAAAACAATCAGAATGTGCAAAAATGCTGAAAAAAATGCAGAGAACAAGTTTTCCAGTGTTTTTCCAGCATAAAGAGCAAAAATGCAACAAAAAAGCCGTAAGAGTGCCAAGAGATCATTTGTTGGCTTGAGATAAAAAAACACTATGTGTGAATATAGTCTTTGTAAGGTCGGAGTCATACTAGTGTATAGAATCTGATGCAAGAGCATCGGATATGATATGCTAATGCACTCGGCTCCTGTTCTGCTGCAAGAATGAACTGAGTGTCAGTGCTCTGTGCTCCGATCAGTTTGCATGAGAGAATCGCTGTACAGCTGCAGAGGAGATGAAGAAATTAATTTCTCCATCTTCTCCATTGTCAACGTTTCCAGGAATTGCGCAGCATTCAGGTGACATCCACGTGCAGCGCAAAGCTTCACGCGCACCCATAGACTAGTATGTATCGAGCGAATCAGCATGAGAAAATAATTGCAGATGTGAGCTGCCCCACACAATAATAATGGACCGAGTGCAATCCTATTTTTCGTCTGATTGCACTTCTCCGATTTATTCGCTCGCGTCAAAAGGACGCATGTGCCGCCAAATGCATACCTGCGCACGGCCTGCGTCCCCAATGCTAAAGATAGGGGACGCAGGTCGCATGCAGCGTCCTGCGCCCATAGGTGGAGCTAACCAGAGGAGGCGCGGCAGGAGGCGGAGCTTAGAGGCGGCCGTGCGCAGACTGACGCAGGTCTGTGAAACGCCAATGTGAAACCAGCCTAAGCTGCTTCTTTCCTGTGGTCAGAGCCAGGACAAGGTATTTTGGTGTCCTTGGCAGAAGAAACTGATGACTTTATTGGAGAGAAAAAAAGTGCGTCTTGGAGTCTGAAAAATACGGTAATATCACTTAACTTTAATGGGGGCCGTTCAGTTTTAAATTAAAATGTGCAATATTTGCTAGATACTCCAATTGGAAACTAAACAGACCCCATTATAGATAAAGAGATAAGTACCGTATTTTCCGGCGTATAAGACAACCCCCAACTTTTCCAGTTAAATTACAAAATCTTCTTAAAAGTCTGGGGTCTTCTTATATGCCATGTGTCATCATATATGCCGGGTGAGGAGCAATCTGCATATGGCGGGGGAGTGGTCCCGATGACAAAGGGAGGGTGTAAGTGGAGTTATCATCCCCTTTTACCTCATTGGTGGCAGCGGTGCTATCTGTGGGTCTCTGTGCTGGGATCGGTGGCTTCTCCTTCAGCAGTGTGGCGGCTCTGTGCTGGGGGTTGGTGGCGGCGGCTCCTCTTTCTGCAGCGTGGGGGCTCTGGGCTGGGGGGCGGCTGTGGTGGCTCTTTGTCCAGCGTCGGGGCTCCTCCGGCATTTCCCCAAAGCACGGAGGCCCAGGCAGCTCCATTGCTGCGATGCGGTGGCCTCCGGGAAAATGGCTGCTAGAGCCCACGCATGCTCAGATTCAGATCTCGTTTCCCGAGATCTCGGGACGAGATCTGAAAATTGATTGGTGTATGCGATTGGTGTATAAAAATCAGACAGCACTCACATGGTCCGAGTGCTGTGTGATTTTTTTTCTCGCACCCATTGACTTCTATTGCAGGATGCGATCCGATTTCCGATTACAATCATAGCATGCTGCAATTTTTTTCCAGTCCTATCATGTGATCCGATCCGAGCTGGAAAAAAAGACGCAGATGCACACACAATCATAGAATAATATAGGTCCGAAATCAATCAGATTTTTTATCGGATTGCATTAGTCCAATTTCATCGCAAGTGGAAATGAGCCTCAAAGCTATGTTCACATGTTCAGTATTTTACATCAGTATTGGTAAGCTAAAACCAGGATTGGGTGAAAAATACAGAAGTGGTGACGTGTTTCTACTATACTTTTCCTCTGATTTTTGCACTCCTGGTTTTGACTTACAAATACTGATGTAAAAGACTAACCAAATACTTTACATGTGAATGTGGCCTTAAAGGTTTAATACATACGAAACTTCTTTTTCTCCTAAAAAATAATTCAAAAAGATTTGTAAAATATTGCAAAATTTTAATGGCAGGCACAACAAAACATTAAAGTAGGCATTAGCAGAAAAAAATATATGTATCCATCTCAACAAAAACAACCTAGAAAATAATTAACATTAGTGATGAGCAAGCATGCTCACCACTGCTCGTTACTTGCTCAAACTTCAGTGTGTTCAAGATTCTCGTTACTTGGGGAGCATTTTGAATGCTCGCGAGCATGCTTGAGTCCCTGCCCCACATGTTTGACGCCTCTTAGCCAAATAAACATGCGTCGATTGCCTGCCAGTCACTGTAATGCCATAGCAATCTTTGTTGTGACATTACTGTGATAAGCGGGCTGCATAGCATCATCAGGTCTATATAAGACCCGTGACTCCATGCTCGGCACAGTGTACCAACGGAAATAGGCAGAGCAGGGAGAGATGCTGCGCTGCTGAGCTAGGGACAAAGTTTTAGCTGCTTATAGGTAGGGATTAGACACCATTAATATTTCTTTCAACTGCAACAACAGCCTTTATTAGGGCTATTTATAATCAATATTCATACTGGTGTTAGCAGCACTTAGGGAGAGATTGTGCTGAAGGGATAGTGTAGGACAGGATAGGGTTAATTGTACTTCCTTTCTTCTGCATCTCATACCAAAATCCTTTCTCAGGGCTAATAATATTCTTTTTGCTCTTAATCTTGAAAATTGTTTTCAGCAGGGAAATATTATATGCCTTTTATACTGCCCCAGTTGTGCATCAAAATCATACAGATAGACTTGATGTTCTTTAGCATTAGCGTTGCTATATTACTACTACAGTGTAACAAGTCCACCTGAGGTGTGAACATTTTCCTGCAATAGTAATCCTGCAAAGTTTTTTCAGCAGGGAAATATTATATGGCATTTATACTGCACCAGTTGTGCATAAAACGCATAAGGCAAGACTTGGTTGGTTAGCAATAGCATCGCTATATTGCTACTGCAGTATAACAAGTCCATCTGAGGAGGGCAAATTTTCCTGTGATACTAATCCTGCAAAGTTTCCTCAACAGGGATATATCATGCATAATCTAAAATCGGCAAGGCACATGGTAAGTGACAGGGAAATGGAGGTAATTCTGATGGTGAGCACAGAGTCCGAGGCCACGGGCAAGGTGAAACTGTGCCTGCTGCAGAAGCACAAAAACACGCACATCATGTTGACCTAGCTTCCTGTTCCATTTTAAAGGGGGGCACAGAACACCGCTCTTGAAGCCAGACCAGTGTGAAAAGGTTGTTGGATGGATAGCAGATAATGCTTCCAGTCACTTTGCCAGCACAACCCTGTCTCTCACATGGTCCAGTCTCAGTAGCTATGATTCTGGATCACATAATCCTCAACCTGATACTTCTTCCTCCCACCATGTCGAGTGCCTGTAGACAAATTATCCCACACTTGGACTCTCTGAAGAGCTGTTCATTTATCCATTTATAGATTCAGGCTTATCGCCCTGCCCATTTCAAGCGGAAGATGAAGAGATCATATGCAGCGATGCCCAAATATTTGAGCAGCCACGTTACAAGAAGGCGACTGTAGGAAAGTGCAATTACTGTCGCTGCACCACAACAGGCAGAAAGAGGCAGTGGGGTGCCAAAGACACAAGGCATGAAACTGTTCCCAAGAGCACTAACATTGGTGAAATTGCCAGGCCAAGGGTTAGGTGTTTCCGAGTCAGGCGCTTTTTTAAAGACAATACAGTCAACCCAAAAAAAGCCATTTGAAACAACTGCCATGATAGAATCAGCAAGGGTAGCAAAACTACTGTGCATGCCAATCCCCTGTCCATGATGGAGGCAAATATTCATTCCACCCTGTACCTCTCTTTGCACTCTTGCAACCACCGTCAACAACCACGTCCAAGTCCTTGTCCCAGTGCAGCATTCAGTTGTCCCTTTCCCAGTACTTAAGATGCAAGTGTAAATACGTAGCCACCCAAACGCACAATATTAAACAGCTACATTTCCTGACTGCCCTTAAAATGTTGCAAATTAGACTTGTGGAGGCCGAAGCTTTCCGCAACCTCATGGCGGCTATCTCTCAGTACTCGGTGCACAGCCGCCAATATTTCGCCCAGTGTGCCGTCCCCGCATTACACAAGCACGTGTCCTATAACATCAGCCATGCCCTGACCAACGCTGTTAATGGGAAGGTCCACTTAACCATGAACACATGAACAAGTGCCTGTGGCCAGGGACACTACATTTCCCTGATGGCACACTGGGTGAACGTTGTGGAAATGGGGACCTAGTTGTACCCTGGTTCAATCACTGTTTCCCACACCTTCTACAGAAGTTCCTGCACCTCCTCCTAACCCAGCATCTCCGTAACGTCAACATCAGTCGCAAGCTGGAAGCACTGCCTAGGCCAATCAGCAACAGGTTCTGCTAAAGCTAATCTGCTTAGGTGACAAATTGCACACCACTGCAGAGTTGTTGAAAGGTCTAACAGACCAGAATGATCTGTATCTCTCTCACCCCTGAACCTACAACCATGTATGGTCATATGTGACTCTGAATCTGGGCAACTTTGCACACGTACCATGCCCAGCCCATGTGCTCAAGCTCAACCTAGTGGTTCATCAGTTTCTCAAAACCCACCCAGATCTGCCTGAGATACTTGTGAAAGTAGGCCACATGTGTGCCCATTTCCATGAGTTAGCTACAGCTACCCCCACCCTGGCAGTGCTGCAGCAGAATTTGCAACTTTCAGCTCAACGACTGGTGTGTGATATTGGTACTGTTACGCATTGGTACTCAACGCTAAATATGTTGGCAAAGCTTTGTGAGCAGCAGAGTGTAGTAGTTGAATACTAGCTACAGCATGCCCATCAGTATTCCTGTCAGCCTCTGCACATAAAAGCTGATGAGTGGGCATGGATGTCTGTGCGGTTCTCCAAAACTTGGAGGACTCGAGCAAGATGATGAGTGGTAATAACACCATAATCAGCTTAACCATCCCACTTCTCTGTCTACTGAAATGCTCCATGCTCACAATTAAAGAGGCTGCTTATACAGTGTGATGCTACACAGCCCAGCCTCATCTCATCGTCTCAATGCAGATTGGGTGATAATGAGAAGAAAGAGGAGGAACAGGAGCTGGTTGCCTGTGCTACAGATGGTACTACTCACACCACCTTCAGTGTGAATGACCCAAAGATGAGGAGGAGAGAGAGGACCAGGTGGAGAAAATAGGTGGGAACAGAAGTCTGGGCTGTTGGCAGTCTGGCATACATGACTGAGTTTATGTTCTACTGCCTTTCCCGTGATCCTTGCATTGTATACGTTTTGGTCAACCTAATTACTGATTGGTCACCCTCCTAGATCCACGCTACAAGGAGAACTTTATATCGCTCCTTCCAATGGTGGGTAGGTCTAATAAAATGTTCCAGTACCAGAAGGTCCTAGGTTGAAACATTATTTAAAAAATTCCCATATGAGAAGGCTGGAGGCAGAGGTCACAGTTCCTTAGACAACAAAGGAGTAGAGATGAAGGAGACACACACCAGATGCAGCAGGGGTAGGGGAGTGCTATCATAGGTCTGTGAGTTTTCTCAGACCCTCCCATTGCCCAGGCTCTGATGCGTGGGGTACTCTGACAAGGAAGGAAAAGTTTTGGGAGATGCTGAAGGAGTACCTTGTCGACCATACCAGCATCCTCCGTGATTCGTCTGGGCCTTACAACTATTGCGTATCCATGCTAGACACGTGGCATGAACTGTCTTTCTATGCCTTGGTGGTCCTGGCCTGCCCTGCAGTAAACATTTTGTCAGAGTGGATTTTTAGTACCCCTGGGGGTATTATAAACAATAGGTGCATACGGCTGTCAACTGATAATGCTAACAGGCTGACCCTTATCAAAATGAACAAGGCCTAGATTGGCCCAGACTTCTCAACATGACTGGATGACAGCAGCGGAACATAAACATAAACTCAAATCCAGTGGATTTTTTTTTCTGGTCTATTCCCATGCACCCCTTCCCACCCTAACATGGGTATACGCTTGAGAATTTCGCATTTTTTTGTGTCGGCCTCATCCTTCTCCTCCTCCACCACCACCATATGAACAGGGTGATCATGCTACCCTCACTATAAATTTTTTAATGGTGTTTATGATGTGAACATTAAGAATTTAGAGAGGCCTACCTCTAACATTCTTTGATATATAGTATATGTAAACCCCTCAGGGGTAAATGTTTTTCAGCCCATGCACTTAGAGCATGCACATTAGGAGTCCAGGATAACCACTCCTTAATAAAGGGAAAAAATATTTTCTGAGGCTCACCACTATGTCTCTTCAAAGGGATATTGGAGTGTCTCCTAATTTTTAGCATCCCTTGTACTTAGTGCATACACTTTACCAGTCTAGAAGACCCACTCCTTACTAATGAGAAAAACTGCTTTTCTGATGCTACATCTTCTAGCTATGGGAATAATTTTGGAAAGCAAAAGAGCAGGTGTCTTCCATTAGTATATGATCCAGTGCCTTGTTGTAGGCTGTCAGGTGGTCGTAACATAGGGAATTCTCACACTGCATACAAGATTTCACAGCCAGGACAGTAGACTTTGTACAGTAAGTACAGAATATCTTGGCCTCCTTCATATTAGGCTGAGAAGACGTCGAAACGCTCCACTATATTCCCCAGCTGGGTTGATGAAATAACAGTCCTTGATGCTGCTACGTTCAACTAATGGCTTTTTTGCAGGGTAATTCAAATAGATTCTATTCTTAATAATACCGCTCTTATCTGCAATTCATTTAGAGTGAGCTGTTGCAGTAGGGATAACATATTTCAGACATCTAGTCAGGGATTATTGCCATATAAATTATAATCCTTGCGGCTGTAACCTAAAACAAAATACTAAGGTAAAATCTGTTCTATTCCTTACTAATACCGCTGTTAGCTGTGTTTAGCCAAGAGATAGATGCTAGGTATCTTCTGCTGGAAATGAGTGTTTATTCATACACATACATCTCTTCCATAGTCTGTAGCTTGATTGCTTTTTTCCGTGCACTCATTGACAGATTCATGTTTTTTACAGTGACCTGTACTCAGAAATTCATCAGAGTTTGTTGCTGCCACATACAAGAAATGTATTTTCTTTTATTATCATTATAATTTAATCATTAATAGTTATATTTTATTAATCTCAGAATCTTTAGATAGGGTCTATTTGCCATTTGGCAATCTGTTAACTAGAGGCAGCAAAACAACCCCAAAATATCTTTGAACCTCCACCATATTTGACTGTATCTACTGTGTTACAGTGAACAGTAGAATGATGTGCTTTACCGAAAAGCTCTATCTTGGTCTCATCTGTCCACAACATGCCTGCTTGCCTTTTGCTATTTCAGCTCTGTTTCCATCAATGTGAGCAATTTAGAGGCCTCCTACAGACCTCCAAGGAGTAGGGGGTCGCATGAGAACTGCTCGACTTACCCATTGACTTTCATTATACTCATTACTTGGGTCAAGCACCCTAGTATTATTATTTGCTCGACTCCAGTAAAGAGTACCAGAGAACGTTAGTGCTCGCTCATCACTAATTAACATTCATTTGCTTGTCCTTTTTCTTTTAGCAAATCTAGGCACTTTCAAAATGGCTGTACGCTACAGATTTAGTTGATCAAATGTACACTGTTACCTAAATACAGAAGTGAAGCTCTGGAGTTGGATATCAGAAGCTGAAAGGGAGGGTTTTTACACAGGGACACCCTGTCAGCCCAGCACTGAAACTGAACACCCTCCCCCGTCATGACTGCTGAGCTGCCTGTGACAATACAGGAAGAGGAGAATGTGTTGCGCTACCACAGAGAAGAAAGGGCTGTCATCTCCTTCACATCTCCCCATGGCCTTACTACCCCATGGTATTGCTATTCCCCACAGACCTGACCCCATGGACATCTTTCCATTGGCCCAGGCACTGCCCCCTTCCATCACATACTTCCTCTTAATAATGTTGTGCAGTATCTCAGGCTCAGCAGTCAGATGCATGGAGCCTCTGCAACAGATTGCCGGAAGAGGAGATCAAGGGAGCCAGGATGAGGAGCTGCAGAGGAAACCACACTATGCAGGGCTGCATCAGGCAAGATGCAATGGCCAAAGTGTGGGCAGAGGGAGAGGTGAGCGGTGTCAGTGACTGACACTGTTCTGCTGTGTGTCAGAATTCCGGTCACCACTGTGTTGAATGTCTGCAGCCCGAAGAAAGTGCCAATGGCCGCAGACATTCAGCCATGTAATTTTTTTTCCTCTCTTTGAAGTGTACCCCTCGCCCCGGCTCTGCCTGCGGTACATGGGTACCATATACTGTGCTTCTTCCATTGTGTCTCATGGTCACCTCTTATGCTCTCTCCTACTTTCCATTCCCCTGCTTTCTGTATGCCCTCTCTCAGTCTCAGACACACATAGAGATGCATACATAAAAGTAAGATGTTTTTCTAGTTTTAAATATTTCAATATCAGATCTACAACATTGGTTCGAACTTCAAATATTACTTAAAAAATGTACATATCTGTCAGTATAAACATTTCAAGGTATGTGGCATCAACACATTTCGTTTCATGCTAAGCTCGAAGGCAGCAAGATGTACTAGCGCATAATTGAACAAATTTGCCTAAAGGCCATGACACCATATTGTGTAAATGAGATTCTGCCAACGCAAATAACCCGAGCTGACAATTTCCAAACATGTTATGATGTATGTGTTCCATGTTCAAAACAGTCTGTAGTTATATAGGAACACTGGACAAAAGTTCAAGTCCATAATATTAAGCCACGGTCCGGTCACACATTCAGTATTTGGTCAGTATTTTACCTCAGTATGTGCTAAAATCAGGAGTGGAACAATCAGAGGAGAAGTATAATAGAAACATGTCACCACTTCAGTATTTATCTCACACTCCTGGTTTTGGCTTACAAATACTGAGGTAAAAAACTCACCAAATACACAATGTGTGCACGTAGCATTACAATGCTGCCGAAAAGAAAGTGCAGTGTCGGTGAAAAAATTAACTTATTTCCTCATGGGAGCCACCATCTTTTGGTTATGGGGCACTGAGTGGCTACAGTCACCGCTAATAGCACCACTCACTATACTGTAACCAGCAGCTTTGGTTGGCAGCACTTTGATCGATAGCTCACTATGTACAGCACATGTACTGTCAATCAATTCCTTCTTCTCAGAGGAAATAATTTTCTCTCGGTAGCCACACTTTAAGTGCGGGGGCCTGGCAGTATTTTAATGCTATTTACCTGCAGATTATCCCTATATCTACAGATAAACCTCATTTTCTCAAGTTACATGATCCCTTTAATAAGAATCTGTCAGTAGGTTTTTGATATGTAGTCTAAGAGCAGCACAATGAAGGAGCAGAGACTCTGATTACAGCGATATGCGTCTTACTGGGCAGTGTGCAGTAGTTTCAATACAGTGAATGTTTTATTAGCAGGAGATTATCACTGCAGGACCAGGTCTCACATGCACAATAGTCTGGCTAATCTGTGTGACCCCGCCCCCCACCACTGATTAGTAGTTTGCTGATAATGCACACAGTACACAGGAGGTTATCAATCAGTGGTGTGGGCGCGGTTATAGGCAGAACAGCTTTCTGAGCACTGCTTCATCTATAATAGAGAAAATAAGGATTCTAGCAAAACAGTACCAAGCAGTTCAGTAAGTGATATATTGCTGAAATTAGGGTCTCTATCACTATATTATGCTGTTCTTGGATTATATTACAAAAACATTCCCTTTAAAGGGGTGTTACATATACCTTATGATGAATCTATTCCATGTACAAACAGTATTTATATGTTCCATATCTACATAGTATTATGCATCCATAATATTTTATATATTTGATTTATTTTGTGTATACTGAAATCATTTATAAGCTTAAATTTTTCCTAACAAAATTCCAGCAAGACCCATAAACACCGTAAAATTGCTGATATGCCCAGTGCATAGGACACATAGAATACTAATGACAAAACACATGCATTGTCTTTTAGGTCCTGTACTTGATATATCACTTGTTCCTTTACAAAACAAACTGCAAACCAAATATGTTGATACCAAAAGTTAGAAGCTTCATGCGAAAGTTCACCTAAATGCTTTAAGAAAATAAGTGCTTGCCTGCACAGGGAAGCCAGGTCCTGGTGGGATATTTACCCACTGTTTCAACCGAATCAGTCATAAAGAAAATATCATTTACCAAGAGCCACAATGATAATCTGCAGGTAAATACTGTTTTAAATCCATGTGGTAGTCTAACTGGAGTTAGCTGCTGGGCAAAAAGTGAATGATATTCTCCCTGCAGCTGCTCACTTCCAATTAAACCGCATATTGGGGCATGTAGGTCTTTGAGATGTAAATCCATTGTCACCTTTCTAGCTTCTATCTGCTTTCCAAGATAATTAGTGTTTATATTAATATGCAAATAGGATGTTAAGTAGAGCTGAGGTTATCAGGTAAAATTCAAATTCACCATCATAACTTCACGATAGGCGTGACCTTGTGCTTGCATGCGCAGAAATGTATTGAGTCTCATCATAGCCAGACGTCCCGGCTCAATGTGAAGCCACAAGTTTTAGCGCAAGGGGCGGTTATCAGAAAATGTGATGAGGAGGTTTAATTCATATTATTTTCAGCATTATCTAGGAATATATGGCACAGGGTACATTTGCATTTTATTCATTGCAGTCACCACTTTGGAGATCACATTATTTCCACTACCATTTCTGCTACTGATTGCACACGTGCAGCGGAATGCTGGTTTGCTCTTGTCATGGAAGGCATCATTGAGTGGTCTGCGCATGTCTGTGTTTTTGGACAACTTTTGGTGTTTTGTTACATGTGAAGCTGTGTGTTAGTGTCAGTAGTGAGGTGGCCAGCACCAGGCATATTCTCTGGTATGCTCGCGGCAGTATGCAGCAGCATCAATTTAGTGATCTAGTGATCGTGGGTACCTTATTCAAGGGAAGCAAAACACCATACCCCTTGAAGAAGCTTAATTTGAAACATAGGTCCGGGGGGACACCAGGGCCGGAAACTCATATGGGTAAGAAGCGCATGGGTTCTGTGCCATAATACTAAGCTATTGAAATGGATAGTGATTAAGTATGCACAGGCATGATATGGGTATATATTTATATTCTGCCTGTGGGTTTGATCCCCATGTTCTTGTCATAATTGCTCAAGTCTTATCCTACTTAAAAAGCTTAGGAGTTATATTCTCCCTGCAGTCGTCCACTTACAGTCAAATGGGTGGAGTGAACCGTCACTGTTCAACACACAGTGAGCGCACTGAAATCACTCCCATCTGCCACTTGATTGACATCCTGCTCCACAGCTCATAGTGTGCACTCACCCTGTACTGAGAGCTGACTGCTTACAACCCTCCAGTGC
This sequence comes from Dendrobates tinctorius, assembly GCF_039654945.1. Lineage (NCBI taxonomy): Eukaryota > Metazoa > Chordata > Amphibia > Anura > Dendrobatidae > Dendrobates > Dendrobates tinctorius. Next base: position 14,612,749 of record NW_027361708.1, on the reverse strand, counting down.
GGTCCCAATGATTAGTTGAAAGAGGCTGCAGGAGAACCTCTAGTTATACAGACACATATATTTAAAATGATTTTTGCCTGCAGATTACCCTCTGGCTGCAGTAAATGCGGACTTTTTTAAATTGACAGGTTCCCTTCAAATGCTACTGTATATTAGTGAGATAGTCAAAAACACAAAAAAGAATACCAAAGCTGTAGGTAATCTGGCAAACAATAAATTGGTTTCACCTTGGCTTGATTTTTCTTAATAATATAATTAGCTTTAAATACATTTACAATGCATCTAACATTGTTTGCCTAACCTAAAGATAAATTATCAAATTGGTGGGTCCCTGTGTTATTTGCCACCGCCAAAGCTAATAATTGCTAATAGGATAATTGGTCAACAAAACTAGATGCCCAGTCAACCCCTTTAATTTTTAGATTTCATCTCTGCAGAAAGATTAAATATTAAGCAAGTTTTCTTATTCTAAACACTTATCCACATTATATGTCATAACGCCCAGGTTACAGTTCTTGAAATGGGACCAGAATTTAATGGGGATTCCAGAATGCTTGTTTGCTATTCTTGCAGCCACCGCCCCCACCCCCAAAAAAAAAAAATCAGTACTTATAAAGACCACATCCAAAATTGCATTTATTAAGCCAAAACCAATTTTTTTCACACACATATAACATACAATATATATCTGGTGATAAACACCTGACAACAACAGTCACAGCTAGAAAAAAAAGAGTGAAAATATAACCATTGGCTCAGTATTTGTTATAAATCACATTCGACACATTGCACAACAGTTGCTGCACAGTAAGTGTCGACAAGCTTCCGCTATCACAGCATCGCACGTTGTCAAGTGCATTCACTTTGGATGATGAACACAAAACAAGAAAATAGTTAAAACGCTGCACTGACCGACTGGCGTGTCCTCAGATAGGCTCAAGAGAGCCATGTTCCCATTGGTGCTTCCAGGTCCATTGTCGAAAAAGTAGGGGGCGTAATTGGTTTGCACTGCAAAACACAGAAATGTCCATTATCTACTGCTATAGTTTACAAAATGTAAACACTTTTGACACACTATAAAGACAGATAGGTCAGAAAAAGATATTTGTGGTCCATGAAGGATTGGCTGCTTGGTCCTAATGTTGATAGGGCATCCATAGTCTGAATGGGTCTATAATTTCTATAAATTATACTACGCGAATATATACCGCTCTGGCAAAAATTAACAGACCACTAAATCAAAACCCTGTCATTGGCAGCCCATTCTCCTGACCTGAACCCCATTGAAAACCTCTCGAATGTAATCAAGAGGATGATGGATAGGCACAAGCCATCAAACAAAGAAGAACTGCTTAAATTTTTGCACTAGAAGCAGTGTGAAAGACTGGTGGCAAGCATACCAAGACGCATGAAAGCTGTGATTAAAAATCATGGTTTTTCCACAAAATATTGATTTCTGAACTCTTCCCGAGTTAAAACATTAGTATTGTTGCTTCTAAATGATTATGAACTTGTTTTCTTTGCGTTATTTGAGGTCTGAAAGCATTGGGGGTTTTTTTTTTTAAATTTGACCATTTTTTTTTTTGCCAGAGAAAAAATACAAAATTTGTTGCTTGGAAATTCGGAGACATGTTGTCAAAAGTTTATAGACTAAAAGAACAATTTACATTTTACTCAAAAGTATACCTATAAAGAGAAATATCAGACAAACTGAACATTTGGAAGTGGTGTCTTAATTTTTGCCAGAGCTGTATATACACAGTATATAACACGAACAGCGAACACATAAGACAGCATTACATGTGCCCTTGTACATTACAAATATCTTCATGTTTTCAAGTAATAATTTCGATGTCACTTAAAGCTGTATAAGCCATTTTGAGCCTGTCCGGCAGATAGTACACCAGACCAGAAAGCATGCATCACATTGAATAGCAGAGAATTAAGTCCCGTTATTTATTAACGGCGTTGCTTTTTAACACTTCGTCTATGTACTGTAATTCCATTGAAGGTGAAAATTATTTAACCCCTCTTGTGCCATTCTAAAAAAAAAGTATATTTCTGAGCAAGTACTAAGTGAAGAGGCTTAAAAAAAATTTGCACAGAAATATCTAGAAAACATTTGCTATTTTGCTATGTCGACATCAGTAATGATGAAACAAAGCATCAAGACTTTCCTATAACTTGCATTAAAAACTGACTTCAGAAGCAATTACCTATAAACCCCCCCAAAATAAGGTGACCCACCGAATAGGCCCTTCAGTTCTAACAGGCTAAATCCCCTCCCTGTGCAGGGTCCGTAAAGACGGATTAGCCTCGCTCTTCTGTGAGCGTCTCAGCTTTTCTATTACATGTTGGATAGGAGGTAATTTCACTTACCTGCTAGGCAAACATAAAGCAGAGACAGAACGGAAGATGCTGTAAAGTGCCAGACATACTTCATCGCCAACGGCACAGCTGTCACTTTCTTTCCTTGAATTCCTATAATTTTATATTAAAGATCTGCAGTGGTTAGTGCCATTCAGGACAATGTAAGGACTCTCAGTGCAAGGGGAGGTAACAGATGCCAGGATGCTAATCCGATGACACGTCTTATTTTTCTCCTGCCTACTATCTAATTAGACCAATTAACTTGCGAGGAGCTGAGGGAATTCTCTCTTTATTTAACCCTTCAGGTACTTCACATGAATTTTTTGAATGTTTAAAAAAATGAACATTTCACTTTTTTTCACAAAAAAAGTTACTTCAGGTTCAATTTTTTTATTTTACCAAGGGTATCAGTAGAAATTGGACTGGCAAAGTTATTGTGCAATTTGTCCTGAGTACGCCGATACCTGATATGTGGGGGGAACCACTGTTTGGGCGCATGGCAGAGCTCAGAAGGGAAGGAGCGCCATTTGACTTTTTCACTGCAAAATTGGCTGGAATTCAGATTGGACGCCATGCCACGTTTGGAGAGCCCCTGATGTGCCTAAATAGTGGAAACCCCCCACAAGTGACCCCATTTTGGAAACTAGACCCCCCTAGGAACTTATCTAGATATGTGGTGAGCACTTTGAACCCCAAAGGGCTTCACAGAAGTTTATAACGTACAGCTGTACAATTAAAAAAATCATATTTTTTCCACAAAAATGATCTTTTCACCCCCAATTTTTATTTTCCCAAGAGTAACAGGACCCCAAAAGTTATTGTGCAATTTTTCCTGAGTACGCTGATACCCCATATATTGGGGTAAACCACTATTTGGGCACATGGCAGAGCTCGGAAGGGAAGCAGCGTCATTTAACTTTTTTGGCTGGAATTGAGATCGGACACCATGTCGCATTTGGAAGGCCCCTGATGTGCCAAAACAGTGGAAACCCCCCAATTCTAACTCCAACCCTAACCCTAGCTCTGACCCTAACCCTAGCCCTAATGGGAAAATGGAAATAAATACATTTTTTTTTATTTTCTTATTTTTCCCTAACTAAGGTGGTGATAAAGGGGGGTTTGATTTACTATATATGGCGGGTTTTTATTTTTGGCAGCTGTCATACGCTAAAAGACGCTTTTTATTGTAAAAATAGTTTATGCATCACCACATTTTGAGAGCTATAATTTTTACATATTTTGACCCACAGAGTCATGGGAGGTTTTCATGAGGGACGAGTTGACGTTTTTATTGGTACCATTTTCGGGCACGTGACATTTTTTGATCGCTTTTCATTCCGATTTTTGGGACGCAGAATGAACAAAAACCAACGTTTCATGAATTTCTTTTGGGGGGTGTGTTTACACCGTTCCGCATGCGGTAAAATTGATAAGGCGGTTTTATTCTTTGGGTCAGTACGGTTACAGCGATACCTCATTTAGGTTTTTTTTATGTTTTGGCGGTTTTATGCAATGAAAACTATTTTATATAAAAAATAATTATTTTTGCATCGCTTTATTCTGCGAGCTATAACTTTTTTATTTTTTCGCTGATTATGCTGTGTGGCAGCTTGTTTTCTGCAGGACAAGATGACGTTTTCAGCGGTACCATGGTTATTTATATGCGTCTTTTTGATCTCGCGTTATTGCACTTTTTGTTCGGTGGTATGATAATAAATCATTATTTTTTGCTTTGTTTTTTATTTTTTAAGGGGTTTGCTAAAGGGGTTAACTAATGGGACAGTTTTATAGGGTGGGTCATTATGGATGTGGCAACACCAAATATGTGTACTTTTATTGTTTTTTTTTGTTTTTTTATTTTCAAAAAATGAATTTATTAGGGAATATTTTTTTTTAATTTATTTAGCAATTTTTTTTAAATTATTTTTACACTTTTTTTCTTTTTTTTTAACTTTATTATAATGTCCCATGGGGGACATCACTGTCCTGTGACAGATCGCTGATCTGTCAAATCACAGATCGCTGTGACAGATCAGCGATCTGTCACAGGCACTGCTGCAGGCTTCCTCATGCCTGTGCTCTGCGGGCAGTGAGGAAGCCATCCCTGCAGGCCCCCGTCGCCATATTGGATGTGGGGACCTGCAGAGATGGCGACCCCCGCAGCGGCGCTGCACATCGTGCTGCTGTGGGGGGCGCAGGGAAGCACGGAGGGAGCCCCCTCCCTGATGATGCCTCCTTTAACCCCCCCCTGGTACACCGCGATCATGTTTGATCGCGGTGTGCCAGGGGTTAACATGTCGGGGCGCCCCTGACACATTGTGCCGGGTGTCAGCTGTGATAATCAGCTGACACCCGGCCGTGATCAGCTGCGCTCCCCCCGTGAGCGCAGCTGATCGCATTAAACGTACTATTCCGTCCTTGGGACTTAGGTCTCAGGTCACATGGACGGAATAGTACGTCTAATGTAGGAAAGGGGTTAAACCAGAGTTATGTGACACAAAATATAATATATAAAGCTCAATGTGGGTGTGTGTGTGTATTAGGGTGACCGCAAAAAATCGATGTCGGAATTTTGTCTGTCTGGACCCCACAAAACGATTCCCCTTTCCAGATATTGAGATAGCCAAAATTTGAGCTCGATCAAACGACGTTAACCCGTGCCGCTCGTCGCTCAAAGTTTGAAAAAATCCAAATTGAGGTATTTTAAGATTTAGGTATTTTGCATAGTCTGTTAGACTATAAAGAATGTGACAACAACATTGCAGAAATAGCCCTGACCAAATTTTCGAACCATTTGTGGTATTTGAATGCAGAGTTGGTGGGATTATCGTTTTTTGATCCCACCATTACAGACAATGAAAAGTTGTTAATGGCTAATAAATTGCTCAGTAGCACAGATGAACCATCAGAGCACGCTAGGGTTGTAAATCCAAAAGTTAGGAAAGAAAAATTAAAAGAGGTAGGAAGTAACCGACTTTAACGACCTTCTGACAAAAGATGAAGAACAAAAGCAATATGTCCTGCAAGTTGTAAGCAAATGCCGAGCATTATATTCTGACGTTTCAAAAACTACTTTAACAAAAGCTCTAGAATAGATTAGATAACTATGTAAAATTATCAACTCATGTAGGTTAGCGTGCTCTGATGGTTCATCTGTGCTACTGAGCAATTTATTAGCCATTAACAACTTTTCATTGTCTGTAATGGTGGGATCAAAAAACGATAATCCCACCAACTCTGCATTCAAATACCACAAATGGTTCGAAAAGTTGTCATTGCCAACAAAGGATATATCACAAAGTATTGAGATGAAATTTTGTTTCTGACCAAATACTTATTTTCAATCATAATATGCAAATAAAATGAAAAAAAAACAGACAATGTGATTTTCTGGATTTTTTTTTCTAGTTTGTCTCCCATAGTTGAGGTCTACCTATGATGTAAATTACAGACGCCTCTCATCTTTTTAAGTGGTGGAACTTGCACTATTGCTGACTGACTAAATACTTTTTTGCCCCACTGTATGTGTGTGTCCGGGCTTGGCATCCGCACCGTCACAGCTATAGCCACAAAATTTGGCGCAGTCACACGTCTGGACCCTGAGAGCATCATAGGCTATGTTGTGAGGCAAAATTTTAACCCCGCGCGTTCCAATTCACCAAACAATTTTGCCCCTATGTACATAATGGGGAAAAAGTGTATGTATTAGCATATGCACCGTCGTAGCTACAGCCACAAAATTTTGCACAGTCAGACGTCTGGCCCCCGAGAGCATCATAGGCTATTTTGTGAGGCAAAATTTTAACCCCGCGCGTTCCAATTCACCAAACAATTTTGCCCCTATGTACATAATGGGGGAAAGTGTATGTATTACATAGCTTCCAAGTGTCTGCTGGATCTGAAATGTAAAGTGCTGCGGAATATGTCGGCGCTATAAAAATAAAATTTATTATTATTATTATTAAGTGTCCCGGATATGGCAGGACAGTCCCATTTTTGACTGCCTTTCCCGCTGTCCCGAGCAGGACTCTATTTGTCCCGCACTGTAGGGAGATAACCGCACGCCCCCCCATGCACCGACCCATCCTCACCCTGCCAGAGACCGTCACCCCCACGGAGCGCCCCCCACAGACTGCGATGACTGGCTAGACTCTTGCTTCTGTGTGCACAGGACCTGTGATGAGGTCACAGGAGGGAAGGCATCAGAGTCACATGATCAGAGGATCGCTGGTGTTCAGGACTCTGCTGTGCTGGTTGTCATGATGCTGGTGAGGGGAAGTTTATGTGTGAGGTCAGGAGGGGTTTACAGGGTGGATGTAGCAGAGCTGTGTGTGTATGGGGTATGCAGAGCGGAGCCGTGTGTGTACGGAGCGGAGGCATGTGTGTACAAGGTATACGGAGCGGAGCCACGTGTATGAGGTGTACGGAGCGGAGCCATGTGTGTGTACGAGGTGTACGGAGCGGAGCCTTGTGTGTATGAGGTGTACGGAGCGGAGCCACGTGTATATGGAGTGGAGCCACGTGTGTACGAGGTATACGGAGTGGAGCCACGTGGGTATGAGGTGTACGGAGCGGAGCCATGTGTGTGTACGAGGTGTACAGAGCTGAGCCGTGTGTGTGTACGAGGTGTACGGAGCTGAGCCGTGTGTGTGTGTATGAGGTGTACGGAGCTGAGCCGTGTGTGTGTGTGTACGAGGTGTATGGAGCTGAGCTGTGTGTACGAGGTGTACGGAGCTGAACCGTGTGTGTGTGTATGAGGTGTACGGAGCTGAGCCGTGTGTGTGTGTGTACGAGGTGTATGGAGCTGAGCTGTGTGTACGAGGTGTACGGAGCTGAGCCGTGTGTGTATGAGGTGTATGGAGCTGAGCCGTGTGTGTGTATGAGGTGTACAGAGCTGAGCCATGTGTGTGTATGAGGTGTACGGAGCTGAGCCGTGTGTGTACGAGGTTTATGCAGCTGAGCCGTGCGCGTACGAGGTGTATAGAGCAGAGCCGTGCGCGTACGAGGTGTATAGAGCGGAGCCGTGTACGTACGAGGTGTATAGAGCGGAGCCGCGCGCATACGAGGTGTATAGAGCGGAGCCGCGAGCGTACGAGGTGTATAGAGCGGAGCCGCGCGCGTACGAGGTGTATAGAGTGAAGCCGCGGGCGTATGAGGTGTATAGAGCGGAGCGGCACATATACGAGGAGTATAGCGCGGAGCCGTGTGTGTATGAGGTGTACGGAGTGGAGATGTGTGTGTACGAGGTGTACAGAGCGGAGCCGTGTGTACAAGGTGTATGGAGCTGAGCCGTGTGTTTACGGAGCGGAGCAGAGCCACGTGTGTATGGGGTGTATGGAGCAAAGCCACAAGTGTACAAGGTCTATGGAGTGGAGCCATGTGTGTACAAGGTGTACAGAGCGTGGCCGCATGTGTACGAGGTTTACGGAGTGGAGCCATATATGTAGTGAGTGGAGCTGTGTGTGTGCGAGGTGTACGGAGCGGATCTATGTGTGTACGATGCATACAAAGCAAAACCGTGTGTGTGAGGTGTGCGGAGCCATGCGTGTACAAGGTGTATGGTGGGGAGCATTCAAATCTCCCAACCGTCCCGGATCCAGCGGGACAGTCCCGATTTTGAGGGAGTCTGTCCCAGCCGGGAGCTTTCTTTTCCTGCGGACACAGGAGTACACGGCGGAGCCCCGAGAAGTAACGTGCTAGAAAATGACCAGAAATTAGGTAATTTCGGGAGGAGATTGCGACGGAACCATGGAGGCACTTCAGGGAATGCTTCAGATCCATCACCATGACCATGTCTTAGGATAGGATTAGATACACAGCTCAGCAGTCAGTATCACACAGGATAGGATTAGATACACAGCTCAGCAGTCAGTATCACACAGGAGAGTATTAGACACATGGCTCAGCAGGCAGTATCACACAGGATAGGATAAGATACACAGCTCAGCAGTCAGTGTCACACAGGATTGGATTAGATACACGGCTCAGCAGTCAATATCACACAGGATAGGATTAGATACACAGCTCAGCAGTCAGTATCACACAGGAGAGTATTAGACACATGTGTTATGAATGAGTCACCGGAGGAGGAGAAAACAAAAATACAAGCTAAGTCCAGAAAACCGGAGAGGTTGGTAGCTATCGGATTGCAGACCCCTGATCCTATACACCACAACTAACAGTAGCCGTGGGGGGTTCCTACGGTGCCCTAGACCCCTCGTCACAGCCGGAGAACTACATAAGCCTAAAGAAGGAAAGGGGAAATCTAAACTGCCCCAGAGCAGACCCCAAAGCAATAGACAGCCCCCAACATGTATTGTCGGTGAAATACAGATGAAAACACAAACACAGACAGAAAGACAGGCTGAGCAAACGATGGGGCCCAACTAACTAGATGGGACAGGACAGAAAAGATGCTGGCTGCAATCCGCAAAAAACCCTACCAAAAATGTCCCAACCGTCTGATAGGGAAAAAGGCCCTGAAGTCACTAGACTTCAAAATCACTATATCAGCACTCCGGTATATTCTGAAAACAGAGCAAAGAGATCAACTGATCAGAGACAAAAATGGAATTCAGCCAGTCCCAACCAGGACTGGCTGAATACAAACCTTAAGGAAACCAGACAAAATCTCATGGAATAATAGCAGGGCAAAAACTTAGCTTTTAGTAGACAGGAACTAAACTGGATGCAAGAGATCAGAGCAGAAAGGATCACCAGCAGCCCTGCAGGGCGTCGGCTGCCTTATATCCACTCAGAAATTCCAGATGTCCAATCACACTCCGCCTGTTCAGATGACAGATTCTTCCCATCCCAATCAATTTCACTACCTCTCTTCACCAGCAGAGGAAGTTCATCAGACATCAAAGGTGAAGGGGAGAATGAATTCACAAAACACATGGCTCAGCAGTCAGTATCACACAGGAGAGTATTAGACACATGGCTCAGCAGGCAGTATCACACAGGATAGGATTAGATACATGGCTCAGCAGACAGTATCACACAGAATAGGATTAGATACACAGCTCAGCAGTCAGTATCACACAGGATAGGATTAGATGCACGGTTTTTATGTGCAATATAATCATTATAATTTGTTATAACTAAACACAGTTGGTTACTATGCCCAGGCAATGCCAGGCTCTTCAGCTAGTAGTTAATATATAACATTTACCACATGTCTACTTTACAACAGCACAATTTTGGAAACAAATTTTTTGGTTAGGAAGTTATAAGGGTTAAAATTTGATCAGCGATTTCTCATTTTTACAACAAAATTTACAAAACCATTTGTTTTAGGGACCACCTCACATTTGAAGTCACTTTGAGAGGTCTTTATGGCAGAAAATACCCAAAAGTGACACCATTCTAAAAACTGCACCCCTCAAGCTACGCAAAACTACATTCAAGAAGATTATTAACTCTTCAGGTGCCTCACAGGACATAAAGCAACGTGGAAGGAAAAAATGGACATTTTAATTTTTCCAACAAAAATGTTCTTTTAGCATTAATATTTTCCTTTTCACATGGGCAACAGGATAAAATGGAACCTAAAATTTGTTAGACAATTTCTCCTGAGTACACGGATACCTCATATGTGGTCATAAACGACTGTTTGGGCACATGACAGGGCTTGGAAGGGAAGGAGCACCATTTTTTGAATGGAAAATTAGCTCCAATCATTAGCGGACAACATTTCGCATATGGAGAGCCCCTGTGTGCCTAAACATTGGAGCTCCCCCACAAGTAACCCCATTTTGGAAACTAGGCCCCCCAAGGAACTTATCTAGATGTGTGGTGAGAACTTTGAACCTCTAAGTGCTTCACAGAAGTTTATAACGCAGAGCCGTGAAAATAAAAAATCATTTTTTTTCCACAAAAATGATTTTTAGCCCGCAATGTTTTATTTTCGCAAGGGTAACAGGAGAAGTTGGACCCTAAAAATTGTTGTCCAATTTGTCCTGAGTACCCTAGTACCCCAAATGTCAGGGGGAACCACTGTTTGGGCACGTTGGGGCTCAGAAGGAAAGTAGTGCCGTTTTGGAATGCAGACTTTGATGGAATGGTCTGCGGGCATCATGTTGCATTTGCAGAGCCCCTAATGTGCCTAAACAGTAGAAACCCCCCTACAAGTGACCCTATTTTGGAAACTAGACCCCCCAAAGAGCTTATCTAGATGTCCCCTAAGTGCTTCACAGAAGTTTATAACTCAGCCGTGAAAATAAAAAATCATTTTTTTCCACAAAAATTATTTTTTAGCCCCAATTTTTTTATTTTCCCAAGGGTAAGAGGAGAAATTAGATTCCCAAAGTTGTTGTGCAATTTTTCCTGAGTACGCTGATGCCCCATATGTTGGGGTAAACAACTGTTTGGGCACACGTCAGGGCTCGGAAGGGAGGGAGCAACGTTTGACTTTTTGAACGCAAAATTGGCTGGAATTAATGGTGGGGCCATGACACGTTTGGAGAGCCCCTGATGTGCCTAAACAGTGGAAACCACTCAAGTCTAGCGCCAACCCTAACCTCAACACACCCCTAACCCTAATCCCAACTATAACCATAACCCTAACCACAACCCTGACCCCAACACACCCCTAACCATAATCCCAACCCTAACCCTAATTCCAACCCTAACTTCAACCCTAACCTTTATCTTAATTCCAACCCCAACCCCAAATATATTTTCTTTATTTCATTATTTTTCCCTACCTATGAGGGTGATAAAGAGGGGTTTAATTATTTTTTATTTTAATCACTGTGATAGGGTCTATCACAGTGACCAAAATGAACCAATAGGAAAAATCTTCCTATTGCTGCCGGGTGCCGGCTGGCAGATCTCGGTGGGCACACTGCTAATGCACCCGCCATTTTTTAACCAGAAGAAGATGACGGCGCCCATGGGGGAAGGCCTGGAGACAGAAGGACACAGAGAGGTGCTGGAGGGGAGGGGGTGGAATCGGACAGCGGGGGGAGCAGAGGGCAGAATAGGGGAGCGGAGGACAGCATGGAAGGGAGCAAATACTGATGGCGGCAGCATATCGCCGCCTTCAGTCGGTGGCGGTGTCAGATCGCGGTCTCCAGCCAATAGCCGATGATATTGCAGCATCGGCCATGGCTGGATTGTAATATTTCACCAAGTTTCATTGATGAAATTTTGCAATTTCTCTCATTTGCTGTTGAAAGTGAAACAGCCTATCAGAGCGATCGTAGCCACGGGTGGGCAAAGCCACCACCCCGGTGTCAACTACAGTGCCTCATGTACCTGCAGGTTGGGTGACATTTCAGTGACCCTGGTCACCCGACTCGCAGAAAAGCAATCCAGCCATGATGCCTATGTGGCATCACAGGTCGGGAAGCCACATATTTTCATGACGCCTACGTGGTGTCACAGGTTGGGAAGGGGTTAACCTCCACAACCCACACTCACAGTAGGATGGCTCCCACATGCCTCCGACACAACATGGTCATCCCTACAGGCATATATACAGCACGGCGGCCACACAGTCCCACAGCAGTATGAAGGTCCTCACAACTCTCCACACAGTATAATGTTCCCCACAGCCCTACAAAGTGTATGGTGGCCCCTACAGCCCTCCCACACATTATATTGACTCTATCACAGCTCTCAGACTCAAAGCTCAGATGCATAGCGAAAATGATGGAACAAGGACTGTTCTATGATTGCATTCAACTGTATCTGCATCCAGGTTGCAGATACAGTTGAAAAAGAGATGCTGGGCATAGGTGCCAAATTCCAGCACCAAACCCTGACTCATTGGCTCCATAGCAGCCATATGATCTGCCGCTTTTGGTGGTACACCACTGGACACCTGCACATTACACCTCCAAAAATTTATAACATCCCATTCTAAATCCAAAGGCATTAACTCCTTCTCAGGAATGAACTTAGCTATATGTCAAGACTGCAATATATTTCCCATAATGGAATGTACAGTTCCTATGACACTGGTCACTTATCATGGCCAAGAAGTGAGTCATGATATTCAAAGAGTCCAAGGTCAGAAGTCAAGAGGGTACATCATAAACAAAAGGAAGAGATAAAAGCATAGTCAGGTAACGTTCTGAGGTCAGAATACCAGGAGAGAGCAGATCAAAGTAGAAAGGGTTAAACAAACGGATGGTCAGAACTAGGTCCAAGGTCAGGCAACAAAAGATAAACAGCTCAGTTAAGTGGCCTGGCAATCACCCGGGATAATAAACACCTTGAGACAGTTAACACCCACCAGTCTCAGATTGGACAGCCGAGCTGTCAAACAACACACCTACAGGGAACGGGACCTGCCAGAGCATCTGGGGCCTGGGGACGCTGCGCGGGACGTCTGAAGGTGAATATACCACGATTTTTTATTTTTTTTATTATTTTTAACATTAGATCTTTTTACTACTGACGCTGCATAGGCAGCCTCAATAGTAAAAAGTTGGTAACTCTCGTCAAACATTATGTTTGATGAGTGTGACCAACCTGTCAATCAGTTCTCCAAGTGATGTTACAGATCGCTTGGAAAATGCTAGCATTCTGCAAGCTAATAACGCTTGCAAAATGCTAGTTTTTCAGCAGGAAAATCACGGGAATTTAAAATGCGATTTTCCCGCAGAATGGAGTTACGGAATTCCCGCTGTAATTTCCGCGGGAGTACCGCAACGTGTAAACCCAGCCTAAAGCTCTTCTTTGTAATAAATCATGTAACTGTGTGAGCAACACATATTCAGGACAAGTTTTCTATCAAGTATAAACCAGAACATTTCCATATACTAGCAACATACAGAGAATTATAAATATTTCAATTACTACAGGTCATTGATTGAATGTCAGCACACATGCTCTACTGCTTCGCTATCACCAGATGCTGTGTTTCCTCCTTTTTGATGCTCTGCCAGGCCTTCACTGCGGTGGTTTTCAGTTGCTGTTTGTTTGTGTTCCTTTCTGTCTGAAGTTTAGTCTTTAACAAGTAAAATGCATGCTCAATTGGGTTCAGATCAGGTGACTGACTTGGCCATTCAAGAATATTCCACTTCTTTGCTTCAATGAACTCCTGGGTTGTTTTGGCTTTATGTTTTGGGTCATTGTCCATCTGTAGTATGAAACGACGACCAATCAGTTTGGCTGCATTTGGCTGGATCTGAGCACACAGTGTGGCTCTGAATACCTCAAAATTCATTCGGCTGCTTGTGTCCTGTGTCACATCATCAATAAACACTAGTGACCAGTACCACTGGCAGCCATGCATGCCCAAGCCATCGTCTCCACCGTGTTTTACAGATGATGTGGTATGCTTTGGATCATGAGCTGTACTATGCCTTCGCCAAACTTTTCTCTTTCCATAATTCTGGTAGAAGTTGATCTTGGTTTCATCTGTCCAAAGAATGTTCTTCCAGAACTGTGCTGGCTTTTTTAGATGTTTTTTAGCAAGGTCCAGTCTAGCCTTTTTATTCTTGATGCTTATGAGTGGCTTGCACCGTTCAGTGAACCCTCTGTATTTACAGTACTTACATGCAGTCTTCTCTTTATGGTAGATTTGGATATTGATACGCCTACCTCCTGGAGAGTGTTGTTCACTTGGTTGGCTGTTGTGAAGGGGTTTCTCTTCACCATGGAGATTATTCTGCGATCATCCACCACTGTTGTCTTCTGTGGGCGTCCAGGTCTTTTTGCATTCATGAGTTCACCAGTGCTTTCTTTCTCAGGATGTACCAAACTGTAGGTTTTGCCACTCCTAATGTTGTAGCAAGGGTTTTTTCTGTTTTTGCAGATTAAGGATGACTTGTTTCACCTGCATGGAGAGCTCCTTTGACCGCTTGTTTCCTTCACAGCAAAACCTTCCAAATGCAAGCACCACACCTCAAATGAACTCCAGGCTGTCAGAGACACCGCACTACACTTGCTCATAGAGCCAGTGCACGTGTCCTGAGTACAGAAGCAGTGCTAAGAGTTACCTGGGGAGCAGGGCAGCAGAGGAGACAAAGCGTGCTTCAACTAATAGTGTCAGAGAAGCCAGAGAACTCAGATTATGGCAAAGCAGAAGTCATGCACGGTACAGACCAGCGAGGTACAGGAGGGATAAACAGATGGGAGGTCAGACAAAGCCAAAGGTCATACACAAGATATCAGTACAGTACCAGGGAGGAGACAGAGCGGATAATCAGGGCCAAGCAGAGATCAAAACCAAACAGACATAGGAGGTACCAGGCAGAATCCAAAGCAATATCCAGGGAACAGACCGAGTCATACACAGAGAATCAAGCAACCAGAACACAGCACTAACACACTCAGGGGTCACCACACAATGCCAAGGGCAAGAGTATAACTGACAGGGATGGGAGCGTCCTGAGGCTATAAGAAGCCTCCCCCAGAACCAGGGAGAGGCCACAATCATAGCCCCAGGTGTGCAGGTAAGCCTGCATCGTGATCACAACCTTTAACCCCAGAAATGCCAGTCATCAGCACTGGTTCCAAACATTAACCCCACGTGTGCGAGTCAAACCCGCACTGAGATCATGACACAGGCCTTTTATCTGCTTAATTCAGAATGACATAACGAAGGGATTGCCCACACCTGTCCATGAAATAGCCTTGGAGTCAACTGTCCAATTACTTTTGGTTCCTTTTAAAACAGGGTGGCACCGTCCCTAAGACAACAAGCCTTATCTATACTGGAACAAAAATCCCTGTGCATAAGAGATAAAATACGTAAACACTATTTTGAATTTGGGGATAAAAGCATATGTTTATTGGCGAGAACTAGAGTTGAGCGACTTTTGGTTTTTTAGGGTCGCGTTTCGTTTCGTGAAACCCGACTTTTCCAAAAGTCGGGTCGAGCAAGATCGTCCGATTATAGGGAAAAGTCGGGGTCGTCCCGAAACACGAAACCCAATGTAAGTCAATGGGGAATAAAAGTCGGCAGTGAGAGGAGGACAGGAAACACACCTACAGTGCCCATTTGAATGCCAAAAGCATCAATTCTTCTTACTTAAGCTTGTCAACCTTAATTAACTTCATAATACAAGTTACGCACTGAAAAATGGGGGTTATTTGGCTAAAGTTGTGGGGGGGGGAGGGCTGGCTGCAGGTTTTCATGTGCCCTGGGCGAAAGAGCGCCCCTTTAACACATACCACAACTCATCATGCTCCGATACGGCAGAGAAATAGCGGTATAGTACAATGAAAAATACCTCACTTTTTACATCTCATGACGAGGCCCATCTATTTCTCCATACAGAATCATTGGTCCCATATAATGTTTGAAACAGTATATGATGAGCTCCACATAATGCTACAGTATATGTTGGTCCCCATGGATGAAGCTCCACTGTCTTATGGGCCCAAATAATGCTCCAAACATAATGGGCCCCATTTCTAATGCTCTAGTGTATAATGGGCCCTGTAAATGCTGCTCCAGTGTCTGATGTCCACCTTTGGAATGTTCCAGTGTATGGTGGGCCCCATCTATCATTCTCCAGAGTATAGTGCTCCCCAAAAATTGCTGTCCCAACATTGAAAACAATCAAATAAGTCTCCTCGCTAGGGAATCCCTGTACTTGTCTGGATTCCTCGTCGTCCCCATCTTCCATCTCACTGCACAGTATTTCAACTTTGCAAGTGCTGTGATCCTGAGCAAGCAGGGGGGGGCCCACTCGTTGGCGACAGCACTGGCACAGGGCCCCTGATAGTACGGTGGTGAGTCTGATGGCGGGTGGGCCGAACCTGCACTTTCATCTGCAGCTTCCTCTTTGTCACCGTGTAAGATGGAACTGTGTATGGGAAGGGTAACCTGAGTTTCATCAGGGTCAGATTCAGGTCGTGTAGCGTGCGACGGGAATGTAGTGGTCTGGGTCAATGTACCAGCAGATTCATCGAGCAGTGGCTGGGCATCAGTGCACTTGTGTCGCCCCCAGGAGTACGGTCGCCACAGTGGCATTACCTTCTTCCTAGGGAGTGTGATGTCATGCTTGGGAGCAATGAAGGATCTCTCTAGCAGGTTAACTGATTGGGCGGCGTTATTCCCACGAGTCATGACCCTCCAAACAGCGTTCATGAAGGCAAAGTGTTTGTTTTATGTGGGCAGTATGGTTGCAAAGCTGAACCTTAAAGGAATGTCCAGAAGGGCACCACCAGGAGTGGAGCCTACGGTTAAATTCGACTCCACCTGGGAAACCTCAACCATGCCAGCTACAGAACAGATGCACACATTGCAAGCTTAATTCCGTTAACGAACGAGACTCCGTCATGCCCCGCGGTCCGAGTCCGGCTTACTAGAGGGACACGTGAGGCTCTGGCACATGAGATTGGCCAATAACTGGTGTGTCATGCCCTTACATGTTTGTGGCAGCATGTGCGCTACACTGAAAAGGCCAGCGTTTGTCGCTTACAGGTGCAGATAACCCGCTGAACAACGTTAGTGATGGGGATCACTGATTACAATTATTACCCGCGAACAATGATTTCCCAGTAAGTGCAGGTCAACCACAGTTCCGGAATTAGGCCTAACCGTCATTCCTGAAAAAATGAAAAACTTACGTGTGCAAACCACAGGTGCTGTAGCTTGCTTAACAGCTCGCCAGCCGTTCTCACGCCCAGTATGGATTACACGTGATTGCACAAAGGTGAGAAAGGGTACCGTATCCCCAGATAACATGTATGGATAGCGTACACATTCAAAATATATGTCTCAGGAGGCAGGCTCAGACGGTGTTAGGCCCAGTATGGATTGCACAAAGGTTAGAAAGGGTACCGTATCCCCGGATAACATGTTTGGATAGCGTACACATTCAAAATATATGTCTCAGGTGGCAGGCTCAGACGGTGTTAGGCCCAGTATGGATTGCACGTGATTGCACAAAGGTTAGAAAGGGTACCGTATCCCCGGATAACATGTATGGACAGCGTACACATTCAAAATATATGTCTCAGGAGGCAGGCTCAGACGGTGTTAGGCCCAGTATGGATTGCACGTGATTGCACAAAGGTTAGAAAGGATACCGTATCCCCGGATAACATGTATGGATAGCGTACACATTCAAAATATATGTCTCAGGAGGCAGGCTCATACGGTGTTAGGCCCAGTATGGATTGCACGTGATTGCACAAAGGTTAGAAAGGGTACCGTTTCCCCGGATAACATGTATGGATAGCGTACACATTGAAAATATATGTCTCAGGAGGCAGGCTCAGACGGTGTCAGGCACAGTATGGATTTGACGGCCCAGACTACACAGCGGAGGAGCAGGGAGAGGTAAAGATTGCAAATGCTGGGACCCAGCCCAAGCAAGGGGGCCCACTCATGGGCGTCGGTACTGGCACTGGGCCCCTCATAGTACGGCGGTGTGTCTGACGGCGGGTGTGCACCACCACCGTCAGAGACACTTGATTGCACTATGAAGGACCCTGTACCAGTGCCCGCGCCCAAGAGTCGGCCTACCCACCTGTCCAGGGCAACGGCACTCGCACGGTGTCGTGCGCTAGGTGGTGACCCCGGCCATGGGGGGGAGGCAGCACAGTTAGGGAGTTTTAGAAAGTGGCATATGTTGATGTTGGACATTCAGCTGATGCAAAAGGTGAAATAGGTCAAGTCCCAGGAAGAGGTGGACCAAAGCAAGCCATTTTTCTGTCACCCTATGTGTCATCAGAGGAAGGTGGGACAAAATCCTTGGAAACCCATGCGTGGTTCATTTTAATGAAGGTTAGATCATCCACATTTTGGGTTGACAGATGGGTCCTTTTTTCTGTCAGGATTGATCCAGCTGCACTGAAGACTCTTTCCGATAGCACACTTGCAGCTGGGCAAGCGAGCTCCTGTAAGGCATATTGGGCCAATTCAGGCCAGGTGTCCAGTTTAGCGGCCCAATAGTCAAAAGGGAATGACCTGTGTGGGAGAACATCGATATGGGAGGAAAAGTAGTTTGTAACCATAGTTGACAACTGCTGTCTCCTGTCACTTTCCATCGATGCAGTATTACCAGTTGTGTGAGCGGTACTTGAAAAATCAGTCCACAACATTGTCATGAAACCCCTGTCTCCAACGCCACTTCTGCTGTGTGCACCACGAACACCTTTGCCAAGCTGCCCCCGGCCCGTACGGCTCGTGTGAGAACCATCACCGCTGCTGTGTGCTGGGAATGCCTCAAGCAACCGATTTACCAGAGTTGCTTGTTTATTAGCCAATATTAGGTCAAGGTTCTCCTGTGGCATGATGTTTTGTAATTTGCCTTTATAGCGTGGATCCAGGATGCTGGCCAACCAGTAGTCGTCATCGTTCATCATTTTGGCAATGCGTGGGTCCCTTTTTAGGATCTGCAAGGCATAATCTGACATGTGGGCCAATGTTCCCGGTGTCAATGATGCACTGCGAGTGCTGGTTGGAGGAGCACTTTCTGGCAAATCCACATCCCTCCAGTCACGCACAAACCCTGTACCAGACCTTGCCACGCCAACATTTTCACTTGCCCCACGAGATGCATCCTCCTCCCCTAAGTAATCATCCCCATCATCCTCCTCCTCCTCCTCTTCTTCCTCCACCTCGTCCAGGAGAGGTCCCTGAGCAGACAATGGCTGAATGTCATCAAGGATTCCCTCCTCCTCTTCCTCCTCATCAACATTGGCTGCAGACGCCTGCTCCTTAAGGCGCGTCAAAGTTTGCATGAGCAGACGCATAAGTGGGATGCTCATGCTTAGGATGGCGTCGTCTGCGCTTACCAGCCGTGTGCATTCCTCAAAACACTGAAGGACTTTACAGAGGTCTTTCAGCTTTGACCACTGCACACCTGTCAACTCCATGTCTGCTCTCAAAGTGCCTGGCCGTGTATCCTCCCACAAATGCATTATGGCCTGCCTCTGCTCGCACAGCCGCTCCACCATGTGCAGGGTGGAGTTCCACCTTGTTGCAATGTCGATAATGAGGCGGTGGTTGGGAAGGTGGAGCAATCGCTGCAGCTTCTGCATACGAACGGAGTGTACAGGCGACCGGCGGATGTGCGCGCACAGTCTTCGCACCTTCTGGAGCAGGGCTGTTAACTCCGGATAATTTTTGAGGAAGCACTGCACCACCAGGTTCAAGGTGTGAGCCAAGCAAGGTATATGGCTGAGTTTTGAAAGGGCGATGGCTGCCACAAAATTACGGCCGTTATCACTAACTACCTTGCCTGCCTCAAGATGTACACTGCCCAGCCATGACTCAGTTTGTCGCTTCAAGTACTCGGCCAGCACCTTGGCGGTGTGTCTGTTGCCCAAACACATCATCTGCAACACAGCCTGCTGACGCTTTCCACTAGCTGCTCGATAGGGGGACACATCGTGTGCAACAGTGGCAGCTGCAGATGGAGTGCTCGTACGACTGCGCTCTGTGGACGAGCTTTCGCTTCTGGAGGAGGAGGAGGGTCGAACGCCTACAGCCAATTGTTTCCTATACCGTGGGCTAGGCAGCACTGTCCCACCACCGCTGTCCCCTGTGGACCCTGCATCCACCACATTAACCCAGTGCGCAGTGATGGACATGTAACGGCCCTGGCCATGCCGACTGGACCATGCATCAGTTGTGAGGTGCACCTTTCCGCTCACTGACTGCTTGAGTGCATGGACAATGCGATCTTTCACATGATGGTGGAGGGCTGGGATGGCTTTGCGAGAGAAGAAGTGGCGACTGGGTAGGTCATAGCGTGGTACTGCATAGGCCATGAGTTCGCGGAAAGCTGTGCTTTCCACCAACCGAAAGGGCATCATATCAAACGAGATTAGTTTGGCAATGTGGGCGTTCAAACCCAGTGTACGCGGATGAGAGACTGAGTACTTTCTTGACCTACTCATATTGTCTGGGAGGGTGAGCTGGACTTGAGAGCTGCATATGGTGGAAGTAGCGGTGGACAGGGCGGACTGAGAGAGGGTTGATGATGGTGATGGAGTTGGTGTTCTTTCTGATGGCCTAGAATCAGTCTTTCGTTGATATAACAGTGGGATTCCCTGACTGCTGTGGCCTTGCAACGACACCTCAACATTTGCTGCTGTGCTAACCGGTGGGCTTACAGTGGGGGAAACAATGTAGCGTTGCTGACTACCTTCGTTGTGATCAGTTGCACATGTGGCACTTGAGGTTTGGTGTTGTGTCCACGCTTGCAAGTGCATGCTGGTTAAATGTCTAAGCATGCAACTGGTATTCAAATTTTTCAGATTTTTCCCTCGGCTAAAGGTCTTTGCGCACTTCTTACAGATAACCTTGGCCTGATCATGAGGATTTTGTTCAAAAAAGTGCCACACTGCACTCTTCCTACTTTGGCAGACATTTTGCGGCCTAGCACGCTGTGATCTTTTGACCCTCTGGACAAGCTGTCCAGCAACTCTTTTGATGTTTGGAACCTGTCTTTGGAGTGCTCCGGGCCTGCCAGATAACAGCTGTTGCGATGTCGATGTCTGCTGTGGATGCTCCTCATCTGAGCTATTGGAAGCAGCACCCTCTTCCCCCCAATGGATGCCAATCTGGGTCAACAACTGGGTCATCCATCACCTCCTCTTCTATGTCATGTGCACCTTCCTCTGTGTCACCGTGTATGGTGGTATAGTGTGCGGGAAGGGGCACCTGAGTCTCATCAGGGTCAGAATCTGGCTCTGTACACTGCGAGGACAATGTAGTGCTCTGAGTGAATGTACCAGCAGAATCATCCATCAGCGGCTGTGCATCAGTGCACTCCATGTCAGATTCATCTTGGCCTGGGTAATTCACCATTTCACTTGATAATCCAGGCATGGTATGTGAAAACAGCTCCATGGAGTAATCAGTAGTATGGCCTGCGTCATCCTTCAATCTTGGTTGGGGTGAAGGACACAAGGAAAGGTGTGGTTCATGAACATGAGCCTCCAATGACGACTCAGTGCTTTTACTTTTTACAACTGAAGAAGAGGAGGCGATAGAGCTGGAGGCTGAGTCAGCAATGTAAGACAAAACTTTTTCTGATGCTCTGGCTTTAAAAGCGGTTTGCCAACTCCTAGAAAACTAAGCGTTCGAGGCCTTATGTAGCCAGACGATGACGCAGGCTCAACACCTCCTGCATTCGGTCCTATTTTGCTCTTGCCACTACCATCAGATCCACCACCAACACCATCATTACCAGCTGCCAACCCCCGCCCAATTCCACGGCCTCTTCCTCCAGCCTTCCTCATTTTTGGTAGAAATGTAGACAAAATCCAACAAACTATATAGTAATGTAAAACAAGGTACAAGGTGTCTATAGGACAGGGGAGATTTTGAATTTCTGCACACACTTGTGGACACTGGACACTTTTGGATTGTGTGAGGCCCACTGATATCTGAGCGCTATGTGACAGGCTCGATGGCACAGCTGTGACCAAAGTGACTAGAGAATAAGGGAGATTTTGAATCTCTGCACACACTTTTGGACACTGGACACTTTTGGATTGTGTGAGGCCCAATGAATATCTGAGCGCTATGTGACAGGCTCGATGGCACAGCTGTGACAAAAGTGACTAGAGGATAAGGGAGATTTTGAATCTCTGCACACACTTTTGGACACTGGACACTTTTGGATTGTGTGAGGCCCAATGAATATCTGAGCGCTATGTGACAGGCTCGATGGCACAGCTGTGACCAAAGTGACTAGAGGATAAGGGAGATTTTGAATCTCTGCACACACTTTTGGACACTGGACACTTTTGGATTGTGTGAGGCCCAATGAATATCTGAGCGCTATGTGACAGGCTCGATGGCACAGCTGTGACAAAAGTGACCAGAGGATAAGGGAGATTTTGAATCTCTGCACACACTTTTGGACACTGGACACTTTTGGATTGTGTGAGGCCCAATGAATATCTGAGCGCTATGTGACAGGCTCGATGGCACAGCTGTGACAAAAGTGACTAGAGGATAAGGGAGATTTTGAATCTCTGCACACACTTTTGGACACTGGACACTTTTGGATTGTGTGAGGCCCAATCAATATCTGAGCGCTATGTGACAGGCTCGATGGCACAGCTGTGACAAAAGTGACTAGAGGATAAGGGAGATTTTGAATCTCTGCACACACTTTTGGACACTGGACACTTTTGGATTGTGTGAGGCCCAATGAATATCTGAGCGCTATGTGACAGGCTCGATGGCACAGCTGTGACAAAAGTGACTAGAGGATAAGGGAGATTTTGAATCTCTGCACACACTTTTGGACACTGGACACTTTTGGATTGTGTGAGGCCCAATGAATATCTGAGTGCTATGTGACAGGCTCGATGGCA
Source organism: Dendrobates tinctorius (assembly GCF_039654945.1). Taxonomy (NCBI): domain Eukaryota; kingdom Metazoa; phylum Chordata; class Amphibia; order Anura; family Dendrobatidae; genus Dendrobates; species Dendrobates tinctorius. The sequence continues at coordinate 14,590,129 of NW_027361708.1, read as the reverse complement.
CAGCTGTGACAAAAGTGACTAGAGGATAAGGGAGATTTTGAATCTCTGCACACACTTTTGGACACTGGACACTTTTGGATTGTGTGAGGCCCAATGAATATCTGAGCGCTATGTGACAGGCTCGATGGCACAGCTGTGACAAAAGTGACTAGAGGATAAGGGAGATTTTGAATCTCTGCACACACTTTTGGACACTGGACACTTTTGGATTGTGTGAGGCCCAATGAATATCTGAGCGCTATGTGACAGGCTCGATGGCACAGCTGTGACCAAAGTGACTAGAGGATAAGGGAGATTTTGAATCTCTGCACACACTTTTGGACACTGGACACTTTTGGATTGTGTGAGGCCCAATGAATATCTGAGCGCTATGTGACAGGCTCGATGGCACAGCTGTGACAAAAGTGACCAGAGGATAAGGGAGATTTTGAATCTCTGCACACACTTTTGGACACTGGACACTTTTGGATTGTGTGAGGCCCAATGAATATCTGAGCGCTATGTGACAGGCTCGATGGCACAGCTGTGACAAAAGTGACTAGAGGATAAGGGAGATTTTGAATCTCTGCACACACTTTTGGACACTGGACACTTTTGGATTGTGTGAGGCCCAATGAATATCTGAGCGCTATGTGACAGGCTCGATGGCACAGCTGTGACCAAAGTGACTAGAGGATAAGGGAGATTTTGAATCTCTGCACACACTTTTGGACACTGGACACTTTTGGATTGTGTGAGGCCCAATGAATATCTGAGCGCTATGTGACAGGCTCGATGGCACAGCTGTGACAAAAGTGACTAGAGGATAAGGGAGATTTTGAATCTCTGCACACACTTTTGGACATTGGACACTTTTGGATTGTGTGAGGCCCAATGAATATCTGAGCGCTATGTGACAGGCTCGATGGCACAGCTGTGACCAAAGTGACTAGAGGATAAGGGAGATTTTGAATCTCTGCACACACTTTTGGACACTGGACACTTTTGGATTGTGTGAGGCCCAATGAATATCTGAGCGCTATGTGACAGGCTCGATGGCACAGCTGTGACAAAAGTGACTAGAGGATAAGGGAGATTTTGAATCTCTGCACACACTTTTGGACACTGGACACTTTTGGATTGTGTGAGGCCCAATGAATATCTGAGCGCTATGTGACAGGCTCGATGGCACAGCTGTGACAAAAGTGACTAGAGGATAAGGGAGATTTTGAATCTCTGCACACACTTTTGGACACTGGACACTTTTGGATTGTGTGAGGCCCAATGAATATCTGAGCGCTATGTGACAGGCTCGATGGCACAGCTGTGACAAAAGTGACTAGAGGATAAGGGAGATTGGATTGCTTTTAAAAAAGCAGTTTGCAGAGCAGTGGGCAAACAGCAATGCCAGCCTGTCAGAAAGCCTTAAAAGGCAGCCCAACAACCAACACCACTGATACACCACAATATAGCCTCCCCTTGCACTGCACATACAGTGACTGGTGTGTTGTGCAGGCCAAATTGCTAGCAGCAGAAGCAGTTTTTTTTTCTTCTCAGCAGGACAAAAAAAAAAATTGGGATTGCTTTTAAAAAAGCAGTTTGCGGAGCAGTGGGTAAACAGCAATGCAGGAATGTCAGGAAGCCTTAGAAGGCAGCCCAACAACCAACACCACTGATACACCACTATATAGCCTCCCCTTGCACTGCACACACAGTGACTGGTGTGTTGTGCAGGCCAAATCGCTAGCAGCAGAAGCAGTTTTTTTGTCTTCTTCCCTGCCTAACGCTCTCCCTACAGAATCAGCAGCAACCTCTCCCTATACTGAGATCGGCAGAAGTAAGATGGCGGTCGGCGTGCACGCCCTTTTATACCCCCTGTGACGCCCACCAAAGCAAGCCAATCACTTGCATGCCCTTCTGAAAGATGGTGGTGACCCCTGCCTATGTCATCACGTTGCCCACAGTGTCCGTGGATCCTGATTGGCTGAAAAAGAGCGCAAAACAAACTTTTGAAACGCGACTTTGGCGCGTAAGTCGCCGACCTCGTGGCCGACCTCATCCTAGGGTCGGGTTTCGTTTCATGAAATCCGACTTTGCCAAAAGTCGGCGACTTTTGAAATTTTTCGACCCGTTTCGCTCAACTCTAGCGAGAACGCTACATCCTAGGCTCGCACAAACCCCGATCTTAAGTATAAATTCCTCAGCTGGGACTCTGGTGCATTCTACCTCTGAAATACTGGAAGAGTTCAGGAAGTATTATGTCAATTTATATAATTTAACTCAACAAGAGAACACTGTATCGGCACCAAGACAGCATATAGTGGAATACTTGGAGAAATATACTCCGGGAACCTTGCCAGTGGAAACGATAGATTCTTTGGAACAGTATTTTTCAGAACTAGAACTCAAGGAAGCCATTCAGAGCGTAGGAAAAAGTCAGGGTCTGGATGGATTTACACCCAGGTTCTATAAAACATGTCAGGAGCTGTGTTCCCCACTCATGTTGAAAGCATTCAATAATATATCTCAGACGTGCCACTTTCCATTTCATTCTACGCAAGCACTCATTACCGTGATACCTAAAGAGGGCAAGGATCACACGATTTGTTCTAATTTCTGCCCGATATCTCTGATTAATGTGGACATTAAATTATACTCTAAAATGATAGCACTTAGACTCAACCCACATATTCCACATTTAATACATAGAGAGCAAGTGGGCTTTGTCCCGGGTAGGGAGGCATGAGACAACACCATCAAGACGGTGTCACTGATTACAGGGGCTCGAGCGAGGGGGACTCCTTTATGCTTATTGTCAGTAGATGCCAAAAAGGCTTTTGATAGGGTACATTGGGGTTTTCTAGAAGCTACGTTGGAGGGGATAGGCATGCAGCAGAGGATGATAAACTGGATTATGGCCTTATATCATGACCCGTCCGCTAGAGTACGAATAAATGGACAGCTGTCGGCGCAATTTGCAATAAAAAATGGAACGCAAGAAGGCTGCCCATTATCTCCCTATTTATACATCTTAGTCATGGAGGCGTTGGCAAATGCACTTAGGCAAAACCAATCTATTCAGGGGATTCGGGTCGGTCGCACAGAACACAAACTAGCTTTATTTGCGGATGAACTTTTGCTGTATGTCTCTTCTCCCGGAATAGGCCTGCCATCCATATTAAAGGAATTTGAAAGATTCAGTAGGTTGAGTAATTTTAAGGTTAATCTACAGAAATCAGAGCTACTTAATATAACATTACCGGATCGGGAGGTGGAGCAACTTAGGTCTAGTTTCCCTTTTCGCTGGAGTAAACATTCCATTAAATACTTGGGTATCCGTATCCCGGCAGACCCCCAGAAATTATTCAAGCTCAAATTTCTCCGGCTTAGGAGTTCAGTGGAGAAGGAGTTAGGGGCTTGGCAGTGTCTTCCATTGTCGTGGTTTGGGAGAATAAATGCCCTTAAGATGGATATTTTGTCGAAAATATTATACTTTTTTCAGACCATTCCATGGGACATAGAACGATCCTACTTTGGGGGGTTACTGTTATGAGTTCATTTTCCCCTTCACCATTGAGGTCTGATGAACTCCTTCTGGTGAAGGAAGGTAGTGAGACTGATTACCAAGCACCTGAGCTGGGAGAGGATGACTGGGCGACGGGGATCTCTGACTGGATATAAGGCAGCCGACGCCCTTCTGCCTCGCTGGTGAATTCTCTGTGGAATTCTAGGAGACCAGTCTGATTCCTGCTCCTCAAAAGCTAAGTTTTCTGCTTTGCCCTTTTGCATTTGTGTTTTGGTTTTAGTTTGCCTTGCTTTTCTGGATTCTGCCATTCCCTGCTGGGGTGAGCTGAATTCCTTTTTTGTCGGTTTGCTCTGTCTTCAGAAAATACCTGAGTACTGACATAGTCTTTTTGAAGCCTAGTGTCTTCAGGGCCTTTTTCCCTGTCAGTCTGTGGGCTCTTATTTTGATAGGGTTTTTCGCGGATTGCAGACAGCAGCTTTCCTATCCTGTCCTATCTAGTTAGCTTAGGCCCCATCATTTACTCAGTCTATCTTTCTATCTGTGTTAGTGCTTCTGGACTTAGCTAGCATTTCTATTTTTGCCTCCTACGGTGACTCATTCATAACAGAATCACCAGCCATACCGCAGATCCTAGGGTACTCAATAGCAGGAAAGAATTAAAAAAAAAAAAAGTGTGTATATTTTTCCTCTATATCTCTGAGGCCGTAGGGGGAATTTTTTTTTCTCTCAATGGAGATAAAGCAATTGTCTGATCATGTGGAGCAGCTCGCTGCGGAAGTGCGGGGAATTTCCGCCTACCTTGCTCATTCACATGCTGCTGAACCAAAGATCCCTACTCCTGATGTGTTTTTTGGGGATCGGTCTAAATTTTTGAATTTCAAAAATAATTGTAAATTATTTTTTGCCTTGAAGCCTAACTCGTCAGGGAGCTCCGCGCAGCAGGTTAAAATTGTCATCTCATTGCTGTGTGGCGATCCCCTGGATTGGACGTTTTCTTTGAAACCTGATGATCCTAGTCTGACTAATGTGAATGCATTTTTTCAAGCCTTGGGGTTGCTGTATGACGAACCTAATGCTATTGATCAGGCTGAAAAGACCCTGTTGGCATTGAGCCAGGGTCAGGATTCTGCAGAATTGTACTGTCAAAAATTCCAAAAGTGGGCGGTCCTTACTGCCTGAAATAATAATGCCTTGGCAGCTCTCTTTCGGAAGGGTTTGTCAGAAGCCGTAAAAGATACTATGGTGGGATTTCCTGTTCCCTCTGGTCTGGACGATTCTATGTCATTAGCCATTCAGGTTGATCGGCGTTTACGTGAACGCAGGACTGCACGAGAGGTGTTGCCATCTGTTGAGCAAGTGTCTGAACCTATGCAATGTGAGTTTTGTCCAGGGAGCAACGTCAGGAGTTCAGAAAGCGTAATAAGCTGTGTTTTTTTGTGGAGATGCCTCGCATATTATTTCTGTCTGTCCTAAACGAGAGAAACGTTTTGCACACACGTTTTCTGTGGGTGGTGTTCAACCTAAGTTTCTTCTGGCAATTACTCTGATCTGCTCCCTGTCCACATTTTCCGCCAAGGCCTTTGTGGATTCGGGAGCAGCCCTGAACCTAATGGACTTGGATTTTGCTAAACGTTGTGGATTTCCTATGATATCTCTGCGGACGCCTATCCCTTTGAGGGGGATTGATGCTACTCCTTTGGCGAAAAATAAACCTCAGTTTTGGACCCAGGTGGTAATGCGGGTCGCCCCAAACCATCAAGAAAATTGCAGATTTTTGGTGTTGCATAATTTGCATGATACCATTGTTCTGGGGTTTCCCTGGTTGCAAATTCATAATCCAGTTTTGGACTGGAAATCTGTGTCTGTGGTGAGTTGGGGTTGTCGGTGTGCCCTTAGCGAGGCTCCGTTTTTTTCCACCTCTCCTCAGCCGCATGATGTTCCTGACTATTTGGCGTACTTTTATGATGTATTTAGTGAGAATAAGTCTGCGTCTTTGCCTCCTCATAGGAGTTATGACTGTGCAATTGAACTGAGCCTGGGGTGTAAATTTCCCAAGGGACGGCTCTTCAATTTATCTGTACCCGAGCACGAGGCTATGCGATCCTATATTAAGGAGGCGTTGGAGAAGGGTCATATTAGACCATCCTCTTCACCATTAGGTGCTGTTTTTTTTTTCGTGGCCAAAAAGAATGGTTCATTAAGGCCTTGTATGATTATCGTGCCCTCAACAAAATTACTATTAAATATCAGTATCCGTTACCCCTGATTTCGGATCTATTCTCCAGAGTTAAAGGTGCTTGCTGGTTTACCAAGCTTGACCTCAGGGTGGCGTATAATCTTATCCGCATTAAGCATGGGGATGAATGGAAGACAGCGTTTAATACTCCGGAGGGACATTTTGAGTACCTGGTGATGCCTTTTGGGCTCACTAATGCCCCTTCTGTCTTTCAGTGCTTCATGAACGACATTTTCCGAGACTTTGTGGATAAATTTTTGATTATCTATCTAGATGATATTTTGATCTTCTCCAAGGATTGGGATTCTCATGTGGAACATGTTCGGACTGTGTTCCGGATCTTGAGGGAGAATTCCCTGTATGTCAAAGGATCGAAATGCCTTTTTGGGGTACAGAGGATTTCATTTTTGGGATTTATTTTGTCTCCGTCAACTATTGAAATGGAGCCGGCCAAGGTACAGGCTATTTATGATTGGGTTCAGCCCACTTCTTTGAAGGCCCTCCAGAAGTTTTCGGGTTTTGCTAATTTTTATCGGAAATTTATAGCAAAATTTTCTAGTATTGCCAAGCCATTGACTGATCTGACTAAGAAGGGTGCTGATGTGTTGAATTGGTCTCCGGAGGCTGTTTCTTCCTTTCAGGAGCTGAAGCGAAGATTCACTTCTGCCCCGGTTTTGCGGCAACCTGATGTCTCACTCCCGCTCCAGATAGAGGTGGACGCTTCTGAGATTGGTGCAGGAGCTGTTTTGTCCCAAAAGGATCCTGTAACATCTAAAATGAATCCCTGTGCTTTCTTTTCCCGAAAGTTCTCCCCATCGGAACGTAACTATGATGTGCGGAATCGGGAACTGTTGGCCATGAAATGGGCATTTGAGGAGTGGAGACATTGGTTGGAGGGAGCTAAACATCAAGTCGTGGTCCTCACTGACCACAAGAATTTGATTTACCTGGAGTCGGCCAAACGCTTGAACCCTAGACAGGCTAGATGGGCCTTGTTTTTTACACGTTTTGATTTTGTGGTCTCTTTTCTTCCTGGCACTAAGGATGTCAAGGCTGACGCTCTTTCTAGGAGCTTCTTTGCTGATTCTCCTGTGGTGACCAAGCCTGCTACCATCTTAGGCGAAGGGGTAGTTCTTTCTGCCATCTCGCACGATTTGAGACGTGCTCTGGAAGAGTTCCAGGAGGACAAACCTGAGCGTTGTCCCAGTGGAAAGTTGTATGTTCCTGACCAGTGGAAGAAGAGAGTGATGTCTGAAGTTCATTGCTCTGCATTGGCTGGTCATCCAGGTATTTTTGGTACTAGAGATCTGGTGAGTCGGTCTTTTTGGTGGCCCGCCTTGTCTCGTGATGTCAGGAATTTTGTGCAGTCCTGTGGTACTTGCTCCCGGTCTAAACCTTGTTCTCGCTCTAGTGGGTTGTTGATGCCTTTGCCGGTCCCCAGGAGGCCATGGACCCATATTTCGATGGATTTCATCTCTGATATGCCTGTCTCTCAGAGAATGACTGTTATTTGGGTGATTTGTGATAGGTTCTCTAAGATGGTTCATCTTGTACCACTCCCTAAGTTGCCATCTTCTTCTGAGTTGGTGCCCCTGTTTTTGCAACATGTGGTTCGCTTGCACGGGATTCCTCAGAACATTGTATCTGACAGAGGAGTTCAGTTTGTGTCGAGATTTTGGAGGACGTTCTGTTCTAAGCTGGGAATTCAGTTGTCCTTCTTCTCTGCATTTCACCCTCAGACCAATGGGCAGACGGAGAGAACAAACCAACCTTGGAGTCGTATTTGAGATGTTTTATGTCCGCTGATCAGGATGATTGGGTTTCATTTTTGCCCTTGGCAAATTTGCTTTAAATAATAGAGCTAGTTCTGACACTTTGATGTCACCTTTTTTTTGTAACTTTGGGTTTCATCCTCGATTTTCTTCAGGGCAGGTGGAGCCTTCTGCCTGCCCAGGTGTTGACACTGTGGTGGAGAGAATGCACCAGATCTGGGACCAAGTGGTGGATAAATTATCTCTCTCCCAGGAAAAGGCCCAGCGGTTTTCCAACCGACATAGGACCGTTGGTCCCCAGTTTAAAGTGGGTGATATGGTTTGGTTATCATCAAAAAATATTGCTATGAAGGTGGCTTCTCCTAAGTTTAAGCCTAGATTTATTGGGCCTTACAAGATTTTGGAGATCATTAATCCGGTCTCTTTTCGGTTGGCTCTTCCTGTCACATTTAAAATCCAAAATGTGTTTCATAAGTCCTTGTTGAAGAGGTTTGTTGAACCAGTAGTTCCTGGGGTGGCACCTCCGGACCCTGTATTGGTTGAAGGTAACATGGAATATGAGGTAGAGAAGATACTGGATTCCCATCTGGCTAGACGGAGACTCCAGTATTTGGTTAAGTGGAAGGGTTATGGTCAGGAGAATAATGCCTGGGTCTCTGCCTCTGATATTCATGCCAAAAGATTGGTGCGTGCCTTTCATCAGGCTCACCCTGATCGCCCTGGTGGCGTGGATGAGGGTTCGGTGACCCCTCCTCAAGGGGGAGGTACTGTTATGAGTTCATTTTCCCCTTCACCATTGAGGTCTGATGAACTCCCTCTTCTGGTGAAGGAAGGTAGTGAGACTGATTACCAAGCACCTCAGCTGGGAGAGGATGACTGGGCGACGGGGATCTCTGACTGGATATAAGGCAGCCGACGCCCTTCTGCCTCGCTGGTGAATTCTCTGTGGAATTCTAGGAGACCAGTCTGATTCCTGCTCCTCAAAAGCTAAGTTTTCTGCTTTGCCCTTTTGCATTTGTGTTTTGGTTTTAGTTTGCCTTGCTTTTCTGGATTCTGCCATTCCCTGCTGGGGTGAGCTGAATTCCTTTTTTGTCGGTTTGCTCTGTCTTCAGAAAATACCTGAGTACTGATATAGTCTTTTTGAAGCCTAGCGTCTTCAGGGCCTTATTCCCTGTCAGTCTGTGGGCTCTTATTTTGATAGGGTTTTTCGCGGATTGCAGACAGCAGCTTTCCTATCCTGTCCTATCTAGTTAGCTTGGGCCCCATCATTTGCTCAGTCTATCTTTCTATCTGTGTTAGCGTTTCTGGACTTAGCTAGCATTTCTATTTTTGCCTCCTACGGTGACTCATTCATAACAGAATCACCAGCCATACCGCAGATCCTAGGGTACTCAATAGCAGGAAAGAATTAAAAAAAAAAAGTGTGTATATTTTTTCCTCTATATCTCTGAGGCCGTAGGGGGAATTTTTTTTTCTCTCAATGGAGATAAAGCAATTGTCTGATCATGTGGAGCAGCTCGCTGTGGAAGTGCGGGGAATTTCCGCCTACCTTGCTCATTCACATGCTGCTGAACCAAAGATCCCTACTCCTGATGTGTTTTTTGGGGATCGGTCTAAATTTTTGAATTTCAAAAATAATTGTAAATTATTTTTTGCCTTGAAGCCTAACTCGTCAGGGAGCTCCGCGCAGCAGGTTAAAATTGTCATCTCTTTGCTGCGTGGCGATCCCCAGGATTGGGCGTTTTCTTTGAAACCTGATGATCCTAGTCTGACTTATGTGAACGCATTTTTTCAAGCCTTGGGGTTGTTGTATGACGAACCTAATGCTATTGATAAGGCTGAAAAGACCCTGTTGGCATTGAGCCAGGGTCGAGATTCTGCAGAATTGTACTGTCAAAAATTCCGAAAGTGGGCGGTCCTTACTGCCTGAAATAATAATGCCTTGGCAGCTCTCTTTCGGAAGGGTCTGTCAGAAGCCGTAAAAGATACTATGGTGGTATTTCCTGTTCCCTCTGGTCTGGACGATTCTATGTCATTAGCCATTCAGGTTGATCGGCGTTTTTTCTTCTTGCTTCACCGTCATTATATGTTGGGGGCTGCCTATTGCTTTGGGGTCTGCTCTGGGGCAGTTTAGATTTCCCTTTCTGTCTTTAGGCTAGGAAGTTCTCCGGCTGTGATCGAGGGGTCTAGGGCATCGTAGGAACCCCCCACGGCTACTGCTAGTTGTTGATAGGTTTAGGGGTCTGCAATCCGATAGCTGCCAACTTCTCTGGTTTTCTGGACTTAGCTAGCATTTCTATTTTTGCCTCCTACGGTGACTCATTCATAACAGGTTACATAGAGTGATGAGAAAATTGGTTTGGCATAATGGTAGCCCACGTATAAGTTATGCCCAATTGCATAGACATAAGGAAGATAGAGGAACAGGCCTACCGGATTTACGGGTATATCATGCTTCAACTATTGGGAATTGTGTTCTAGACTTGTTCCATAACAGGGCATCTAAACTCTGGGTGGACATTGAACATGAGCTATCTCCAAGCCTCTCTCGGGGGTGTTCTGGCTTCCATACTGTCATGATCTATGCTGGATCATGACAGATAAAATGCACTAGTAACCTTTTTTTTTCCTTAAGCTGTGGTGCTTAAAGATAGTTTTGCCCCCGGTGGCCATTAGGGTCATTGCATTGTGGTGGTTTCAGTCCTAGTTTTGCTCCCGGTTGCCGTTAGGATCATTGCACTCTGGTTTCTTTAGTTTAGTGCATGTAATTATAAAGCAAGTGTGATTGCTCTGGCTCTGCTATAAAAGAGTGTCAGGTGTTGCAATCACTGTTGGTGATAGTAGTCATTTCCAACCATCCTTAGTGGAGGAAGGAGCTAGAGAGAGAGTTCCTGGCAGCTCAGTCAGAGTCCTGGTGTGGAAGGAGTCACAGAGGGGATTTCCTTGCAGCTCTGACAGAGCTTGGTGGCAGCTATTCAGGAGGAAAGCTGCATTGTGGTGGTGGACTCTGTTGCTGGGAGCAAGAGCAACAGAGCAAAGCTAAGTGGTGTTTCCGTTTGTCACTTTCCTCAATATGTGTTTCAGTGCAGTGGTGGGATTAGTTTCTGCACCATCCATTTCATTAGAAAGGGCTAGGTGCAGGGCAAGCTAGGGTTCTTAGGTTCCAGCTCGGCGACAGGTGCGGAGCCTGTATAGGGACTGTTAGGAGTGTAGAGACTGGCTCAGGGGAGTGCAGGAGATCTCCACGTCCCCATTCCCTATCGCAGGGCCCACCGTTGTAACTGTTTTCCCTTCCCCCTTGTCTTGTTGTTTTAGTTACCGGCCTGTGGGTCGTGTCACACAGGACGGGTCCACGTGACACATACAGTGTTAACTTGAGAAAGATGTCTATTTCCTATACACTATATACTAATGCGCGGGCCTGGGGGCGATTCGCGAAGCGTTTCTCATTGGCAAATATACCGGGACCACTGACCCCTCTGGTTGGGAATTTTGGACTCCCCACTGAATTGCAGCATCCTACTTTTATAATTCCTTCGGTTACACAGGGGCCGGTTCCATGTATTAAAGATGTGACTAGTCAAATGGGCATCTTATCTTTGGGAGACATTTTGGAAGATAGGAGACGGGCACCGGGGCATTGGCTACAATGTTTACAGCTCCAGAGTTACATTAGGTCTTTAGATTTGGAAGGGGGCTCGTACCACATGTCTACCTCTTTTGAGCGACTATGTTCTCTGTCACAGGGGCCGGCACATGCTGTTTCTCTGATATACGGTATGATAGTGTCTGGAGGGATGGGGGTTGGGCCTCTCAGATGTACGATCCAGTGGCAAAAGGAATTAAACAGAGAAATTACATCCCAAATGTGGGCCAAGGCGTTTACCTCTGCACATAAGAAGTCGGTGTTCTGCAGGATCCAGAAGCTGAATTATAAGATATTGACATAATGGTACAGAACACCCGTTAAACTGCACAGGAAGTGTCCGACAGTCCCGGACCTATGTTGGAGGTGTAATGTGGAAGTGGGATCCATGTTACATATATGGTGGAGTTGTCAAGGTGTCAGACCCCTATGGAATGAAATATTCGCACTCTATAATTATATTGCCAATAAGCAAGTGGAGGTGACTCCGGAGGTGGCATTGCTATCCATCTTTCCGGACTCATTATCCAACATTAAGAAGAGTATGTTGCCATATTTCATGACTGCAATGCGTCAAATTATACCCAGGCTTTGGAGGTCTTCGGTTGCACCGGGGCGGATTGATTGGGTGGAGGCGGTGGATGTTCTGTGCCGGATGGAGGAGATGAGGGCTTTTGATGACAGGTCGGGTACCAGTTGGTTTGTGGTGTGGCATCCTTGGGTTCAATTTAAAGAGTCGCAACATTTTCAGTCTTGGCTAGCAAAAGGGACACTACCTTGTCCCCCATAGTAAATAAGCAATACTGGGGTGTCAGACCTCGGACACCTTATTAATGTCCATGCTTTGTCTCGTTTTCCTCTCCTTTTTGGTTATTTCTTTTCTCTTCTTTTCTATTCTTTCTCTTACTTTTTCTCCCTCCTTTCCTCTATCTAATTTAGACTGTCTCCCTCCTTCCTTGATTTAGTCATTTGAGAAGATATAATGATGTCAATGGGATGGGGAATCTTAGTAGTGGGATACTATTGATGGAGGGTGGGAGGACTGAATATTCTATACCTGTTAATGAGTATTCCAAATTGCAATGTTTGTTAACATTACTTTACCTGTTTAATAAAAATATCTTGAACAATAAAAACAGGGTGGCACATGTTAAGGAGCTGAAACTCCTAAACCCTTCATCCAATTTTAATATGGATACCCTCAAATGAAAGCTGAAAGTCTGAACTTCAACTGCATCTGAATTGTTTTGTTTAAAATTCATTGTGGTAATGTCTAGAACCAATTTTTAAACAGCAAACAAAAAGGCAGCAACACTTACCTGCCCAGGTCTAAGAACAAATGCACTGCAGGGTGCAGCCAGCCCATAAAGCAAGATGTTAGCAACACAGGTGCAAAATACCAGATTAACAGCCAGTCTCCACCTACCCATTTCTGGAGGGGGTGACTGCCCAGTATACAATTGCACAATAAAGGCCCACATAGGGTGCTGTTCACACAAGGGAACTGCATAGTGTCTGGTTCACAGCCTATTAGTCATGCCCCTACTATTTGATTAGGCGGGCTGTCCAGCACACCCTCAATGCATCCCAGTGTGAATACCTCTCATACGACACCAAACATGTCTGGGCTCGGCTGCACCCCAAAAAATGTAGTGCAAAAAGTACACAATTAGTAAGGTATTAGCTGATATTTTGGCCAAAATACGTGAGCCCATAAACTGCGCCAAAGTTCCCCCCATGTTGCTCCTAGACCTGGGCAGGTAAGTGTTGCTGCCTTTTTGTTTGCTGTTTAAAAATTAATTTTTGAAGACGTGAGTCTTCTTTAGTGGCTTTGCTATTTATTTTAGTGTAGGGACCTGTAACAATGGGGAACTATGGTGCAGTTTACGGGCTCACGTATTTTGGCCAAAATATCAGCTAATACCTCACTAATTGTGTACTTTTTGCACTACATTTTTCGGGGTGCAGCCGAGCCCAGACACTTTTGGTCTCGTATGAGGGGTGTTCACACTGGGATGCACTGAGGGTATGCTGGCCAGCCCGCCTAATTGAATAGTAGGGGCGTGACTAATAGGCTGTGAATCAGACACTACGCCGTTCCTTTGTGTGAACAGGACCCTATGCGGGCCTTTATTGTGCAATTGTATACTGGGCAGTCACCCCTTCCAGAAATGGGTAGGTGGAGAGTGGCTGTTAATCTGGTATTTTGCACCTGTGCTGCTAACATCTCGCTTTATGGGCTGGCTGCACCCTGCAGTGCATTTGTTCCTAGACCTGGGCAGGCAAGTGTTGCTGCCTTTTTGTTTGCTGTTTAAAAATGAATTTTTGAAGACCTGAGTCTTCTTTAGTGGCTTTGCTATTTAGTTTCATGTCTAGAACCAAAATTAGAAAAATGTTGTCTCTGTCCAAATATATATGGACCTAACTGTACACATTTTCCCCCATAAGGTCATAAGAGATTTTTGAGGCTGTGTGCCTACTTTTCATTTTTCAAGCATTTCCGTCGTGTTTTTGTCGCTGCGGAAACGCTTAAAAAAGCTAACAAAGGGCATTCCCATGCAATCCTATGGGAATCCGCAATTGCTGTGCCCATGCTGCGGATTTTTCCTCTGCGGAATCACATCGTGGTAAAATCTGCAGCTTGTCCATTAATTTTGCGGAAACGCAGCAATTCTGCCCCTATAGGATTGCATTGAAATGCTCACTTTACGCATGTGGCGATGTCCACCATGCAAAAAGTGAGCGTTTCATGTGCGGATGGTACCCAGGGTTTGGAGGAGAGGAGACCCAGGGTCTGGAGGAGAGGAGACTCTCCTCCATGCCCTGGATACCATATTCCTGTAAAAAATAGAATTAAAATAAAAAATCAGGATATAATCACCCTCTGTCGGCCCCCAGAGTCCTCCCATTCCTTAGCGGTGCTGCCAGCAACTTCCGTTCCCAGGGATGCATTGCGCAAATGACCTCTGATGATGCAGCAGTCGCGTTTTACCAGCTGTGGGGAGATGCGGAAATGCTGCGGACAATTCCGCAGCATTACTGCAACATGGGCACTTAGTCTGAGGGTATTTAAGTACTGAAATATTTGTATAGTCATCTTTTTTCTTTGTAACTGGGACAGGTATACTAGCCCCAGTTGCAGTAGAAGTATAGTCTACTGGTTATATAGCAGAACTGTCTGTGTCTCCTACATACAACCTAGCAGCTCCTGTTCCCCTTCTATACACATTGATTACATGACCACTGTATATGGAGCAGCCTCAGCACTCCCTATTACTGTGTACACAATGCTTCTTTAGTGGGAGGCAGAATGCTTCAATAGTGACAGCCACATTGGCGAGCATCACAGAGGTAGTGTGTTCCCTCTGTGCTTCCATTGGCACAAAGCAAAGCAAATGTGTTGTGTCAATGGTCTCCAAGGTGACGCGCGGCCGCAAGATGGCCACGGGGTCCTTCAGGGTCCTGTAGTGAAGGTAACCTGTAAGTGCCTGCTAAAAACACGACACACCTCCCCCTCTGCTTGTCAGAAGCTGCTCTAATGCCCTGCAATGCAGAAGGATTGCAGAGTATCAGATCAGCGATCTGCTACTTTACAGTGATGTCCCATCCTGGGATAATGTAAAATGGGTAAAAAATATTTTCAAAAATAAAGAAAAAAAATGAATCCAATAAATACATTTATTCTCGTAATGTAAAAAAATAAAAAATTGCACATATTTGGTATCGCCGCGTCCGAAACGAACCGACCTATAAAACTGTCCCACTAGTTAACCACTCCTGTGAACACCATAGCAAAATAAATAAAAAACAATGCAAAATACTATGCTTTATCATCATACCGATGAACAAAACGTGAAATAAAATGCAATCAAAAAGACGAATGTAATAAAAATGGTACCGCTGAAAACATCATATAGTCCACAAAAAATAGATACCATGAAGCTCCATCAGCGGAAAAATAAAAAAAAGTCATAGCTCTCAGAATAAAGCGATACAAAAATAATTATTTTTTCTCTAAAATAGTTTATATTGTGTAAAAGCGCCACAACATAAAAAAATATATAAATGGGGTATCGCTATAATTGTTCTGAACCAAAGAATAAAGCTGCCTAATCAACTTTACCAGGCAGAGTGGTATAAAAAAGAAACCCAAAAAGCAATTCCTGAATTGCTGGTTTTTGTTCATTCTGCCTCCCAAAAATCAGAATATAAAAAGAATTAAAAAAAATGGTACCATTAAAAACGTCAACTAGTTCTGCAAAATAGGAGCTGTCAAATGATTAGTACTAATGATCTGCATAGCTCCCCTGCTACCTGCACTCCGCACTTTGATATGATTTAATGTCAAATTTCACCATGGAATGAAATTGCACATCTAGAAGGATCTGGGTGAGTCCTTCAATTCTTTCAGTTTCTTATGTTTTAACTGTCACATGATTATGTCAGCTGAAATATGGAAAAATTATAGCTGTCTAAATATGGCAATGCAAAAACTAGTTTTTGCAATAAAAAGTATCTTTCATTGTGTGACAGCTGCGAATCATAAAAACCCCATATAAATCTGGTATCGCTGCAATTTACACAGGCCCAAATAATAAAGTCATCGAGTAACATACTGCATGTGGAGCGATGTGAAAAATTAATTAAAACCAATTTTTCACCTGCTGTTGATTTGTTCATTCTGCCTCCCAAATATCACAGTAAGACTCGGCTCACATTTATTCTGCACTCTATGCTGAGCGCTTACACTGGGGTTTCAGTTTAAATCTCTGAAAAACATGATTCAGAAGAAAGGAATATTCCCTTTAATGAGGTAGATGGAGGCACTGTAGACACGATCTGACCTGTGATCTGCCTGTGTCCATCTTTTTAGACAAACATAAAAGCACAGTCGACCACAGTTTTGTTCACTTCTTAAAAGAAGGACAATGCTGTACAGAGACCAGAAAGAGTCCAAAGTAACTCTGCTGTCTCATTATAGTGAACAGATCCATTGGGGCTTCATCTGTCACATTACTCAGAGATTTAGATAGAAACCCCAAAGTAAGTACTCAGCGTAAAGCGCCGGATCAATGTGATCCCAAACAATTTGTAAAATGTTCCTAATAAAAGCTTCAAATAAATCCACTAAAAAGCAAGTCCAAACTTGGGTCCATCATTTCTCAATGGAAATATAGAGGGCTTCCACGCTACTGGAAGTACAAAGGCTCTGGAAAAATGAAATAGCTCCTCGCCCCTCAAAAGAAATTCAACAAACTCTGTACTCCCAAATCAAAATGCCCCTCCCTTCTGAACCCCAGTGTGTGTAAACCACATCTAGCGCCCACGTTTGGCATTTCTGTAGTGTTGAAAGCCCTCCTAATTTACAGGTGGAGTCTCCAGAAGCATGAGCTGATCATAATGTACTGGTCACTACAACATACTGGTCACTTCAACGCATTGGTCAATACAATGGAAGTTTGCAATTATCACTCAGGAACATCCATTACTGCTTGTTTCTGGAAAACACCCATGGAGTCAAAATTGGCACTACATCTGTAGATAAATTAACAAAGGGGTATAATATCCAAAATGAGGTCACTTGAGAGGGGATTCTGCGTTCCTACCATTTAGGGGCTCTGTATATGAAGTCCACAAACTATTCAAGGAAAATCTACGCTCCAGGAGGCAAATAGCACTTCGTTCCTACTGAGTCTCGCCATGTGGCTAAGCAGTACTGTACAGCCATATATAGTGTACTAGCTATGAACCCGTTCTATGCCCAGCTGGCGAGCATTTTAATTGGTATATGGTCTCCCATCTTGGTATGTGCTGCCACCCTCCTATCCTGGTACGCATGGCACCCCTCATTCCTATCCTGGTATGCATGGTACCCTCACCCCCGCAATCCTGGTATGCATGGCACCCCATTCTTCATCCTGGTATGCATGGTCCCCTCACCCCTCAATCCTGGTATGCATGGTACTCCCTCATCCCTATCCTGGTATGCATGGTCCCCTCACCCCCTATCCTGGTATGCATGGTCCCCTCACCCCCAATCCTGGTATGCATGGCCCCCTCACCCCCTATCCTGGTATGTATGGTCCCCTCACCCCCTATCCTGGTATGCATAGTACTCTCATCCCCCTATCCTGGAATATATGGTACCCCTCATCCCCCAATCCTGGTATGCATGGTCCTCTCACCCCCCAATCCTGGTATGCATGGTACTCCCTCATCCCTATCCTGGTATGCATGGTCCCCTCACTCCCTATCCTGGTATGCATGGCACCCCTCATCCCTCAATCCTGGTATGCATGGTACTCCCTCATCCCTATCCTGGTATGTATGGTCCCCTCACCCCCTATCCTGGTATGCATGGTACCCCTCATCCCCCAATCCTGGTATGCATGGTCCTCTCAACCCCCAATTCTGGTATGCATTGCACCCCATTCTTCATCCTGGTATGCATGGCCCCCTCACCCCCTATCCTGGTATGTATGGTCCCCTCACCCCCTATCCTGGCATGCATAGTTCTCTCATCCCCCAATCCTGGTATGCATGGCCCCCTCACCCCCTATCCTGGTATGTATGGTCCCCTCACCCCCTATCCTGGTATGCATAGTACTCTCATCCCCCAATCCTGGTATGCATGGTCCCCTCACCCCCATTCCTGGTATGCATGGCCCCCTCACCCCCTATCCTGGTATGTATGGTCCCCTCACCCCCTATCCTGGTATACATAGTACTCTCATCCCCCAATCCTGGTATGCATGGTACCCCTCATCCCCCAATCCTGGTATGCATGGTCCTCTCACCCCCCAATCCTGGTATGCATGGTACTCCCTCATCCCTATCCTGGTATGCATGGTACCCCTCATCCCTCAATCCTGGTATGCATGGTACTCCCTCATCCCTATCCTGGTATGTATGGTCCCCTCACCCCCTATCCTGGTGTTGTGGATGGATTTACTTTTGATTTGGGTAGATTTACCCCTGTGCATACTGTGGCCTGTCCTAATTAGACAGAGTCTTATTGAGCGCTCAAAGAAGGAAAGACGCCAGACTTGGTTGGCAGCAATACCTCCCAGCAAAACTCTGGAAGTTTATTGAATATACTTGGTTTTATCAGTTGTACAGAAAGGTGTGGCTACTCATTAACATAAAGGCTTTACTTCTTACCTAATTGGTCAGTTTTAATGCATAAACATATATGGGCGTCGACCTAAGGTGACTTAAGCATCAGATGATATACTGCTCTTTGTCTTACAATGTCAGCAATGTTCTGATATCGGCTGGCACATCTGGCCTAAACATCCTCTTTCTATGTCTGGGACAAATATCACAAGACAATGCTATCATAAGATACCATCTGCTCCCCAGACTCTCTCATGGGGGGCAGTAGGTCATTTCCACCAACTAGTTGCAGGTTCAAACTGTGAATATGTATCTGTGTGCATATAAGAATATATAAGAGTACATGAGTATATAGCAGTATATGGAGTATATAGCCTATAGCAGGCAAGTGAGATCTATATGAAATACATATACATATATATTTCCATAACAATCCCCCCTTAGATATCACTTGCCCTAAAACCCTGCTCCTAGCCCAAAGCGATGCAACTCTTTTATGCTGCCAGTGGACTGACATATGCCTAGTGCATACATCCTCCTCTGTACAGACTTTCGCAAATGGGCAGTCAGGAGATCTGTCCCTAAAGGGGGTGTGGTGCAATGTAATCAAAGTCTCTTAGTTAGCAGTCTATGCAGTCAGTGCATGTGTATTCTCTGTCAGGTAGGTAATTTATTCAGTCAGGGAGGTCATCCACAGCATCATTCCAGCTCAGGTGTATCTTCTGGTATGAAGGCCTTTTCCTGCAATGCGATGCGTGGATCCAGGCGGGGTTTTCTCTCCAGGTCGGCTGCGTCGGCACTTGGTGAAGGGCCATCGGATCTGGGATCGAGTGCTTCTCTTTACAGACTTTATCCACCCACACTCAGTCTCCTGACTTTAGGACGTGTATACCAGGCACCGAATCTGGACCTGGCAATGAAGGAGAGAAACTCGAGAATGGACATTAGCAAAATTCTTGATAAATTTAATTACACATGCAGACAAAGTATCATATTGCATAGTCAACTGCTAAGCAAAGAATACCCCTAAAATGGGTTTGGACACAAATAAAGTCTCATATTGGTGACAGCTTTTTTTCTGAGCCTACGGGAGTGTCTAATGCCAGGGTTTGTCTGTCTCTTGGGCAAATTTTTTAGCATGCTGCTCTTAAGTGTCCCACCTAATCTATGGTGTGGGATGGTGAGTAGTGTGTAGGCCTAAGTCTGACCCTACTGCTGATCAGGTCTCTTGTGTTAGGTTTGCTGTGTATGCGGGTCCCTGATCACTTGCTATTGCTTCTGGAAACCCCATATCTGCACACTATTTTTGAGAGTAGCTTCTTTGCAGTAGTCTTCGCCAACTGGTTCCTTACTGGGAAGTCTTCAAGCCAGATGATGTGGGGGAACTTTTCCCGCTTGTCCGATGTTAAATTTGTCGGTGGCCGAACAGCTGCTGGGAATCTTCGATGTTTAGGTGTGAGTTGAGTCCAATCAGGTCATTCATCTATGTCTTCAATTCTGTGTGGGGGCCATGTGCCCTGTTGTGAGTTCATTTTCCCCTTCACTACTGAGGCCCGAGGAACTCCCTCTTCTGGTAAAGAACGGTAGTGAGCCTGATTATCAAACACCTGAGCCTAATGATGATGACTGGCTGAGTGGAGTTACTGACTGGATATAAGGCTGCCAACGCCCTTCTGCCCTGCGGGTGATTTCTCTGTGGGATCCTTGGAGACCAGTCTGAATTCCTGCTCTTCTAAAGCTAAGTTTTCTGCTTGGCCTTTTGCATTTGTGCTTTGACTTTGTTTTGCTTTGTTTTTCTGGATTTCTGCCATCCCCTGCTGGGGTGAGCTGAATTCCCTTAGCTCTGTCTTCTGAAAATACCTGAGTGCTGATTTAGTTTTTGAAGCCTAGCTGCTTCAGGGTCTTTTTCCATATCAGCTTGTTGGCTTATGTTTTTGATAGGGTTTTGGCAGATTGCAGACAGCAACCTTCCTTTCCTGTTCTGTTTAGTTAGCTTGGGCCCCATCGTTTGCTCAGCCTATCTTTCTATCTGTGTGAGTGTTTTTTCATCTTGCTTCACCGTCATATGTTGGGGGCTGTCTTTTACTTTGGGGTCTGCTCTGGGGCAGTTTAGATTTCCTTTTCTGTCTTTAGGCTATTTAGCTCTCCGGCTGTGATCGAGGGGTCTAGGGCACCGTAGGAACCCCCCACGGCTACCGCTAGTTGTGTTGATAGGTTCAGGGGTCTGCAATCTGATAGTTGCCAACTTCTCTGGTTTTCTGGACGTAGCTTCTATTTTTGTGTCTGCCTCCTATGGTGACTCAATCATAACAGTGCCCATTGAACCACCGTAGGGTACACACTTTGAGATAGACTGGGTCTGTCTTGAGGTAGACAGTTTGAGGTAGATGGTTTGAGGTAGACTAGGCCTGTCTTGAGGTAGATGTTTTGATGTAGACGGTTTCTTGGAGCCCAGTGCTTTTGGCCTTCAGCGTCCAGCTCTCCTTCTCCTCCTTCCGAGTCTGATCCTGTTACTTCTTGTACAGGTTTCAGGAAGTCATCTTGTCAGGTTTAGTGACTGGGTTGTGGTAATTGACATTCTCTGAGCTGATGGTGGGATTTTAGCTGAGGTTCCGTCTATGTCCGCGCCTCCCTCTGTATGAAGACTCGGGTTAGACTGTGTCAGAGGAGGACTTGGGACTCTTTGCATTGGTACAGGTCCAGCCGGTATTCTCCGGGGATGAGGGGGAAGGTCAAACTGTTGTAGCCTTGGGATGCCTTCGGACTCATGCAGCTCGTCTTGGGGGGACGGGGTAAGTGTTGCCATGGACTGCTGACCGTAGGACTGTGCTGGAGAAGAAGCTTCCCTACGAGAGGGTGGTGGAGGACAATCTTCTGGAATGTTCTCCATCAAATATGTCCTTTCTGGAGAGGTAGGCACCATTCTTCTGCCTCAGAATTCATATCCACGTCAGAGTCTTCGTCCTGGAAGTGATTCAGCTTGTTGGCTGGTGGAGGAGGAGGCAGCACTTCTGTCCTATTCAGAGATGGCATCTTCAACGGTTTTCCCATTGACTTCTGTTTGCCAGGCTTTCTCCTCTTCAGTCGTCATGTAGTAGCCGTCCAGCTCTACGACCTCTCCCATTTTCCATATTGTCTTCCTCTGGCTGCTTCGTTGGCTGCCACGTCTGCTGTTGATGCCCCGTGTCTCTACTGTGTTCAGTTTTCCGTGTGCCTTGGCCTTCAGCACTGCCACCACTTTTAGTAGTTGAAAGGCATCCAGCAGGTCTCTGATGGCTCCATGGTGCTTCACGATCGATCCGCTTGCTGTGATGAAGTTTCTTGCAGCCTAGATGTGTCCAAAGTCAGGTGCCATGTCATGCGAGTACCTGGAAGTTTTCGTTCTTCGCAATCTGGCAGGTCTTTCGTCAGCTCTATCAGCTCCGCTTCTTGGGCTCTTGGGCTGACAACCTTCTGGACCATGGAATGTCCTGATTGCTGGTCACTGCACATCCCGTGTGGAACTTTCCTTCATCATTTGCAAGACTGGAGCCATGTACGGTATCTTGCAGATTTTTCATCTGAGGGTCCGTATCCGCATCCCCCCTTGGGAGTGGGAGTAGAGACAGGTAACGGCTGAGAGCACTGAAGAGTGGTGGAGAGCAGCCTTATCAGGAGGACGTGTGCTGTGGGTATTGCTTTCATGCAGGAGGGCCCCCCCCTTGCAACTGGATCCAGGCCAGCTGAGAGGTAGTCTAGAGGCCTCTGGTTTTCCTCCGTGAGTCTGTTTTAAGCCTGGCCAGTAGCATGACCTTCTCCATCTTGGTCCTTCTTTTTCCGTTTTGATCAGGACGGGATGGCTTCTCGTAGTCAGGGAGGCCTAGAGTTGGCGCAGAGACTATGAAGTCTTTCAGTTTCCTGTACGAGATGAAGGTTGCAATGCGTTGATGCAATTGCACAGAGGCTGCATTAAGCCTGGAGCACCAGGGATCCAAGTTCTGCAGTACGAGACTAGACTAAGGAAAGACTGCATCTTCGGAGTTGTTGAGGGAGCCATCTTCTCCTCGCGGGCCTTCGGTCATCTGTCAAGTGTTTCGTCTAGTGGGCAATACAGTATCTTCAGGAACTTGCTTTTGACACCACTGGACTCTGTTTTGCAGAACTTACGTTGCTGCTCTGCCAGGCAGAGTAGAGGAGACATGGAAAGCGCTGTGCAGGTAGCGGTGTCGATGACTTCTGCATGCTCCGCAATCCAGTTGGTGGGGACGGAGGGCAATGCTCTGGCGAGCTGTGAAAAGCTGTTCTGGGCCCTCTTGGGTCTCACTGTCCATTTGTTCCGCACCCCCCTTGTGCGTTTTCAGTTACTGGTCGTCCAGGTGAGGGGGAACATTGAGGGAAGCTTCGGGCAGATCCATTGCCGTGAGCACTGTTGCTGTGGCTGGCACGTTTGTCAGCAGAGTGTGCAGATTTGGCACAACTGGGGTTTCAAACACGGTTGCTTCGCTCACAGTCCTCAGGTTATACACCATTCACTCTGATCTGGTTCTCCTTTCACAGTCTTCCTCTTGACCGAGAGAAGCTAGGACCGCATGATGATTCCCGTGGGTGAGGCGGCTCAATCTGGCCTTGCTCTTCACAGTGCCGTGAGTGACTCCCATCTTCTGGCACAGGGCTGGCAGGAAACCAAACCGTTTGCTGGGGTCCTTATTTTTCGTCAGAGGTGACGTTCAGCTGAGCTTTCTTGCTCTCACAGGGGTCTTTTTGCTGGGGCATCTTCTTTACCAGCCAGCAGCAGTTCCTTTCACCCAGCTTGATTTCTGGTCAGCATCTTGTTAACCAATTTGAGGAGCTGAGTGGCTGTCTTCTGGTCCAGGGCCTGGAGCACCTTCAGAATCTTGTCCAAGATGATCCTCTGGCGCTGGAGCCGGAAGCAGTTCAGCCATTTCACGAAGCGGGTGTGGTCCCTCTGGGTTGAGAGTTTTCCTGACCCATGCCAAAGTTCTTAGGCCGTTTCTTGAACAGCAGTTCCACTTAGACCTCCAGGGCAGTCAGAGGCAGTTTAGCTCTGGGTGATGAGCTGCGGATGCTGGGTCTTCGGAGCGTCCGGGGTTGTAGACTTGAGTGACACCCACACTGGCGCAGCTTGAAGTCTCCCTTGGGCCATAGGCTTCTGGGTGCTATGTCCAGCACCTCCTTGGGTAGGCTTGCACCGGTTGTTCGAGCGAGGCTCTTGTAGGGCCACCAGCATGATTGATTCTTCTTGGGTCTGAGGTGGGGAAGAGGTCAAGGTCACATCTTCATGGGACACTTTGGTCACCTTCAGTTCCTGCAGTAGGTCTGCGCTCATCAGGTGGGGTGGGCAGGCCTCCACCGTAAACTGAAACTGGAACAGGATGGAGTGTCCTGGATGTGTCCACATGCTCAGGGGCTTGCAAGCTGGGGAACGTCTGTCTTGACCTTAAATCCCCATACAAGACACAGAGTGTTCTGATAGACTGGTGGGGTCGGAGATTTTCACTTCTGACTGCACCAGTGTCCACAAGGAAAGATATGACAGCCCCCCAGTGATTTGAGGTATTGGGTCCACTGATGGGGTTTCACATGTCAGGGGCGTGATGTCTGGCGGACCTGGTTTGCCTCTGTCCTATGGACAGGGTTCTTCATTGTCTTCTGTTTCTTTCTTGGCCTACTCCTCTGCGGGATGACCTGGGTTGCCGGGGTGCTGTGCACTGGTTCCGGAAATGGCCAAAGCTGCCACAGTTGAAACACCTGACAGGTCTTCTGTCTCTGCAGGGTGGTTGCTCCTCCACGTTAGTGGCCATCACGGGAGGGCCTGTCCTCCGTACTCCTGGGAGGGACTCAATTCTTCTGGCTACTGTAAGCAGGACATCTACTGCTATTGTCCTGTACTCAGGCCTGGCCACTATCAGCAGTTTCTTGATTGGTTCTCTTAGTCCATGCACAAAGGCCTGAGCCAACATCTGTCCGTGTATCTGATCATGAATAGTGAAGCCTAAAATTTGGAATACTTGCCTCACTCTGCCATGAAACTCGTCTACAGACTCTGTCTCGGCTTGGCTCATGTTATGCAGGCTGAGTGCTTGTCTGGCGTTGGCCCACTCTCTAAGCTGTTCAATTAGCTTTTATCCTGATTCCCAGGAATGCACATCTAATTCTGATGGAAGCTTGAAGTGTTCCTTCATGATTTTAGAATATTGAACACCTGACTAGGGGTGAAGGGCACATAGTGTAAGAGTTCTGGCTCTATCTGCCCCTAGTACTATGCAGCATAATCTCCTCTTCATGTTCATCAGAGGAGGAACTGTGCCACTGTGTGATTGTCTTTCTGTGTGTGTATAGCACTCCCCCCTTCTGAGACTGCAGCTCCGTTTGGCACATAGGATCTCCAGTCTCAGCAAGTGCAGTGTCTGATGGCCCACACCTCCCTTCTGCTATCTGTTGTATCGGGAGGGCACCTGTGTTGTCATGTGTGGGGAGTGATTCACTTTCTTCTCCCGGTGACATAACTGTCTCTTTAGAGAGAGTCCCCTGTGGAACTAGGGACACTTCATTGTCTGGATCTGGCACTGGGCCAGCGGGTGACGATGAACTGAGAGGTGGGTGAGAAAAAAGAAGAAGAAAGGGTGGAGGAGACGCGTGCAGTGGATGAGAGGGATGAGAGGTGGGCGTTGGTGATGAAGATGGAAAGGGAGGAGAGGTAGGAGAGAGAAAAGGAGGAGGAGGAGGGATAGGAGGAGAGAGAGGGGAGGAGATTTTGCATTGTGAGAATAGCAGAGATAGAGGAAGGAGGGAGATGGGAGGAGGGAAGAGTGAGGAGAGAGGAGATGGGGGGCGGACTACTTCCCCCCCCCTGCCGTCACGGAAGGCATTCTTAGACCTGTGGTCCTTCTCAGACGGCACAGATTAGTATGAAAACACTTTTTCCTACACGTAAAACAAAAAAAACAATCCTGTCTTGTTCACTCTATCTGCTAGCACCTACTGGGGCGTTAAATGCTCTGTCACTTTAAGAAATGCAGACTGCAATTGAGCTCAACTAGCTACTTCCCTTTTTTCCTTTCAATACATTATGCCATGCTACAGCATACGGAACTGCCCGTAGAAACTGACATGCTTAACTTTCTGAATAACACCTACTGTGTCTGTTCCAAAAACTTCAAAAAAGGTAAGTGATTAAACCTTTAAACACCTTGCAACCCCTTTTAACCTGCTTAAACGGGAACAAAAAGAAAACAAGAATATGGAAAATCAAAAATTGGCAAGATAACACAGGAATTACCAAAGCAGGTAAAAATTCAAAATTCTTTTTTTTTAACAAAAAACTGGAAGAAAGAAGTGAAAACTACAACCTAAAAAAACTGATAAAATGTCACAAAAGGTGGAAGAAAACTAAGAAGAGATAAAAAAGGGAAAAAGTATATAAACTTTGAAAAAAACCACTTAGAAAAATAAAAAAACAAATACGAGTACACTTCCAATAATAAAAGGGTTAATGCAGAATGCAGGCACCCAACTTCCTCTTTTTATGCCTGCGTCTCTGTAAAATCTGAGAACAATGGAAAATCAAAAAAACAGACTCAAAATGACCCAGCTTTCCCGAAAATTCTCATACTGCAGTAACAAGAATAAAAATCTCCACCAAAAATGCAAGATAAAACATAAAATAGGGAAAAACAGAGTCCAAAATATAACAATATGAAAAAAAAATATATATATATATATATATCAGGGGCACACCCTGCAAGCAAAAGAGGAAGTTTACAATAAAAAAAAGCAAAACTCTTTCTGCTTCAGATCTTTGCGGAAAACCTGCAATGAATTCACATATAGACGTCCAGGGAGAGAGATCGAAAGCCCTTGTCTTGTGACGCGTATGTGAAACAGCTGCTTGTAACCGATAACTGCCAACCACACTGGGTGCACTGCGCTGGTGACCCGGGAATGTTAACACGCTGTACCGGACGTCCTGACCGGCTCGTCAGTATCAGTAATGTGATAACTCCCACTATGTTGCCACCACCTGATGCCTGGGCCGGCTTCTCCTGTCCTTCCCTGTGACCAGGTGTGTTGGTGGCAACCTGTCAAGTGGTTTGGCTCGCAATATCTCCTCTAAGCTAACACCACCGCGTGGCCTGGCGTGGGCGCTGTTGTCCCTTCCTGTGCACGGGTGTTTGTTGTGATAGCTTGATGTGAGATTTGCCTCGCGATATCTCCGTAAGGCCCCCACCACCTGTCCCTGGGCAAGGCTTCACCTGTCCTCCCCCTGTGTCCAGGTGTATTTGTGAGGACCTATCTGAGTTGGTCAAACTCCCCCGTTATCGGTCTACCATCAACCATAAACACAAGTCTGTCACAATTTCCCACCAACTCTCCCACCCGGATCTTAGACACTCAGGACCACAGTAGACACTTAGCTTATCCCAGGGTTTGGATTTCCTCGTGGACTTTTCAACACTACCTGGGTTTGGTGACCACACTGACCGGCTATAAATGGTGAATGGGCTCACATCTTTTGGCCAAATTTTGTGCTAAGTATCTCATATGTTATTCAAGATTACAAAAGCCATTATGCTATTCATATTTCACTTATTTCATATTTGATATTCCTTACAAAAGCCATTATGAAATGTATTACTAAAGCCATTTTGCTATTCGTATTTCACATATTTCATATTTGGTGTGCTACCATTTTCTAATTTAATATGTAAGTTGCCTTTTGGTATGCACCTATTCAGACTAGTTCTAGATGTGCCGTCAGTTTGTTTTATTACTTGTATTCAGGTAAGATAACTAGATTTTCTTACCTTTCTTATGGAGTTGCGCAAATCTCCTTTCCCATGAGCCAAGACCTTGGCCGGCACCTCTGTCCTCTCCGGTCAGCAGGATCCCTGTGCGTTTTCGTCCACGGCCTCGCTGGGCGCCACTTGTTGTGGATGGATTTACTTTTGATTTGGGTAGATTTACCCCTGTGCATACTGTGGCCTGTCCTAATTAGACAGAGTCTTATTGAGCGCTCAAAGAAGGAAAGACGCCAGACTTGGTTGGCAGCAATACCTCCCAGCAAAACTCTGGAAGTTTATTGAATATACTTGGTTTTATCAGTTGTACAGAAAGGTGTGGCTACTCATTAACATAAAGGCTTTACTTCTTAGCTAATTGGTCAGTTTTAATGCATAAACATATATGGGCGTCGACCTAAGGTGACTTAAGCATCAGATGATATACTGCTCTTTGTCTTACAATGTCAGCAATGTTCTGATATCGGCTGGCACATCTGGCCTAAACATCCTCTTTCTATGTCTGGGACAAATATCACAAGACAATGCTATCATAAGATACCATCTGCTCCCCAGACTCTCTCATGGGGGGCAGTAGGTCATTTCCACCAACTAGTTGCAGGTTCAAACTGTGAATATGTATCTGTGTGCATATAGGAATATATAAGAGTACATGAGTATATAGCAGTATATGGAGTATATAGCCTACAGCAGGCAAGTGAGATCTATATGAAATACATATACATATATATTTCCATAACACTGGTATGCATGATACCCCTCATCCCCCAATCCTGGTATGCATGGTCCTGTCATCCCCCAATCCTGGTATGCATGGTACCCCTCCTCCCCCAATCCTGGTAAGCATGGTCCTCTCACCTCCCCTATCCTGGTATGCATGATCCTCTCACCTCCCCTATCCTGGTATACATGGTCCCCTCACTCCTATTAAATCTACACACATACAAAAAAAAACATTTATACTCACCCTTCTTTCTTGTGCTCCAGCGCTGTCACCACGTTCTGCTGGAGGACAGGGGAGGAGTCTGGCGCCGGAGTACGCGCATGCCCATAGCGCTGTCCGGCGCCATATTGCTGAAGACACAATGCAAGTGGGACACATTTTGGAGCCATTTTTAGCCATTTCCCAGTATGAAAATGTAAAATTTGGGACTAACACATAATCTTGGTGGTAAAAACGTAAATTATTTTTACTTTTCTGCCCGATAGTATAAAATTCTGTGACACATCTGTGTTGTCAATATGATCCCTGCACCTCTAGACGAATTCGTTGTGAGGTGTAGTTTGGAAAATGGAGTCACTTATGGGGACTTCTGCTGGTCTGGCACCTCAAGGGCTCTGCCAATGTGACATGCACCCTCGAACCAGTGCAGCATAATCTGGACTGTAATGTGGCACTCCTTCCCTCCTTAGCATTGCACTGCGCCTGTAAAGTATTTCTTGATTACATGTAGGGTATTGGTGCACTCAGGAAAAAGGAACTTCAGTTTGCTGTAAAGATTTCTCCTATTAGCCCTTAGAAAAATGTAAAACTTTAGTCTAAAACAACATTTTAGTGGTAACAATGTAATTTATTCTTTCTTCACCGCTCAATGGTATAAAATTTTGTCAGGCACATGTGGTGTCAATATGATCACTGCACCCCTAGAAGAATTCATTGGGGATGTAGTTTGTTAAATGAGTTTACATATGGGGGGTTTCTGTTGCTCTGGCACCTCAGGGCGCGTCTTCCCTTCTGAGCTTTGCACTGTGCCTCAAAAGTAGTTTTTCCCAACAAATGGGGTATCAGCGTACTTATGGGAAATTGTACAACAAATTGTATGCTGAAATTTCTTCCATTACCCTTGTAAGAGTATCTCTATACTGTACAAGCTGTGAGTGCTTCACTGACAGGCAAACTAGCTTCATCATGCTCTGAGCATGATCAAGCAAGTTTGCTAGCTCTGATATCCCATATGTTGTCATGACAACATTGGGTCACCGTGGCAATGATCGATACCCCGCGATGACTTCAAGGGGTCTCCAATCTAAGGAAAGTGGGGATTTCTTCTCTCTGCCCGCTTCCGAGTTCAATCACAGCATTTAGGGGGTTAAATTCATCAGTTTTAAAAGTTGGTCCATATCAATAGCCCATGGGACTCTGAGCATGACTATTTTGCGGTTCCAACTCGGCCATTTAAGTCTAAGAAAGATAGAAGACAGACATTGTACTTCAGAGTTCTATCCATTTTTAACTTACATTCTTAAGAGTCAATGGATAAAAAATTTAAGACAGACTAAACGTTCAGTGAAAAAAAAAGTTGAGATACAAAGTGGAAGCAACTAAGATCACGCATGAGAATAAAAAATTGCTTAATTTCTTTTGGATGGTAACACTCATACAGATATGTGAATGTGGCCTAAAACAAACAAAAAGATGACAACCCAGAAACAAAATGTTAATTATTATAATTTAAGTAGAGTGAAATCCTTTTAAGTACTGCTTAGTGGTTAGAAATACTGCTGAAGCAGTGGAGCTTTCATAAGGGTGACGTTTATTTTCTATTATGTCTTTCTAATTGATTGGAGAATCTAGTCAGCACTCACTAGTTCGAGTCAAGAGGCATCGGAAGGATGTTTTAAAGGGAATATGGCAGTAGGATCAACCCTCATTTGTCATCTATATGAGTAGATAGGTCATAGGAAGCTGAATAAAATGATACCTCGAAATATGCGATCCAATGTCTCATTCCAAAGAAATCCACATTTTTCTTATTTGTAAATGACTTCTTCCAGACTATAGTGAAGATGTTGCCCAGAAGATAACTTTGTCTCCAAAGCTTATGTTAAATGAAAGGTGGAATTACCAGTGTGAGACAAGTGACTAACACAGAACAGCAGAAATGAATTGTGTCTTCTTGCAAACAATTTTTTTGGCTCTCTCTGAGCTCTGCTGTAGTGTTACAATATTGCAACCCTGTCTGCCTGTGAAATGGAAGCTGAAGATGAGAGGAACCTGTATATGTGTCAGTCAGGCCTCCTTCACACGTCCTGGTGATTTTGCTACTGGAAAAAACAGTACTGGTGAGATCAGTGGTCTGTGCCCCATCCAAGTATACATATCTGACATCCATATGCTGTTCATATCCATGTGTCTGTGTGCTGTCATTGTGCTGTCAGTGTGACATGTATGGAATGGAATGCAGCATAGAAATTAAAGAGTATTATGTACTAAAGATGTTGAAAAATGGAACATGATAGATAGAGAGATAGATTTATATATACACTCACTGGCCACTTTATTAGGTACACCTGTCCAACTGTGTGTTAAGACTTAATTTCTAATCAGCCAATCACATGGCGGCAACTCAGTGCATTTAGGCATGTAGACATGGTCAAGACAATCTCCTGCAGTTCAAACCGAGCATCAGTATGGGGAAGAAAGGTGATTTGAGTGCCTTTGAACGTGGCATGATTGTTGGTGCCAGAAGGGCTGGTCTGAGTATTTCAGAAACTGCTGATCTACTGGGATTTTCACGCACAACCATCTCTAGGGTTTACAGAGAATGGTCCGAAAAAGAAAAAAAATCCAGTGAGCGGCAGTTCTGTGGCCGGAAATGCCTTGTTGATGCCAGAGGTCAGAGGAGAATGGGCAGACTGGTTCGAGCTGATAGAAAGGCAACAGTGACTCAAATTGCCACCCGTTACAACCAAGGTAGGCAGAAGAGCATCTCTGAACGCACAGTGCGTCGAACTTTGAGGCAGATGGGCTACAGCAGCAGAAGACCACACTGGGTACCACTCCTCTCAGCTAAGAACAGGAAACTGAGGCTACAATTTGCACAAGCTCATCGAAATTGGACAGTAGAAGATTGGAAAAACGTTGCCTGGTCTGATGAGTCTCGATTTCTGCTGCGACATTCGGATGGTAGGGTCAGAATTTGGCGTAAACAACATGAAAGCATGGATCCATCCAGCCTTGTATCAACGGTTCAGGCTGGTGGTGGTGGTGTCATGGTGTGGGGAATTTTTTCTTGGCACTCTTTGGGCCCCTTGGTACCAATTGAGCATCGTTGCAACGCCACAGCCTACCTGAGTATTGTTGCTGACCATGTCCATCCCTTTATGACCACAATGTACCCAACATCTGATGGCTACTTTCAGCAGGATAATGCGCCATGTCATAAAGCTCGAATCATCTCAGATTGGTTTCTTGAACATGACAATGAGTTCACTGTACTCAAATGGTCTCCTCAGTCACCAGATCTCAATCCAATAGAGCATCTTTGGGATGTGGTGGAACGGGAGATTCGCATCAGGGATGTGCAGCCGACAAATCTGCGCCAACTGTGTGATGCCATCATGTCAATATGGTCCAAAATCTCTGAGGAATGCTTCCAGCACCTTGTTGAATCTCTGCCACGAAGAATTGAGGCAGTTCTGAAGGCAAAAGGGGGTCCAACCCGTTACTAGCATGGTGTACCTAATAAAGTGGCCAGTGAGTGTATATACACAGTATATATAGAAATATGTCAGTGTACAATATAAGAAATACTTTGTGTGTTTTTTTCTGTACTTGTATTTTTTTAATAAATTAATAAAAAAAATGGTGTAGGATACTGCACAATTTTTATAACCAGCTGAGAGAAAGCTGATAGCTGTGAGCTGATGTTACTATTCTGGGAAAAGGGAAAACTAAAGGTTCTCAGGCTATTAATATCACCTCACAGCTGTTTGGTTAGCCTTTACTGGTAAGTTTATGGGGAACCCCAGAAAAAAATATAATTTCTAACCAACAAAGGTTAAGCAGACAACTGTGGGATGATATTGAAAGCCAGAGAAAGGGCCATGAATATTGGCTCCCTTCCTAGGTTAGGAACATTAGCCCTCAGCCGCCCCAGAAATGGAGCATCCGTAAGATGCACTAAATCTCACACTTAGCCTCCGCTCTTCCCATTTGCCCTAGTTCTGTGACAAGTGCGGTTATAGGGTTGGGGTTGATGTCAGCCATTTTATGGCTGCTGACATCAAGCCCGGTGATTAGTAATGGAGAGGCATCTATAAGACATCCCCAATATTAACCCCATAGTCAAATGTAATAAATTCCCACCAAAGTAAAGTACTTTAATTAAAACAAATCCCCCACCCTCTTTTTCCCATTTATTACTGTAAAATTAATAGTAATAAAACACCATATTCCTCACCTGTCTGATAACAATCCATTTGTCCCATGAAAAGCCCAACGGAGCTACATCTGGATTGCATCGGGGGACACCTCTATTATTGATAACCAGCCTTGCTACAGCTGACAGCTAAGGGTTGCAGCCCGCAGCTGTGTTTTACCTGGCTGGATATAAAAAAATGGGGGAACCCATGCCATTTTTTTGTGCAATGTCACACACAGCTCTGTTGTCCCAACCCAACAGGGGTCGGTGCAGTGGGCGGCACAAAACACACAACGGGATGGTAAAGGGGAGAGGAAGGCCCTAACAATTGGAAACAAGGGATGGTGTACCTCCTAAACAACAACCTGTGCCTATCTTTAAGCTCCCCTAATGCCCTATATGGGTTTTCCCCCTGCTGCCGTCACATGTCTAGTCCCTAACTGTCACCTCACAATACCCTGGCTAGTGCACTAGCGGGAAAGGACGCTAGCTACACCAGTGTAGATGGTACAAACACAGGTGATATTGACACGCATGAGACAGACAAGGTAAATACACAAGTAACTTAACTCCAGGCTCTGCTGCCAAGCTCCACACCGCAGAGGATACTTAAACAGGACCCCAAACTCCACAGAAGTAGCGGATTCAGTACTGACACCATAGAGCTGCAACTCCAAGGCTGGCCTACATAGAAAACGCTATTACCAACAGTCAACAGATGCGTCATGTGGCTATTTAAAGGATGGTGGGAGTGGTCACCACCCAAATCAGCTGAGCCTTAAGTGTGCTGTGCCTCAGTGACATGTGCAGACACAGTGTCCACACGTGTGTCTGCACATGCCACAGAAGCACAGCACACTTAACCCTATATGTGCACAGGTCTGACAACCCTTGTCCTACTTTTTCATGACATGGAATGTTTAATGATCTAGTGATCTTCAACCAAAATTATTGGTCCACCTGACCTAATAACCTTACTTTATTCTGTAACTGATTAAGGTCTGATGTAAGACCGAAACGTTTTGCTTACTACTAGTGTGGACAGCATTAAATTACCTGATCACTTAAGTTGAGTGCCGAGTCTCTTA
Organism: Dendrobates tinctorius; assembly: GCF_039654945.1. Classification (NCBI taxonomy): domain Eukaryota; kingdom Metazoa; phylum Chordata; class Amphibia; order Anura; family Dendrobatidae; genus Dendrobates; species Dendrobates tinctorius. The sequence continues at coordinate 14,556,824 of NW_027361708.1, read as the reverse complement.
ATATATCCTCCAGACAGTGTCCTCCTCATAGCCTGGAAGAAGTCATTTACATAAAGTGATAAAAGATGACATCCCAACAACAAGTCACCTGATATGAGGAAGACAGGTAGGTTGTTTTTCAGCAATCACTTGCATGCCCATATTATTAAGTCAAATGTGGGTACAGATTCCCTTTAATTTAGTGTAGACAGTTGTACAAAATATATTTTTGCAAACAAACTTATTGATTTATCAATTTGAAGAAAATCAAGATTGTTCCAGTATGTAAATGAGTTAACAAGTGCTTGGAGGGTAGTCCCAGTCTCGGCAAGTGCTCCAATTTCTGACCTTCATAGACAGTTGCAGCATTGTGCAACTGTGACTGTAATCTTGTACATGTACCGTGTGGTCTTGTCACATACATAACACAATTTGGTTTGCTCTATCTTATCTGTGGCAGCGCAAGTATGTGTGAAAATGTCTTATCATCTCCTCTGCAGGACTCATCTATCATGTGATTGTGAGCCTCCTTTCTGTTTGTGTCTTATTTTCCCTGTTATATAACATATTATAACACTTTTTAATAGAATTGATATCTGTCTAAATATGTTTTTACTGAAGTGTGAGAACTGGTTTATGGTAGGAAGTGAAGGTAGAGCTATCATGCAGGTTATCATAGATAAAGGATTGTGGTTTCCATGGCAGCATAGTCTTTCTGAAAAAGAAGCCAGTATAAAACTTTCCTGCTAAAGATAACACTAAAAAGTGCAGACTTTTATCCCCTGCTACCCAATCTTTCACACTTTCCAGAAATGAATAAATTAGCAGTCCTCTAGTCATCCAATTAAAATGGTATAATGAGCAATTATAAATGGCTGCTGAGTAATTCAGTCAAATGTTAAAAAAATGCACATCTTGTCATAGTGTGACTGTCATGCTGGTGCATCGCACGTAAGCAATAAAAATGGGCTTTAGCTGAACTCTGAGCATACTGAAATTAACTGAAGACAGACTGGATGGAGTTCTCTACTACTGTTACAATAAATTTTAACTGGCCCTTTGTGTTCTTAAAAAAAAAGCAATTATTTTCAGGCAGAATGTACAAGCTGCAACAGTCACTGATTGGCTGCAATGGTTACGTGATACGATCACAAGAAGCGTTACGGAAGTTGAATATGTTTATTTTTCTTAGAAGACAAGGGGCCAATCAATATTTATTAGGATAGTGGTGGAGAATAGGGGCTAAACAATTATGGTCGTGGCTAGCACGACCACGAATAAGCCAGTGCAAGCTAGCGCCTGTTTCAGCAGGATCTACGCCCGAGACACATTCAGCTAAAATGTATTGTGGCACAGAGACCCACAAGCTCCGTACAGTGCAATACATGCTGCTGACTAACTAGAGGACAGCAGCTGATGTCAGCATGATTTTCACTGGCCTTTCATTGCAGTGACATCATGCACCATCTATGGCGGGCACAGCAAAGTCTATTGCAGGCCTCTGAGTTGACTATGTAAGAGGATGTTGCACATTGTGGGAGTGAAGGAAGGTAAGAAAAAATATTTGTTTTTTAAATGTGTTGGAAAAGAGAGGCAGAACAAAGAACATTATTACTGAAAGGGGCCCAGGATGCGGAACATTATTATAGAAAGGGGCCCATTACAAGGGACATTATAACAAGATGGGGTCAAGGATGGAGGACATAACAAAAGTAGGAGACCCAGGATGGGAAATATTATACTCGAATGGGGTTCAGGATGTAGACACATTATTACAGTAAGGAACCCAGGAAAGGGGACATTGTTATAGAAAAGGGGCCAAGATGAACAACATTATTACATAATGGTCCAGGATGAGGACATTTTTAAAGGAAGGGGGCCAAAATGGGGGACCTTGTTACAGAAAGGAACCCAGGAAGAAGTGCCTTATTTTCAAGATCAGGGGACTGTGAGGGCCATCGTAAAACCTTCAGCTTGCGCCTTTGAGGTAATCTATTGTCGATTTTGATGTGTGTTTAGGATCATTATCCATTTGTAGAAGCCATCCTCTTTTCAACTTTTTGGCTTTTTTCAGATGCTGTTATGTTTGCATCAAGATTTTCTTCAAATTTCATTGAATCCATTCTTCTTTCTACCAGTGAAATGTTCCATGTGCCATTAGCTGCAAAACAACCTCAAAGCATGATTAATCCACCCCCATGCTTAAAGCGAACCTGTTAGCTGTTTTGGCCGCTATAAGATGCGGCCACTGCCTTTCAGGGCTTATCTACAGCATTCTATAATGCTGTAGATAAGCCCCCGATCTGACCTGCAAGATAAGAAAAATAAGTTTTATTATACTCACCCGGGGGGCGGTCAGGATAGCTGGGTGTTGCAGGTCTGGGTCCGGCGCCTCCCATCTTCTTGCAATGCCGAACTCCTGCTTGCTTTACAGGCTCACGCACCTGCGCAGGTGTACTTCTCTGCCCTGTTGAGGGCAGAGCAAAGTACTGCAGTGTGCAGGCGCCGAGAAAGGTCAGAGAGACCCAGCGCCTGTGCACTGCAGGAATCTGCTCTGCCTTCAATAGGGCAGAAAAGTATGCCTGCGCAGGAGTGCAATGACGGGAAGAAATGAAGCAAGCAGGAGGGCGGCGTTGCCAGAAGATGGGAGGCGCTGGACCCAGACCTGCTACACCCATCGGACCGAACAGCACCAGACCTCCCCCCCTGGGTGAGTATAATAAAACTTATTTTTCTTCTCTTGCAGGTCAGATCAGGGGCTTATCTACAGCATTATAGAATGCTGTAGATAAGCTCAGAAAGGCAGTGGCCGCATCTTATAGCAGCCGAAACAGCTGACAAGTTCCATAGCGAGATGGTTAGCGAGATGTTCTCTTCCTGAAATTATGGTCAAAAATATCTATTTTAACCTCATCGGTCCAAAGGACTTGTTTCCAAAATGCCTCAAGCTTCTTTAGATTTTTTTGCATACTTCTGATGCTGAATTTTAAGGTGAGGATGCAGGAGAGGTTTTCTTCTTGTGATAAAACACTCCGGGATCGCCTTTGCTGGGGTCAAAGGTCACGTGCGTTCAGCATGAAACTCAGGCGCAGAGCTGGGATTCGTGTATAACTGACCCTGGGTCAGGTTTATTAACGGTGAAAGCAATGCAAAAGGAAATAAAACATAAAACAAATCCTTGCCTGTCCGGCACTAACTAAACAATGGACAACCTAACTACCAACTGGCGGGCTTCTCCCGTCCAGCCAAACCACAGTTGCAGTGGGCACTGCTTTCACTCACGTGTGTGTCTCTCACACAGACAGGCTCTCTGTGTTCCCAGGCTGAGACACTCACACAACCACCTTGCATCCTTTTATATCCACCTCCCATTATCCGTTAGTAAGCAGGTGCGATCCTGACCAGACTAGGCCACATAGGAAAGGAATCTGGGCGAGATATACCTGCCCTCATCCACTATTCCCACATGATTCTCACATATCCCCCCCTTCTGCTCAGACCACTCCGGTCGAGCAATGACACCCACCAAACAGTGCACTCGGGACAGGGCATCTGCATTCCCCATCTGTACCCCTGGGCGGTGCTCCACCGTAAAAGTGTAGGCCTGCAGTGCAAGGAACCACCAGGTCACCCAGCTATTCCGTTCCTTGTTCAAGTGCATCCACTTGAGAGGGGCATGGTCAGTGATCAGCCTGAACTTTCGGCCCACCAGGTAATATTTGAGGGCCTCTAGAGCCCACTTAATGGCGAGGCACTCTTTTTCTACGACTGCATATCTTTGCTCGTGTTTATTCAGCTTCCTGCTGAGATAGAGGACTGGGTGTTCCACTCCGTCCCTCACTTGTGAGAGTACGGCCCCGATACCGGTATCAGAGGCATCCGTTTATACCACAAACTCGCTGCGGAAGTCCGGAGTCACCAGTACGGGTTGAGAGCAAAGTGCCCGTTTTAGGCTATGGAAGGCTTCTTCAGCCGCTAAACTCCATTTAATCATGACGGAGTCTTTCCCTTTTGTAAGATCCGTCAGGGGGTAGCGATGGCTGCAAAATTGGGTATGAACCGGCAATAATAACCGGCGATCCCCAGGAAGGCTTGCACCTGCTTCTTGTTGACAGGTTGTGGCCAGTCCTGAACCGCCTGAATCTTATCAACCTGGGGTTTAACAACACCCCTCCCAATTACATACCCCAAATACCGGGCTTCTTCTAGCCCGATGTGACATTTCTTGGGGTTCGCGGTTAGACCTGCCTCCCACAGGTCGTCAATCACAGCTTGTACTTTCTGGAGATGAGTCTCCCAGTCCAAGCTGTAAATGACAATGTCATCCAAATAGACCGAAGCATACCGCCTATGTGGCCTCAAGACTCGATCCATCAGTCTCTGGAAGGTCGCCGGTGCCCCGTGCAGTCCAAACGGCATATACACATACTGAAATAAACCTTCCGGCGTAGCAAATGCCGTCTTTTCTCTGGCAGCCTCAGCCAGAGGGATCTGCCAATACCTCTTTGTTAGATCTAGGGTCGTAATATACCGGGCTTTTCCTAACCGATCTATTAACTCGTCGACCCGGGGCATAGGATAGGCATCAAATTTTGAGACCGCATTCAGTTTCCTGAAGTCATTGCAGAACCGGATGGTGCCGTCCGGTTTAGGAATTAGCACAATCGGGCTGGACCACGCACTGTGCGATTCCTCAATGACTCCTAACTCTAACATTGCCTTCACTTCTCGGGAAACAGCTTCACGGCACGCTTCCGGGATTCGGTAGGGCTTTACGTGAACTGTGACACCAGGTTCCGTTACGATGTCATGTTTCATTAGCATAGTCTGCCCGGGTTTTTCTGAGAAAAACTTTTGGTTGTGAAGTAGAAACTGCCTGACCTCCGTCTTTTGCCGCTCCGAGAGAGTCTCTGCAACCCGTACCTCCGGTACGGTATGCGAGCAGACAGGATGGGCCAGCTCCGCTGACAAGGCAGACCGATCCTTCCAGGGCTTTATCAGATTTACATGATAAATCTGTTCAGGTTTCCATTTACCTGCCTGGTATACTTTGTAGTTTACTTCACCAACTCTTTCCTTGATCTCAAAGGGGCCCTGCCACTTTGCCAGGAACTTACTGTCCACCGTGGGGACCAGGATCAACACCCTATCTCCGGGTGCAAACGTACGGATCTTGGCGCCCCTATCATAGATTCTTTTTTGGGCTCCTTGAGCCTGTATCATGTGTTCTTTGACGATAGGCATAACAGCCGCAATACGGTCCTGCATTTGTGTGACGTGATCTATCACTGTTTTAAACGGAGTGACCTGACCCTCCCAGGTTTCTTTTGCAACGTCTAACAGTCCGCGAGGACGTCGGGTGTACAATAACTCGAAAGGCGAGAATCCCGTGGAAGACTGGGGTACTTCCCTGATGGCAAAAAGCAAATACGGAAGTAAATAGTCCCAGTTCTTCCCATCCTTGTCTATCACCTTTCTCAGCATCTGCTTCAGAGTTTTATTGAACCGTTCGACCAACCCGTCTGTTTGAGGGTGATACACGGATGTGCGTAATGGTTCAATTTGTAACAATCGGCAGAGCTCCTTCATTACCCTGGACATAAAGGGGGTCCCCTGGTCGGTGAGTATCTGTTTTGGTATACCGACCCGACTAAACACATGCACCAGTTCCTTGGCAATCGTCTTGGTGGCCGTGTTACGCAAAGGGATGGCCTCCGGGTAACGAGTGGCATAATCCAAGATGACCAGGATATGTTGGTGTCCACGTGCAGACCGTGGAAGGGGCCCAACTAAATCCATCCCAATCCTCTCAAACGGGACTTCAATAATAGGTAGGGGTACCAAAGGGCTACAGAACCGGGGCTTAGGTGCAGAGGCTTGGCAGTCAGGACAAGACTCACAATATACTCGAATATCGTGATGCATGCCTGGCCAAACAAAACTGTGTAATATCCTTTCGGTGGTTTTCTGGACTCCCAGGTGACCTCCCATCACATGTCCGTGGGCCAGGTCCAGCACCTGCCGCCGGTAGGGTTTTGGCACGACTAATAGTTGCACCATATCTTCCCCCTTTTTCTCTATCTGATAGAGTAAATCATTCTCCAGAACCATGTAAGGATATGCCAGCCTAGAGCCAGGTTCAACGGGTACCCCATTTATCACTTTTACATTTGTCCCAGCCTGAGAAAGGGTAGGATCCTTTATTTGCTCGCTTTGGAAGTCATCTTTCTGAACTTCCAAATCCGGCAAACGGGGAGGTGGACGGCTGTCGGCCTCCTCCTCTTCCCCGGTCTCCTCCGAATCACCCGCCATGACTGAAAACGGGAACTGCAGGTCATTTCCCGCAGACTCTTCCCCAGAGTCTTCCGGGGAGACCTCTTCCAGGGGTTTGGGACCCACACGCGCCCTGGGAGAAGAATCATGTACACTATTACCCTGGGGTATCAACTGATTCTCCCACAATTGCCAGAAGTGGGGAAAATCCCGGCCCAGGATAACATCATGCAATAACGCCGGGACGAGTCCCACTTTATGTTGCACAGACCCATAGGAAGTAGTAATGCATATGACCGTGGTGAGGTACGAACAGGTGTCTCCGTGCACACACGTTACAGAAAATTTGTCTGATGGTCCAGTCGGGGCTGACACCAGACTGGCCTTCACCAGAGTCACCACACTTCCCGAGTCTAACAATGCCACCACATTTTTGCCATCAACAGTTAATTCACACAAGTGTTTTTCCACATCCTTTTGACCGGCATTCACACTCACTACCCGTGCAACCATAGACATGCGGTTTTTAGAGTCTGTGACGTCGCACTGCATGGGTTCAGTAGTGACCGGACAGTTCGCAGCAATATGTCCCATCTCTTGGCAGCGGAAACACCTAACGGGCCCCTTGCTTAGACCATAGTTCGTTACTCTCGGCCTCGCAGTGCGGGCAGTCCCATTTTCCTCCCCCACTGTCTTAGGGATTTTTCCATCTCCCCTACTCCCTGGAACAGTCTTACCGGTTCCACGTGGAGATGATGAAGAACGAGGTGGGGTAACGTCGTCTCGGAGTCCTTCCGCCACGGAGTAACGTTCAACCAGATCCACCAGTTGATCTGCCGTCGTAGGATTTCCATGGCTTACCCACTTCCTCAGGGCTGGCGGTAGAGCTCTCAGGTACTTGTCCATGACGACTCTCTGGATTATCTCTGGCGCTGTCAGCACCTCGGGTTGTAGCCACTTCTTCGTCACGTGGATCAGGTCGAACATCTGGGACCGCGGTGGTTTATCCGGCTGATAAGTCCATTGATGCACTCTCTGTGCACGGACAGCGGTCGTCACTCCCAGCCGGGCCAAGATCTCGGATTTCAATTTGTCAAAGTCCTGCGCAGCTTCAGGTTCCAAGTCATAATACGCCTTTTGGGCCTCACCGGAAAGAAACGGGGCAATCAGGCCGGCCCATCGTGCCTTCGGCCATTTTTCTCGTACCGCCGTCTGTTCAAACGTGGTCAGGTATGCCTCGACGTCATCTTCGGTCATCATCTTCTGCCAGTACCGACTCACGTGAATCACTCTCGACTCGGCTTCCAGGTTAACCTCCTGTAGGCTTGCCAGGTGCTGCGCCACCTGCTGGAGAAGTGAACGATCGGTAGCTGTCATGTCCACCAACTCCTTCAGCTGGGCCATCATCACCCGATTAGCTTCTTGCTGGACGGCGGTGGACTGTACCAGCGCTTTCACCACGTCCTCCATGCTCATGCTTGCAACGTGATGCCCGCGTTCTCCACCACAATGTGATAAAACACTCCGGGATCGCCTTTGCTGGGGTCAAAGGTCACGTGCGTTCAGCATGAAACTCAGGCGCAGAGCTGGGATTCGTGTATAACTGACCCTGGGTCAGGTTTATTAACGGTGAAAGCAATACAAAAGGAAATAAAACATAAAACAAATCCTTGCCTGTCCGGCACTAACTAAACAAGGGACAACCTAACTACCAACTGGCGGGCTTCTCCCGTCCAGCCAAACCACAGTTGCAGTGGGCACTGCTTTCACTCACGTGTGTGTCTCTCACACAGACAGGCTCTCTGTGTTCCCAGGCTGAGACACTCACACAACCACCTTGCATCCTTTTATATCCACCTCCCATTATCCATTAGTAAGCAGGTGCGATCCTGACCAGACTAGGCCACATAGGAAAGGAATCTGGGCGAGATATACCTGCCCTCATCCACTATTCCCACATGATTCTCACATTCTGATGACTCTTCCATGAAAGCCATATTTGTGCAGGTGTCTCTGAAAAGTAGAACAATGCTCCACAACTTCAGTCTGCTAAATCTTTCTGAAGATCTTTTGCATTCAAGCGGTCGTTCTGATTTGCCTAATGAGCAGTCATACAAGCAGCTCTCACAGAAATTTTGCTTGGTCTTCCACATCTTATCTTGACCTCCACTGTTCCTGTTAATTGCCATTTCTTAATTAAATTTTGAACTGAGGAAGAGCAAGTTGAAAATGCTTTGCTATCTTCTTATAGCCTTCTACTGCTTTGTGGGCCTCCACTATTTTTATTTTCTGCTAGGCAGTTGCTTAGAAGAATCTATGGCTGATTTTTTTTGGCACAAAGTTAGAGGAGGCTGAGTTTTTACAAAGCTGGGAAATTTGCACCACCTGGCCTTTCCTAATGATGATAGTGAACAAGTCATAAATCCTAACAGGCTAATTAAGGTCTGAAACCTTGGTCAAAGTTATCTGCACACACAAATTTCCAAGGGTGCCCAAACTTTTGCATCTATTTTCCTTTCTGCAATTTTTAAAACATAAAAAGTAACTTTTTGCCTAAAATACAAAAGAAATGTGTAATCTTTAACTTTAAGCCTTTTAGAGATCATTGCATCTTCAATTTGCTCAACTGATCACAATAGCAATAATTTTGACCAGTGGTGTCCAAACTTTTACATGCCACTGTATGTCTTTATAGGATAAAGAATGCTATAAGGGCCCATACATCTGACCAACATGCTGGTGGGGACCATGTCCATATTTTGCACCGGAATCCATCAGACCCTAGTTACATCACTGGTGAAGAACCTCTTTAGGAAGAAGGCTCATAATGGCTAAAAATTGACAATGCTCTGCTGACTCAAGAAATGCAGAATTTCATATGTCTTTCTGCATTAACATTAGCACAAAAAACTGTGCCAAGAGCTTTATGTCTTTGTTCTCCAATGCCAAGCAGCTGCATTTAAGTCTTATATCACAAGTACAATGGTAAGTGTTGAATGGAGTGGTGTTAAGTATGGCACTAGAGTCTACAGCAGTAGAACCGTTGTCTGTGGAGTGACAAATCAGGCTTTCCTATCTGCCAGTATTATGGGTTTGAGAATGATAAGAGAACATTACTTGCCTGACTACATTGTGCCAAGTGTAAAGTTTGGTACAGGTGGAATAATGTTATGGGATTTTGTTTCTGGAATTGTCCTAGATCAACTGAAGGGAAATTTTTTTATATTTGTTAAATATTTTATTTGGGATTTAGGATGGAATATTTTACACAAAAACAAAAAAAAATGTTATTACCAACTGACATTATTCACTATACAGGGTGGGCCATTTATATGGATACACCTAAGTAAAATGGGAATAGTTGGTGACCCAGATCGGGGCGCTGAATTTGCAGAATGGGCAAAATAAAATTTGGAACAGGACCCTCAGTTTACACAGAACATTATGTTCAGTGATGACGCAAACTTTTTTGGGTGGGCCATTTATTTGGATACATCTAAATAAAATGGGAATGGTGACAGTTTTCATGCGTAGGGTGTCTTGCATTGAAATCTGCTGCAGTGACCCGGGCACTGTGTTCACCAGACATCAACACAATTTCTATCCGTTCCTCACGTGTTAACCCCTGTGACATGTCAATGGCTGTAAACAAAGAGAAACTTGTAAATAACTCATGAAAGAATAAAGTTACATTAAAATCAAGCACACCATTGTTTTTCCTGTGAAATTCTCAATAAGTTTGATGTGTCACATGACCCTCTTCCCATTGGTAAAAATAAAGTTGGATCCAAAATGGCCAACTTCAAAATGGCCACCATAGTCCCCACCCATCTTGAAAAGTTTTCCCCCTTCCATATACTAATGTGCCACAAACAGGAAGTTGATATCACCATCCATTCCCATTTTATTTAGGTATATCCATATAAATGGCCCTCTCTGTATATTCACATTTCAAAAATCTTATCCCACTTTCCTATTTTACATTGTTTTTTTATCCAAAATGTTTGACAACATATACAAAATAAAAAAAAAACAGTTTACCTTCCCCTAAAAGTCAGTTTAACTTTTCCCAGCATTTGTTCCTCAGCGTTTGTACCCAGAAGTGAATCTAGGTTTTCCTGCAACCTGGGCAATAAATCAGTTTGGCGCCCCCTCTTAGGGTACCGTTACACTTAGCGATGCACCAGCGATCCCGACAACGATATGGATCGTTGGTGCATCGCTAAGTGGTCGCTAGTGAGCTGCCACACAGGCAGATCTCACCAGCAACATTGCTGGAGTCGGGGGTCGCTACTTACCTGTCAGACACGGTGATCCTGATGTCCTCCCACCCGGCTCCACGCGTCGCTCGTCGGCACCACAGGAAGCCCAGCAGGAAGCGCCCGACGAGAAATGATCCAGGACCTTCTCGCGCGATCAGCGATAATCAGTGGGGGAGCCGGTCGGAGGTAAGTATCACATGTAGCGATATCGCTAGCAATATCGCTGCTACGTCACAAAATCGGTAACTTTACAGCAATATTGCTAGCGATATCGCTATGTGTAACGGGGGCTTTATACACAGCTTAAAGGGGGGGTCCGACACCTTAAATGTATTTCCTAACTATCTATCTTTACACCCTAACCACTTTATAACGAGCTTTATTACACAATACCCTACACTTCTCACTATCTATTGCATCCCTAAATGTGTTTTGCTTTTTCACTGTACTTCCTGTGACATTTTGTTTGAAAGGAATCTCATGCGTGATGTCACAAAAAGGAGGTTGGGGCGGCACTCACTGCTTCTGTCTCTGCTTCCTCACGCTGCACTCACATCTGCCACAGTGTCTGTCACAGAGGAACCAGGACGTCTTTAGAGGGGGAAGCGATGCAAAAAACTAGTGAGTAAGTACCCCCTCTGATATTTTGTTCCAGGAGGGATGAAAGACGCTGTGGGGAGTGAGTAAAGCCCCAGCTGTTTGTGACGTCATGTTGAGACTCCTCTCAAACGAAATGTCACAGGAAGTTGTAGTAAAAAAAAACATTTAGTGATTAGTTATATAGGGAGAATTGTAGGGTATTGTGCAACAAAGCTCAATAGAAAAGTGGTTAGGGGGTAAAGAGAGTTAGATAATAAATTTTAGTTGCCAGACTACCCCTTTAAGAGGTTTGAGTAGTTGTCATATGACCACTTTGAACATTTACAGGCACGTTACAACTAGCTGCTCTTTCTAATTATCTCAGTGTTCAGTGAAAAACTACAACTCCTGCTTCACTGAGAGAAACAGGAGGAGAAACTAGTTTGCTCGGAACTGTAAGACAGAAAATCGCATATGAGTGGTCATGTGATTACTGCTGGAATTGCCGACGGTGAGAATATTACAGGATATTAGGATTTGGCATTGATGACTTATGCTTAGGAAAGGTCATCAATGTCTGATTGGTTGGGGTCCGACACCCGGTACCCCCATGATCAGTTGTTCTCGGTGGTGGTGGTGGCGGCTGCTGTCCGAAAGTGTGTAATTGTGGAGCTGCTCTATCTTCTTATAGTTTCCGCAACAGAGTACTGCACATCTGTCTCCTATTGACAGCAAAGTACTGTAAAAATAAAGCATCACAACCACCTTCAGTATAAGTGTACACCACCTGAACCACCATCAGAACAGAAATACATTACCAAGCATAGAACAATGCCAGGTCAGCTCCATATACAATTGTATTGCATGAATCTACATATCCCAGTAAGTCCTTAACAATAGTAAGGAGATGCTGAGAGAGAGATGTTATTAATAGCTATCAACAGACTGTTGACCATGCAGAAACCACAGTACTGATGATACACAGGCAGCATCACAGATAAACATTTACATCCAGGTACCTTATAAATGACATCTGATTGGAGTTCTCTTTTTTTGTCTTCTTCATCTAGCCCAGATGCCATAAAGCCTTTTCACATCCACTGTTGTCCTCTGCAAATTTCCATCTTCTCTGGACTTATGCAGCACATCTCAACACGGTGCCATTAAAAATAACAGTGTGATTATAATGCACAATACATGACCTCACACTCTCCCTATTATGGTACAAGCTCTTCACACTGCCCTCTCCTATAAAATATTGACTCCAAAATGTATGTCCTCATTAGCCATAACTGTCACTCTGTCCCTATCTTTAGTGAATCCACCACACTCCCCTTTCCATAATTTGCTTCCTATTTACTTTACATTGTTCCCTCACACTATGTCTTCCCTAAAGCTGCCTTTATATTGTGCCCCTTCCTCACAATTCCCACTTTGCATACTTTCCACTACTTGCTGCGTCCTCACACTGTCTCCCCATGCTGCCCCCTCTCTATTTTGCCCCACACATTACCCAATCTCTATACTGTGACCTGTGACGCATCCCACTTTTACACCATACTGTCCTCATGCATTTCTACCCCATACTGACACTTCACTATGACCCCTTACTACCCCTCACACATTTCTCCCCCACACTTTTCTCCCTCCATACTGCACCTCGGTCTTTCCTCTCCTATGCTGTCCTCTCACAAAATTCACCCCATACTGTCCCTTCACAATTTTCTTCCCTATAGTGTCCCCTCACACCTTTCTCTAACCGTACTGTTACCTCAAATTTTTCTCCCCTTCATACACTTCTGCACACACTTCTTTAGCAATATTATTCCCTACAATTTTCTCCGCCATACTGTTATCTCACACTTTTCTTCCCCATTCTGTATGTTCACAATTTTTTCCCTCTGTTCTGTTCCTTTACGTTTTCTCCCTCTATACTGACTCTTCACACTTTTTCCACGTCATACTGTCTTCTCACACTTTTCTCCCTCTCATGCTGTCCCTTCACACTTTTTTTTTTTACACCAAACTGTACCCTGTCACATTACTTTTTCCCAACATTGTTAGTTTCAAGTGACTTAATTGTTATTATTCATTTTTAGAGTGCCATTTATTCCATGGCGCTTTACATTGAAAAAGGACATACAAAGAAAAGTACAATAAACATGAGCAATGCAAGGCACACACAAGTATAAAAGGAGAGAGGACCCTGCCGGCGAGGGCTCACAGTCTACAGGGGATGGGTGAAGATACACTAGGAGAGGGTAGAGCTGGTCGTGCGGCAGTTCAGTAGACTGAGTATCACGGCAGGTTGTAGGCTTTGTGAAAGAGGTGGGTCTTCAGGTTCCTTTTGAAGGTTTCTGTAGTAGGCGAAAGTCTGATGTGTTGGGGTAGAGAGTTCCAGAGAATGGGGAAGCACGGGAGAATTCTTGTATGCTGTTTTGGGAAGAAGAGATAAGAGGGGAGTAGACAAGGAGATCTTGAAAGGATCAAAGGTTGCATGTAGGTAAGTACCGGGAGACCATGTCACAGATGTATGGAGGAGACAGGTTGTGGTTGGCTTTGCATGTCATAGTTAGGGTTTTGAACTAAAGCCTCTGGACAATAGGAAGCTAGGGCTTGGCAGAGAGGAGAGGCTGGGGAATAACGGGAAGACAGGTGAATTAGTCAGGCAGAATAGTTTAGGATAGATTCATAGAATCATAGAATCGTAGAGTTGGAAGGGACCTCCTGGGCCATCTGGTCCAACCCCCTGCTCAAAGCAGGATTTGCTAAATCATCCCAGTCAGATGTCTGTCCAGCCTCTGTTTGAAGACTTCCATTGAAGGAGAACTCACCACTTCTCGTGGCAGCCTGTTCCACTCATTGATCACTCTAACTGTCAAAAAGTTTTTTCTAATATCTAATCTGTGTCTCCTCCCATTCAGTTTCATCCCATTGCTTCTAGTCTTTCCTTGTGCAAATGAGAATAAAGTTGATCCTTCTACAATGTGACAGCCATTTAGATATTTGTAGACAGCTATTAAGTCTCCTCTCAGTCTTCTCTTTTGCAAACTAAACATTCCCAAATCCTGCAACCTTTCCTCATAAGACAGGGTTTGCAGACCGGTCACCATTCTGGTCGCTCTTTTCTGAACTTGCTCCAGTTTGTTGATGTCTTTTTTAAAATGTGGTGCCCAAAACTGGACACAATATTCCAGATGAGGTCTGACCAAAGAGGAGTAGAGGGAAATAATGACTTCACGTGATCTAGACTGTATGCTTCTGTTAATACATCCTAGAATTGCATTTGCCTTTTTTGCTGCTGCATCACACTGTTGACTCATATTCAGTCTGTGATCTATTAGTATACCCAAGTCTTTTTCACATGTGCTGTCACTTAGCCCTATTCCTCCCATTCTATATATGCTTTTTCCATTTTTATTGCCCAGATGTAGTACTTTGCATTTCTCCCTGTTAAAAACCATTCTGTTAGTTGCTGCCCACTTCTCCAGTTTATTTAAATCTTTTTGAATCCTCTCTCTCTCTTCTCTAGTATTAGCTATCCCTCCTAGCTTTGTGTCATCAGCAAATTTAATCAGTTTACCCTCAATTCCTTCATCTAAATCGTTGATAAAGATGTTGAACAATACAGGGCCCAGGACAGAGCCCTGTGGTACCCCACTTGAGACATTCTTCCAACTGGATGTGCAGCCATTTACGACCACTCTTTGGGTCCGATTGGAGTGGTGCCAGAGTGGTGGAGGGGAGGACAGAGAGTAGGAGGTTAATAAACATTTCTTTGGTACTAAGATTGACTATTATTATTATTCATTTTTATAGCGCCATTTATTCCATGGAGCTTTCATGTGAAAAAGGGGCATACATAGACAAGTACAATAAACATGAGCAATACAAGGCACACACAAGTACAGAGGGAAGGAGGACCCTGCCTGCGAGCACTCAAAGTCTACTGGACTATGTGTAGTATTTTGACATCCAGATATCTCTTATATTATTATCTTGTATCAGGATACATAATCGAAGATCATTGCTTGAGGTAATTAGTACCTTAATACTCCAAATTTGCTTTCCTTTTTCATGTAGGCTTGACATTTGGACATTCCAACAGTCCATGTAATAAGATTGACTTTTCTTTGTTACATTTAGGGCAGTGTCTTAAATAATGTGCAGGTACATTTGTGTATGGTAAATCAAATTCATAAGTAACCTTTTGGATAATCCAGAAATACATATCTTGCCATACTTGATTTATCATTGATTTCTGTACCTTTCCACAATCAACTTGAATTTTAGTTGTGATTTCTCCTTCAGCTAACACTGTCTCCCATTTCTTAATGTAATCCTCAGTTTTTGACAAGAATTTTTGTTGCCTAAGTCTTTGATGTAGTCATAAAAGAAACAAAACAGGGCGCATCCACTGTGTGAAACCTTTAAAACACAATTGCAAGGGTGAGGCAAGGAGAGACTCACCTGATAGGGTTGTGAAACTTCGGTCACAACACCTACAAACGCATGAAACAGCTGCTGCAGTCTGCACAGGGTCCAAGGACTTGTAAGTGAAGATGGCTTTAAGGTGCAATGATACACTGCGCTGCTGTAGGTATAATTCAAAGAAATTTATTGGTGCCTACGCGTTTCCTGAGCTGTCCCAGCTCACTTCATCAGGGCTTTGATGTAGTCATGAAAGAATATCATATCTTGACTTTGACATCAAATGTTCCTGATTTTTCCACCTTATCAATATTTTTAGTAACTTTAGGTTATGCACTAAACATATTGTAAATACTGATTTGCCAGCAACTCATATTTATAAGAATTTTTTAGCATATCAGCAATTCACTTCATTCTCAATTCAAAATATTTCCCAGTATTAGAGATAAGCGGATCTTTTTAAATTAAAATTCACGAGTTTCACTGAAGTTTCTCAAAAATGTGATTTGGAGTGAAAAAGTGAAAAAATGCAACATGAATCTCAATGCTGCAAAGACTCTAATTGCCCAGAAAATACATGTACAGTACTCTGATGTCTTCTAGGAGTGAGATCTTGTTTAGTTGGGTGAGAGGAATCAGACCGGGATCCAAGGGGTAAGGTTTCTGCTTGCAGAGAGGGACATGTCAAGCCTGACATGCCAAGATGAGGAGACTTTGAAGCGGCAATGCTCCTCTGGGAAATATGCAAATTATCTATTCAGAGAGCAAGAGGACTAGAATTCTAGTGCCACCTATGGGAAGTATAGATCTCAAACTTTGCACTGATGAGGGGCAGTTCCCTGAAACACAGTGTCTGCAAAATGAAATTTTGGTTTTGGCTTTTATCCTAAGTCATGTGACAAGGCTCTTTAGAGGGTCGATATTGACTTTTAGGACTGTTACCTCCTATAGCTGGCAATATAGTTCTAGTTAGTATACACCCTCTCTGTAATATCGCTGTCACATAGCCTAGACATGTTAATGTTAAGAGTTTCAGTTCTCCTTATACCTCCTCCCTCCCTGTAATGTAATCTTTTTAATTTGATGAAGCGACCAGAGTAGTCTCGAAAGCTTGCAATTTGTTACCATATTTTCAGTTAAATTCATCAACCAATGAGGAATCTCAAATTTAAACATTTAGATAACAACAAAGATCCAAAGTTTAAGTCCAATGTGGAGAACATGCTGAAACGTTTCAAAGCCTTGGGTTGTTTGATGAATTTAAAGTTACATTTTTTATGTTCCCATTTGGACTACTTCCCTGAAAACCTTGATGCTGTTAGCGATGAGCAAGGAGAAATACATGACAAGAAGGAAGAAAAGTAGCATGCATACAACAGCTGTATTAGGTATAGACATAGGAACGAGCAATGCGCATGTGCGGCGCACTGAAATGTGCGCGTGTGCAAATGGTCAGCTGAAGTCACCCAGCTAGAGTAGTCTGGGAGCAGAAGCGCCGACGCCAGAGTGAGTATGATGCGAATGTGCTACTTAGTAACTGTCTCTAGGGATGCAAGGTAGGAGGGAACTATTAACATGAGCATAGTAGGGCATACCTGCTGATCCAAATACAGAGTCCCAGCATTTCAAGGGGTATTTATAGAATGCCCTTAATAATATACAGTGGGTACAGAAAGTATTCAGACCCCTATACACTCTTTGTTTCATTACAGCCATTTGGTAAATTCAAAAGAGCTAATTTTTTTCTCATTAATGTACACTCTGCACCCCATCTTGACTGAAAAAAACAGAAATGTAGAAATTTTTACAAAATTATTGAAAAAGAAAAATTGAAATATCACATGGTCATAAGTATTCAAACCCTTTGCTCAGTATTGAGTAAAAGCACCCTTTCGAGCCAGTACAACCATGATTCTTCTTGGGAATGATGCAACAAGTTTTTCACACCTGGATTTGGGGATCCTCTGCCATTCTTCCTTGCAGATCCTCTCCAGTTCTGTCAGGTTGGATGGTGAATGTTGGTGGACAGCCATTTTCAGGTCTCTCCAGAGATGCTCAATTGGGTTTAGGTCAGGGCTCTGGCTGGGCCAGTCAAGAATGGTCACAGAGTTGTTCTGAAGCCACTTCTTTGCTATTTTAGCTGTGTGCTTAGGGGCATTGTCTTGTTGAAAGGTGAACCTTCGGCCAAGTCTGAGGTCCAGAACACTCTGGAAGACATTTTCATCCAGGATCTCTGTACTTGGCCCCATTCATGTTTCCTTCAATTGCAACCAGTCGTCCTGTCCCTGCAGCTGAAAACACCCCCATAGCATGATGCTGCCACCGCCATGTTTCACTGTTGGGATTATATTGGGCAGGTGATGAGCAGTTTCTGGTTTTCTCCACCAAAAAGTTCTATCTTCATCACATCAGAGAAGAGAATCTTATTTCTCATAGTCTGGGAGTCCTTCATGTGCTTTTTAGCAATCCCTATTCGACCTTTCATATGTCTTGCACTGAGGAGAGGCTTCCGTCAGGCCACTCTGCCATAAAGGCCCGAATGGTGGAGGGCTGCAGTGATAATTGAATTTGTGGAACTTTCTCCCATCTCTCTACTGCATCTGTGGAGCTCAGATACAGTGATCTTGGGGTTCTTCTTTACCTCTCACACCAAGGCTCTTCTCCCACGATTGCTTAGTTTGGCTGGATGGCCAGGTCTAGGAGGACTTCTGGCAGTCCCAAACTTCTTCTGTTTAAGGGTTATGGAAGCCACTGTGCTCTTAGGAACCTTGAGTACTGCAGAGATTCTTTTGTAACCATGGCCAGATCTGTAGCTTGCCACAGTTTTGTCTCGGAGCTCCTTGGCCAGATCCTTTTGACTTCATGATTCTCATTTTGTCTGACATGCACTGTGAGGTCTTATATAGACAGGTGTGTGCCTTTACAAATCAAGTCCTATCAGTTTAATTAAACACTGCTGGACTCCAATAAAGGAGTAGAACCATCTCAAAGAAGATCACAAGGAAATGGACAGCATGTGACTTAAATATGAGCGTCTGAGCAAAGAGTCTGAATACTTACGACCATGTGATGTTTCGTTTTTTATTTTTTTAATAAATTTGCAAAAATGTCTACATTTCTGTTTTTTCCTGTCAAGATGGGGTGCAGAGTGTACATTAATGAGAAAAAAAATGAACTTTTTTGAATTTATCAAATGACTGCAATGAAACAAACAGTGAAAAATTTAAAGGGGTCTGAATACTTTCCGTACTCACTATACATAGCACTATTTGGACATATGGTGGTAATATGTAATCTGGTCTTGATGTGGTCTGGTCTTCACAGGATAAGTGATAACTTATTGATTGGTGGGGTCTGACTACTGGAACCAACATCGATCAGCAGAATGTGGAATTTTTATCCCCACTAGAATGGAGTGGCATGTTTGACTGGACCACTGATCCGTTCATTCCCTTAGTGGCTACTTAGCGCTGCACTTGGCATTTTCTGGCAGCCCCAAAGAGGATGAATGGAGAGGCAGTCAGTCATCCAACCTGATGCTCTATGTAAAATAGAGTGAGCAGCAGAAAATGTGTAAACCCAACAAAAAATTCTGCTGATAGTAGCAGTGAGGATTGAGATATAACCTTTAATGATTCTATTATTAAAACAAAAAATCAATGCGGACAGACACATAAATTGGTTACATCAGATCATCATTTGCTATCCACCAGTATTCATGTGGGAAACAGATAATATGGTGATCACTTGGTCTAGTTTTGGGGTTGATCCACCACTAAAAATTACAATCTACAGCAAGCAAACCAGATACTGCTGTTTATTTAAACCAATAGCATTCACTGTCACTAATCGGAAAAATACGCTCTCAGACGTCTCTGAGTAAATAGTTGGCTGTTTAAAATTCACAGCGTCAACCATTGGTCATTTGATAAACCATACTTTTAAGCTAAAGTCACAGCATCTGCTCACAGTTAATGCATGCCATTGACATAAGGTTATCACTGAGCTAACCATGAGCATTTGGACAAGTCCAGCATCACTGTACATCTTTGTATAGCCGTGAGTCAACTAGACAATAGTAATTGGGATCTGCGCACCCTGTGACTAAGGCTCCTGTTACATTTAGCGATGCACCAGCGATCCCGACAACGATACGACCTGGTCTGGATCGCTGGTGCATTGTTAAATGGTCACTAGTGAGCTGCCAAACAGGCAGATCTCACCAGCGACGCAGCAGCGATAAGCGATCCGTCGGCGGTCGCTGTTACCTTTCACACCGCAGCGATGATGACTACTTCCGCCTACGTCCATGCAATGCACGCAGGCCAGCGGGACGCCAGCGATCAGAAAATGGCCTGGGACATTCGAGCGCAATCAGCGATATCCAGCGGGGCGGCCGGTCGCAGGTACGTGACGCTTTAGCGATATCGCTAGCGATATCGCTATGTGTGAAAGGCCTTTAACATACCTGATTCCCAGTATACTATATATTAACAGCCATAGTATTAGCAGTAGCAGCATAAGCCCACAGTACATCTGGACACAGTACAGTGACAGTTTCCAGAGATCACATGCATCCTGTTATATACTAATGTCACTGTGCAGCCATAAACGGTATCTAGATTGTTGTCTATTTTTAAGTCTATCTTAAAAATGTTGTCATTTTTAAGATAGACTTAAAAATGGAACACTCACTCAGTTATCCATGGAAGATGATCAACAAGCAACCTTGATTGTCTCTCCTGTTTTGCTGGTGGCTATCCCGCCTCAGTAGAACTCCTGATGTGTTTCATGTCTCCCCGTAATCCGAACCTCGCACCTCCGTCTCCAAGACTTCTCTCGTGCTGCTCCAGCTCTCTGGAATGCACTTCCTCAGACGATCAGACTGATACCTAGCCCTGACCTATTCAAGCGCGCTTTGAAAACCCATCTCTTCAAACAAGCCTACCACATCAACTACTCAGCAAGCTAACTTTGCCCTGTTCCCTCCTTCCAAATATTATTCTGAATCTGCACCCTACTATTCATCTGTCTCCACACCCTTCATGCACATGATAACTGCACTTGATACTTGTCTATTGCACTTAAACACACGGGCTGATGACCGGATCATGCAGCTTTATATGAAAATCCCTATTATAATTGCCAGACCTGAATTAACAAGCATTTCTCACCTACTGTGTCCCCCCATTTCCTTGTAGATTGTAAGCTTGCGAGCAGGGACCTCACTCCTAATGTCACTGTTTGAATTGTCTTAACTTGTATTGAATTTATTGTCTGTACATGTCCCCGCTTAATTGTAAAGTGCTGCGGAATATGTTGGCGCTATATAAATAAAAATTATTATTATTATTATTATTATTATTATTATTATGTCTCATTCATCAGGGGAGTAGGTAAGCAGGGGTGTCACAGATAATAGGAAAAAAAGCCAAAGAAAGTCAAGGTTGCTTGTTGATCATTGTTATCATCTATCATGTGGATAAGGTGGATAGATGATAATAACTTGTTTTCACCAAAGAACGACTTTAATGCAAACTATATTAATTGTACATCACAGTAGATGTGCAGCAGCCACCTGTAATTTACAGTTAAGGCTCCAGTATAATGGACATCCAAAAAATATTTGCTTGTAGATGTAGAGTCGGCAACTAGAGTCAATTTCTCCTGTGTGTCCCATACACCCCAGTCTAACCCTGGTAGAGAGAGAATCCCACTGATCATAAGAGCTTACACTCTACAGGAGAGAGCGAGATATCCCTAGTGATCATAAATGCTTAGACTCTAAAGGGGAGAGATAAAACAACTTTGTCATACAAACTGTGCTCCTCTGGGAAACACTGATCTTAGATGGCCCAGGTACTGACCACCATGTTACAAGGTATGATAATCCCTATTATCCCTAATTTCATAGCTGCAGGGCATTATGGGGAGGCCGTGCAGACACACAAAAAGACATTTGCCTACTCTCTTATGCTTCATCAGTGTAGGAAATGGTGCAGGGCAAGTTATATTTATTTTTTTTTAAACTGCAAATCAAATCTCAAAGTGTTCAAATTCACATAAAGCCACAAATTTGAAGAAATTCAACACAAATTCTGTCCTCCACAGATCACTATGATCAGCCATACTGAACACACAATGAAAGACTTATTCACACTTCCTGCAGTCCATTTATGGTCACTATTGCTATGGAGGGTCTTTATCTATCAACAGCCAGTGTAAAGCAGATTAGTAGAAATTGGGTCAAGCACTTTTTTTGGGGGTAATTACATGTTGAAATAAACTGAATTGCAAATTGTGTATTTAGCCCATTGTAAGAAGAAAACAAATATTGAGGAGGTACAGTGACCATGTAGTCCGTATTATTGCACAGCTAAGGTTCTATTTTGCTCCTTTATTCCCATTTTTATTCTTGAAAGATGGCATGTGACCGGGTGAGCCGGATATATAAGTAGGGACATTTGACCTGACAAGCCACGCCCCCTTGTGAAGCAACACCAGCGAAACGTACGTTGGGGATAGCATTTCCAGGCACACACTGGGCAACAATGGGTAATTAATGATTTGCAATTTTTATACTTCCTGTTCCACTTGACTTGTACATTATTATTGGGTGCATACATGCAGTTAGGGACGTCTTCATTGCTGTCCATTCACCTATCTCTAAGTGATCTTTGTTGAAAAGCAGATGTGGAGCTCTGTCATACTGTGGCCACAATGCAGGGATCCTTTTTGGTGACCATTTGCCCCCGTATCCATTCCTATTGCAAAGTCTTTATAGGAGGCTTCTGGACACCGATCTCCACTCTGCTCTTTCATAGACCTATTTTTCACCCCAATTATTCATTATTTAACCGGGGACAGCTAGCTTAACAGGATATATGTTTATTCTCATAAACAGATCCTATGTGCCCCAGTGTTGTGCTTGCGACTCGCCTTATCTTTGGGGTATACTTGTTACTGACCTTCACCTTTATTTATATTTTCCTGCTTAAAATCTTATTCATGCATTTTAACATATGTGTGTTTACTATTTTTGAATAAAGTTTACTTATTTTTTACTACCGTATATAACTTAGACTCAAAGTCTTCTCCTTTCTTTGCAATACTATACAGAGTCGCTAATTAGATTATACATTGAGTATAAGGAGTGCAAATGTATGCACCATAAAATATTGTAATATGGTTATTTGGAGACTTTTTGTGCTAAACACTAAAAAGTGAATCTTCCCTTTCAAATTATGACTTTAGTTTGGAAGCTTCTGTCTAATTAGCAGTATATTCTGAATATTCGTGAGAAAGTTGTACTCAAAGAAGCCCCAAGACCTGTCTGGACAGATTTACAATCATCTATGGATCTATAGATCTATGGATCTATATTAGTCTTGAAGAATAAACTAACAGCAAGTCTGAGCTTGTGATTGGGATTCCCACAAAAGCTGTTGATATACTAGATTTTAGCGCCCTCTATAGTAAACTGAGTTGAACTACATTTTTTGTCTTTAGCTATTAAAAAGCATATCCAGGCATAAAAGGCATGTATTCCATGGCCTTGATCTAACAGTATCTCTAAACCTTATAGATCTGGGGTTTCTTACATTGTTTGCCAGAATTCAGGAGTGAATCATAAAGTGCACAGTGTACACTGTGGAAAATGTTTGGCAGATTTCCATATTAATAACTAGGTCTCTCTGACCATCTCCTCGCTTCCAGATATAGTTGGTTGAATTCGCTTTGTTATTTTCTTTTTCTGTGGGTTGATGTCAATTTTCTTTACAGTGTTTTTTTTTACTATAAATTTCTCTACCATCCACAGTTTTCAAGATAATATCGCTGTAGCCACAGCACACCTCTAGTGTTTTTTCTTTTCTTGTTCTCTCATCATCTTTTAGGCTGTGAAACATCATATTTATTACATTCCCATTCTTTAGATTTTTTTTTCTAATTCTTTTACATCATCATTATTGGGGGTATTGTTTTTTCATATTTTTGTGTATTCCAACAACATATCTGCACTCTTATTTTGGTTTTAGAATATGGTCTATTCTTGCTCATTATCTTGGACTGATACATGTTGCCACATACACCTTTGGTGTTTTTAATCGCTCTCTTATATTCAGTTTTATAATAAAGTTTCATTTTTGCATTCACTTTTTGTTTTCCACAGATACCAGTCCATAATGCAGCGGCCAGGATCGTCCATCTGGCTAATCGTTACTCGGACACATCCGCTCTTCGCCAGTCCTTATATTGGCTGCCCATTCATTATAGGACCCAATTCAAAGTACTTGTTCTCACCCACAAAGCTCTCCACAGTGCGGCACCCCCCTTCATCTCCTCTCTCATTTCTATCTATCGGCCTAACCGACTGCTGCGCTCTGGAAACGACTTTCGACTAACCTCTGCACTAATCCGTACCTCCCACTCCCGACTCCAAGACTTCTCCCGCGCTGCGCCAATCCTCTGGAATGCTCTACCCCAAGAAATTAGGACTATCCACAATTTGCATAGTTTCAGGCGCTCCCTCAAAACACATTTATTCAGAGCAGCCTATCACGTTCACTAATCACAGTCCTTCTATGTGTAAGTGTGCATGTGTAGCCCACTCACTATCTCCATCCATCCCTCACTCCCTTAAGATGGCTGGACCATCATTGTAAATACACCATTGTAAATACACACCTGTACTTTGTATCTCCCCCACCTCATTGTAGATTGTAAGCTCTCACGAGCAGGGTCATCTTATTTTGCTTTAATTATTGTATTGTTAACGTTGTTACTTATGACTTATGCTTGGATCTGTTAAATGTAAAGCGCTGCGGAATATGTTGGCGCTATATAAATAAAGATTATTATTATTATTATATCAGTATTACGGCTCTGTTCATATGTTTAGCCATTTAGTTTGATCTGTTTTTGGAACAAAGAAATACAGTAACTAATCCATTGCATCAGTTATGCAAATGGGACCAATGTGGCTCCTTTTTCCCGGGGGTC
Organism: Dendrobates tinctorius; assembly: GCF_039654945.1. NCBI lineage: Eukaryota > Metazoa > Chordata > Amphibia > Anura > Dendrobatidae > Dendrobates > Dendrobates tinctorius. Next base: position 14,532,300 of record NW_027361708.1, on the reverse strand, counting down.
TGCTTACTGCCTGTTTTTATAATAGGAAAAAAAGACCTGCAGGCAGATTTTTTTTCTTCCAGTTCTAAAAAAAATACGACTCAGACGGACCCCAAAGTAATCTAAGAATATTTAGAATTGAGAGTCCTTAGTGGTTGATACCTTTTAATGGCTAACTGAAAAGATGGTAACAAATTGCAAGCTTTCGAGACTACTCAGGTCTCTTCATCAGGCTTGAGTAATACAACATCTGAAGAATCACATATTTATACACAAGACAGCACATAAATAACTCAATAGATAAGACAAGTGACGTGAAGCAGAATTATCATTATGGGAGAGGGATCAACATAAATGTTGGAACAGTTCATAGATAAGGAGTGTGAACGTTTTACTGCCCTCTGATTGGGGCCTGGTTCTGTGTTGTGTGATGACCCCAGAAGGTCTGAAGAGCAAATTCCTTACTTGATGTAAAAAGACATAAATCTATACAGCACATTCATTCCTGCACTGAGTGTGTCAAAAGTTGTCATAAAATTTATACTCCCAGACTCTTGAAAGTAATCTAATAATCAATGGGCCCCCTCTGGTTCCATTTGCATAATCATGCAAGAGGTCACTAATTCATTTTGTCTATTCCTAATTTGGAACAGGTACAGTAATATTATGGAAGCAGGTAAAGCTTCTTCAATGCCATAAAGTAAACGATGAACACACAAATGTGCATTATAAGCGATTGTTCTATTCTATATTCCATTTTGAAATGTCATAATATCAAGAACAATTTGCAATTCAGGATTATAGCTGCTACTGCAGTGGCACTTCATTGGAACCACTCTTTCAAAGATCCCTAAATCTCAGAAGGTGAAGACTAGAAAGACCCCAATGGTGAAATTGCGCAGCACTTGAATTCCTTGCTTAGGCTGGTTTCACACTTGCGTTTTTTTGCGCTGTTTTTTAGCGCAAAAAAACACATGCGTTTTTTTCCCCATACTTTAACATTGGTGCGCATACACATGCGTTTGTACGCGCATGTGTTTTTTTGTAGTGTGCGCTCGGGAGCACAAAATGCATCCTGTTGCATTTTTTGTGAGTCCGACTTGCCCCAAAAAATGCATACGCACGCAATGCATTTTTTTTACAGCAAAACACCCATTATAGTCTATGGGTGCGCATGCGTGCGCATTGTAATGTGCAAAAAAGCATGCGTTTTTTTAAAAAAACGCACCAAAACCCGCAAAAAAGGACACAAACGCATGATGCGTCTTTTCATGCGTTTGTGTGCGCAAAAAACGTGCAGCAAAAAAACGCAAGGGTGAAAGTAGCCTTAGCACTACATTTCTGAGCATCCAAGCATAAAATATTCTGTAAAAGCAGCAGTCTAAACGCCAAGCCAGCCTAGCACTAGGGTCACAGGATTTGGTATCCACACTACTGCCTGTTTTTTTTTATTGCCTATAGAAATTTTTTATTTTTTATTTTGAGGGGTTTATTTCACTAACCAGAGTACAGTGCTTATATTAAATTTAGAACTATACAGATGGTAAATCTATCTGTAAGAAGATTAGCTTTGTGGTAATCCCTCTCTTACTTCATGCATAGAGGTAAAAGCATCCACTGGATGAATCAAGACATACATGACACTCCAAAACGGAGATAAAATTAGACAGACATGGGGGACAAACGTAAACAGCAGCTTCCCTCCCACAGATACATGGAAGTCAATTCAAAATGTCATCGATCATAGTAGGTTTACTATTGGATCCTTTCATATCAGTTCTGCGTTAGCAGCACCTCCCAACCCTTATCCTTGAGCTCAAGCCGGTATTAAAGGGAACCAGTCACCTCCAGAATTGCTATTTACCTTCCAAATATTGTGATAATGTGCAGGTAAATAGTATTAGAAATCATGTCTCGCAGCCTTCCTAAGACAGAGGCTACAGCTAGAAATTAATTTTTCGTCTCCCAGCAGCCTTTCTTTCAGTCATCAGGGCAGTGCAGGTGTAAGGAGGTGGCGGGGACCCTCACATGCCTCCTCTCCCCTAGTGGCTGCTCGCTGTATTGCATCACCTCACTGCTTATTAATGTAATGTGCGGCTTCTTAATGTTATTGTCATGTACTGTAATATGGTGCATTTGTTATGTATGGTGCTTAAGCTTAGGAATAGTATAGGACTATAGGGGATTAGAATAGAGGGGGGCATCATAGAGATAGGATAGCATAGAATAGATGGAAGTGTTAGTAAGGTACAGGCAGCATAAGGGTTAAGCAGCTGGGAGGAGCCAGAGAGCAGGGCAGAGCCACAAGGATATAAGAGAAGGACTTCCTGATTAGATGCAGAAGCCCGGGCACCCTTGCCCAGAGCCGGGCATGTGAGAAACAGTGGAGCAGACAGTTGCAAGCCATGGGGATAAAGCTACTATGGCAGGAAGGGGCCCCAGGCTGGAGAATAGTGCAGTCGGGCACCAGCTCAACAGGATCATCCTCAGGAAGGGGTCGGGGTCTAAGACTGGGACGGGAGCAGCTGAGATGGCATTCCTGGCACCATTCCCAATTGGAACTGGACAAGGGGCTGACAGGGAGCTAGTTACGTGGAAGGCACAGATGGGACATGGACTATCCAAAGAGGCTAGAAATAAACATAAGCCCAATACTTTCAACAAAACACAATGCGGCAATCCATGTAAATAAGCTGCCATAATAATATTATGTTCCGCTCCATAAACATACAAATCTAGGAGAAAAAAGTAGTATAAAAATATCAAAATCCTTTATTAAATGTGGGCACAGACAATATACTGTACATAAATAACCAGCAAAGTTGCAGATGACAAATAGACACCAATATTAAGAAGGCAGGTGGGGGTGAAAAAAAAAAAATTACTGCACCTGTATACAACATTAGCCAGGATAGTTTGTAAAATATGCTGACACAAGGGCTGTTACAAATGCCAAATAATCACCATATAGGCTGGACAAAATATCCTCAGGGCAACCAGCCGATGTGTAATCAGGCAATAGGGCTAATGACGGCAAGCAGAATCCATAACATTCATCATAAGTTACATCATATATCAGCGACAGTCACATGGAAAAAGCTTACCAGGTGGTGCACAGTTACCCCCAGCCGTGGAACAAACCTCCAACATATGTTTCGCGCTCAGTATGTAACTTATGATGAATGTTATGGATTCTGCTTGCCGTCATTAGCCCTATTGCCTGATTACACATCGGCTGGTTGCCCTGAGGATATTTTGTCCAGCCTATATGGCGATTATTTGGTTTGGCATTTGTAACAGCCCTTGTGTCGGCATATTTTACAAACTATCCTGGCTAATGTTGTATACAGGTGGTCTTTTTTTTTTCACCCCCACCTGCCTTCTTAATATTGGTGTTTATTTGTCATCTGCAACTTTGCTGGTTATTTATGTATATTGTCTGTGCCCGCATTTAAAAAAGGATTTTGATATTTTTATACAGTACTACTTGGATTCGTTTGCTCCCTTTTTTCTCCTAAATTTGTATCCAAAGAGGCTGCCCGGATAGCAGGTAAAAGGAAGGCACAGACAGAACACGGATTGTCTAAAGAGATGGCAGGGATTGCCAGGAGAAAAGAGAGGGATTACAGGAAGAGAAGAGTCTACCCGGAAGGCAGGGAAAGCGCAGGATATGTGGCTCTGTGTGTATTGTCCTGCTAAAGTGATGAGTGCCCTTTGTATTAGTAAAGGTGAACTGTCCAAAAAGGACTGTGACTCTGAAGTGTTTTGTGATAACCGTGGATTTGAAGCTGGAGTGATAGACGACAAGAGGACTTCAGTGATTGATGTGAGTAATCTACTAGACACACAGCAGGAGACATTGTAGTTCATCTGTGGGGCACCAGGGTGTGGGAACCGTACAGTCCGTTACCACGACTACCACCCTGGTCGCCTTACACAGGGAGCAATTACAGTCACCGTTCACTGTACTGTGAGTGCACTGTAATCACTCCCCATCACATTGATTGACAGCCCACTCTCCTTAAATCACCCAGAACAGGATCAAAATTCCAGGTTGGGCACTTCGGTTTAAAAAAAATAAATAAAAATTCAGCCATTGATGATTCTACTTTCCTGGACATCTTAGGACAGCACATAATGAGTTTATACTTTACTTCTAGCTAGAAACAGAAGACATGTTGATAAGCAAATAAAACTAATTAACCATAAGTAAAATCGACAACTCCCTTATCCTACACAATAAAGGAAGTAAAACCATCAAACACCACATATTTTTCTTTCTTCTTGTAGGAAACAGAAGATCACATCATATAATGGCAAGTTCTGTATACTTTTTTAAAAAAATGTCCCTCTGTGCCTACAGTGAATAAATTCCTCTTTGTATTCATGAGAGGTTCTCTTATCCCTCAGGGTAGAAGACTGCGCTGACTGTATACAATTATACATTGTCCCTCAGTCAAAAAATATTTTTCTCTATTGTGCCCAGTTGGCTTGTACGGTATTGGTGGTTCAGGGTCAAGTATCCTCCATTACGTGCCTCCTTCTGCTGTCTTGTTATAACTACTGACCTGATCTTTTTTCCCATTCCCCATGACAACACCATTGGAGAGAAAGGATCCACCCCAAGGATAGGAAACCCTATAGCTTTAAAAGGTGGAGCCCTCCAGTACGCTTCAGTGGTTTTCTGTCCTTGAGGGAGACCCTATGGATCAAAGGTGATGCCAGGGGAGTGAAGATTACCTTACTCCAGGGAGAAGCAGACCAGTGGTGTCCCGAGTAGGTGTAGAATCCGGTGTTCGTGGACATCTCCCTAGGAGAGCGGCCGAATCCAGTGCGATGCACACCTGCGAACCAGCGGAAGTGGACTGGAAAGAGCTTGGGAATCTGTACAGCAAGCTCCCTAAGTGTGTGGCTGGGTCAACTGCAAGAACAAATTAGGAACAAGTGTCTGAGGGATCAGTTACTCACTAGTTTATCAAATGCAGCGAAAGGAGCAGATTTTCTGGCTGAGGCCTCAGCGGATGCAGTCCTTCCAACAGCGTGGACCTATGCTTTTTCAAATTCCGCTAGAAGGGCCCTCTGGTTAAAAAAATTGTACTTGGGATTTTAACTCTAAATCCTGACTCTGAAGTATTCCCTTTGAAGGGGAGTATCTCTTTGGGTCGCCACTGGTTGAGATCCTGGATAAAGGCGCAGATTCCAAGAAAGAGTTCCTCAGACTAGTGCCCCAAAATTCTAGAGACCATTTTGGCCATCAAGGAAAGGAAACCCTAAACAAAAGGACAATACGGAAGGAGTCCAAAGACAAAGGGACCATTTTTTATGAGTTTCAAAAAAAAAAAAAAAAACAGGGATACAATGACGCCAGGTCCCATGTAGATGGCTGAGTCAGTTTCTTCCTAACTGGGAAAGGATTTTCCTGAGCCCTTGGATATTGGACAGCATAAGGGAGGGTCTAAAACTAGAATTCCTCTCTCAGCCCCCAGAAAGATATGTGGTCAGAAAAGATCACCATTTAGGGGTTAATCAAAATGCCGTAGAGGGGAAAATAAGGGCGTTCTTAGAGAAGGGGACCCTCGCTCGTGTGCCAATGGGGAAAGAAAGGAAAGGGTTCTACAGCCTCATATTCTTAAGGGAAAGCCCGACAAATCATTCAGGACGAGTGAACTTAAAGGTCTAAATCAATTTTTAATGCCCAAATGCTTTAAAATGGTGATAGAGTCAACAGTAAAACTATTGTTTCCAGGATGCTTCATGGCCACTATAGATCTCTGAGCGCCTACTATTATGTGACCATTTTCCAAAGCCATCAAAAATATCTCAGAGTGGCAGTCAACATGCAAAGACGGATAACACACCTACAATTCCAGGTCCTCCCCTTTGGCCCCAAGTGTCTTCACAAATATAGTGGCAGAAATGTCAGTGAATATAAGAGAAAAGAACATTTTGTTCATCCCGTGTTTAGATGACTTTCTCATTGTGGGGAAGTTAGAAACTGAATGCAAACAGGCGGTATAACATGCAATCCCTAGGATGGATTATAAACTTGAAAGAATCAGGAATAAAACCAAGAAACAATAACAAATTTTCTTAGGAAGTTTGAGGGATACAAGAAGCAAACTTATTTTCTCCCAGAAGAAAGATAAAGTGGACAGATAAACTTCCAAGTTGGTAAAAAACCCAATGAGTACCCTAAGAAGGGCTCTGTCAATTCTGGGAATCCTAACCTCTTGTATCCCAACTGTAAGCTGGGCAAGGTTTCACTCCAAAGCCCTTCAGTGGGAACTTCTGAAAGGAAGGAAAAAGTAGACTGAACTGAAGCAAACCCTTTTGGCTGGGGAGCAAACACAGACAGAAAAATTATCCAAGGAGGATGGTTTCAGGAGTTGGTAAACACATCTTCCAACAGAAAAGAACTAACCGCTATAAGATTGGCAAGAGTATTATCAGACAACAAAACAGCAATTGGGTATATAAACAAGCAAGGGGGCACAAGGTCAAGGAGCCTCATGACAGAAGCAGAAGAAACTTAAGGTCACTGTCAGCAAGTTATTTAAAAGGGGAGGAGAACACCGAGGCAGCTCAGTCATGTAGTAGATCAGGACAAGTGGTCCCTAAACCCAGGGATATTTAAAAAAAAATAAATAAATAGTCAATAGCTGGGGAGAACCTCATATAGATGTGTTCAAAAGAAAATCAAACAAAAAATCTCAAAAGTTCTCTCTGGATCCGAAAGACCTCCTATATGGAGTCAAAACATAAAAAAAAAGAAAACAGCTAACAGCACTTCACTATGTAGATGCACGTTCTCAGTCCAAGGAATCCACCAACGTTTCAACCAGTAAAGGTCTTTATCAAGTATATAATGTATTGAAGATGGCAGCCTTATATAGTATGGAAGTACACACACCACCAATCACTAGCACGAAAGAAAATAACACATAAAGCATATAATTATGCAAATTAAATTATATAAGCATCATACATATTAAAAAGGAATAATCACTGCATTAAACAGAGTTAGTATTACACAATGTTATCCCATCACAAATGTTGATCCAATCAATGCTAAGCATAACTGTAGTCATAGAAACCACGGACCAATCCACCCATGTGACTCATATACTCATAAGCAAACAGTGACATAATCCAATAGAGATGATCGCCATTTAGTACACCATGATCAGATTACCTGTGAACCAATCCAAAGTTATGAGGTAATAACTCTGGAATGCTTCCATGGATCCCACTGATTCTGACATTGTTTTCTCGTGACATATTGTACTTCATGTTAGTGGTAAAATTTAATTCATATAACTTGTGTTTATTTGTGAAAAAAGCGAAAATTTGGTGAAAATTTTGAAAATTTCGCAATTTTCCAACTTTGAATTTTTATGCCCTTAAATCACAGAGATATGGCACACATTTCCCACATGTTTACTTTACATCAGTACTAGAGTTGAGCGAAATGGGTCGGCCAAATTCAGAATCCGCCGACTTTTGCTAAAGTCGGGTTTTGCCGATCGAAACCCGACCATAGTCGTGTTTCCCACAATCCTTCCAGCACCTATTTTCAGCCAATCATGAAGGACGCACGCTGTGGGCAACGCAATTACGTCGGCTGCGGCCCCCCACCATGTTAGAGAAGGGCATGCAAGTGATTGACTGGCTTTGTGTGGCATCACAGTACCTATAAAAGGCCGTGACCGCCGACCGCCATCTTACTTCTGCCGATCTTAGCATAGGGAGAGGTTGCTGTTGATCGTTCTCAATAGAGAAAGTGTTTAGGCAGGGAAAAAGAAATAAAAATTGCTTGTGCTGATAGTGAATGTCACTGTAAAACACATCTGTATAGTGTGCAGTGACAGGGGAGGATATATTTGTGTGCAGCAGCTCTGTTGGTTATTAAGCTGCCTTTTAAGGCTCCCTGATAGCTGCATTGCTGTTTTCACACTGTTGTGCAGAGTGTTTTTTTAAAAAGCGAAAATCCTTTTATTCCTTTTTTTCTGCACAGTAGATACTGAACGTACATTTTTTCACACACCGTATAGAGGTGTACGCTCCTCACACACTACCGTGTACCGGCTGGTATCACGGATAAATACATGCTTTATGTGTGTGACTCCGTAAAAAAATACACGGAGATTAACATTTTTCCATACATACACCGTATAGAGGTGTCCGATTATCAAACAGTATTGGATATCTGGTGTTGTTATAGCGGTCACATCTACACAGAGTCAGCGTGTGTGTGTGTGACACTCCATAAATACATATACGGAGATTTCCATTTCTTTACACACCGTATTGAGCAGTCCGATTGTCAAACAGTATTGGATATCTGGTGTACTTATTACGGTCACATCTACACAGAGTCAGCGTGTGTGCGACATTCCGTAAATACATATACGGAGATTGACAGTTTCACCAACAACGTATACAGCTGTACACCTCTGATACAGTACTGTACTTCTGCTTGTTGGATTACGGTGAAATACATACCGGATGAGCGTCTGTGACTCACAAAATATATACGGAGATTTCACTTCTTACATACACCTTACACAGCTGTACGCTACTCATACAGTACCATTTCTCTGCTGGTATGTTTGGTACATTTTCCCAAACATGAGGAAGTCTGGTGGAAGAGGCCGTGGATGTGGGCGGGGGGCAGCTAGTACTGATGGTGGTGGTGGAGGTGGTGCATCGGCTGGTTCTGGCAAAAGCACAATAGCAGCTAAGGCAGGAGGTGTTGAGCCTGCGTCATCGTCTGGCACAAGAAGGCCTTTAAGGTTGCCTTTTCTGGGAGTAGGTAAACCACTTTTAAAGCCAGAGCATTAGGAACAGGTTTTGGCTTACATTGCCGAAACAGCCTCCAGCTCTATTGCCTCCTCTTCTGAAGTTACAAAAACTGCAAGCACAGAGTCGTCAGTGCAGGCCTCTGGTCAGGAACAACACCTTTACTTGTGTCCTTCACCCACACCAAAAGTGAAGGATGCTGCAGCACACACTTTAGATTACTCCGTGGAGCTCTTTTCACATGCCATACCTGGGTTATCAAGTCAAATCCTGAATTCCCCAGTCCAAGATGAATCTAACATGGAGTGCACTGATGCACAGCCACTGCTAGAAGCATCTGCTGGTACATTCACCCACAGCACTACATTGCCCTCGCAGTCTACGGAGCCCGATTCAGACCCTGATGAAACTCAGGTGCCCCTTCCTGCATACTATACCACCTTACACAGTGACACAGAGGAAGGTACAGAGGAAAGTGCAGATGACATTGAAGACGAGGTCATGGATGACCCAGTTGTTGACCAGGATTGGCATCCATTGGGGGAAGAGGGTGCTGGTGACAATAGGTCAGATCAGGAGAAGGATCCGCAGCAGGCATCGTCATCGCAGCAGCGGTTATCCGGCAGGCCCACAGTTGTCAAAAAACTTGGCAAGAAAACTAAAAGAGTTGCAGAACATCTTGGCCAGATGGTAAAATTAGCACAGCGTGCAAGCCCTGAAAATTTGTACCATAGTAGGAAGAGTGCAATGTGGCACTTTTTTTGAACAAAATCCTACTGATGACGCAAAGGTTATCTGTAAGAAGTGCCAAAGGACCTTTAGCAGTGGGAAAAATCTAAGAAATTTGAATACCAGTTGCATGCTTAGACATTTAACCAACATGCATTTGCAAGCGTGGTCGGACTACAAAAGCTCAGGTAGCACATGTGCACCTTCTCCGACTAAAGTTAGCCGGCAATGCTCCATCGCTTCCCCCACTGTAAGGCCACCGCTAAGCACACCACCATCAAGAAATGTTGTGG